>NC_048276.1:19903567-20230233 GCF_009762535.1 Notolabrus celidotus
CTCAAAAAATTGCAATGTCATCATTATGACCATATGTGCATCTGCGATAATAACAAAAGAAACGCATTGAAAAGTCTGAATCGTTTAAAAAGAAATTTTACTTGTCTAAAGTTCAGAAAAAATCTGGAAAAAAGTCAAAACTAAGCACAATGTATTTAACACTGGTAAGATCACAGAGTCTGCAGGTAAATAATGTCACATTGGTTTGCAGAGTGTGGCTAACACTAGCAGAGCTATCACCACCAGCCTTCAGCTGGCTACACATTACTCCGGTCGAGTTAAGCAGACACAGCCTTCTAAAAACTTTGCATTCATTTTCTGCATCAGAATATGCCAAACCACGCTAAGCTACAAGATGCCATCTGTCATCTATGCTTTATTACAAGTGGAGACTCATTGCTACCAACCAGAGTTACGGTCCAGGCAAGTGGTGGGCATCTGCGCTACTGCTGAGACACAACATCTGCCTGTCTTTTCAGGCCTCAATGATGGATTCTCACAGTACGGTGAGGTTTGTCAGTATTTTGATCTAGAAAATGGAGATAAAGTGGTATGAAGGCTGTCTGGTTAAACTGTCTCATTACCACTTGACAGGAGCAATAGGAAGCGAGCACAGGCATGCTCACAGGACGTTAACCTGCAAAGAAGACTATAAAAGAGAATAGAATAAAAGAGATTATTAATCCCCGAAGGAAAATTCAGGAAGTGGTGGTAGGTGGTGCCATAGACATAATAAAGAGTAGACGCTGCAGCGACTGCTACTACCTATTGGCGCTGACCATAGACTGCAAATAAAAATGGACAGCGTTGCTCCGCCTCTTCCCATTGTGCGGTTCTGAAGCCAAAAAATCCTGCTTCTGGGCGCAGCCATTGTGCAGCCAGAGCCTGCGAAGCCACTGTAACAAGCTCCACCCTATAGCGTAGCTTCACAAGACGCTGTGTGTTCTTTAAAGTTTCCCTCTACGGCGGCTGTGAATCAAAGCAAACCCGGAAGTAAAACCCAGTTTTTTAAACTCAAATAACCAACGAAGAAGAAACTTTTCAGAAAAAAGAGGCCTTGGACACAAAACAGTCAAATAATAACTACATATCAGTACAGCATACGGATATGAGAAACGTTCGTACGACGTGTATTTATTTTTTAAAGTTTGACTGCTTCACCACCAGCCGAGTGAGATGCACCCCTGGCGCTGGCGAGCTGTGGGGCCGCCATCATGGTCTGGTCACCCGCTCCACTCAGTGTAATCTGTTTGTCAGGCACAATTAAGTGTCAGCGCATTTAATCAATCATAACTCGCTGAATACTAAACTGATTTTCATGCAGGTTTTTTTTCTGCAAACGTCATACATGTATGATACAGGACACATGGTTCAGCAAATTTTAATATTAATAGTGGGCTTAACAGTAATAGAATATTCTGATATGTGATATCTGTGATGTATGATAGGTATTTTGCCGCACAGTGCTCTGGTATCTTGAATTCTCTGCTGCTTCAGTTTGTGTTTACAAGTAGGATCATGGGTAGGATGACCGGACCAAGATGGCGGCCGTGTTTCTTGCACCCAGCAGCCAATGCGGCGTCAACTCTTTATATGTCTATGGGTGGTGCTAGCTCTGCTAGTGTTAGCCACACTGTAAAGCGATTAGGCATGGTTTACCCACAGACTCCTGTGTTTAGACTTGTTGAGTAAATTGTGCTTAATCTGGATTTATTTCCTCTTCTTGTTCAGGCCTTATAATACATCAGTGTTTGCATGTGGGTCTGTCTCTGCCTTAACTGACCTTTACTTTACTTATATTAAGATCACTTTGAAACAGATCTGTTTAGTTACAAGTTTCCCTCTTAAGCATAGCATCAGCAATGTTTTCTACTTCTGTGTCAGTTAGGGATCCATATACTGTGAAACCAGGGGTTGAAGTACATAGATATAGAGTTTCACATCATCGCTTAAAGCGACAAGTAGGAATTATATGTTGATGAAGTCAAAGAGCAAGTATAACTCTGCCTCCTTTCTCTAAAGGACCAATTACTGCTGGATGTTTAAAAGTAAGCCTCTAGACCTTTCATGAGAATGATACCGTCCTCTTTTGGCCCTAATCACAAGTATTTTGAATCATTTGCAGGTAAATAATGACCTAATAAGTCAAAACCTTCAGATTAATACTTTCAATGGCATCTATTAAAATAACCAGCCCTTATCCAAATCTGATCTGTAAGCATCAACAACACTGTCACGGCTACTCCAGAGTCTGACACTCCAGCATCTGATTTGTCTGTTGCTATGGGAAACAACACACGCTGGTGGAGAAACACAGCTTCAAACCATAATATTTTTATCCCCTTTGAGTTCAAGCTGCTTAAGTCCAAATCCTCAGGCTACTACCTGTGTCTTATTGTTGCTGTAGGACATATTTCTGATATAAAAACAGTGCTGTATGAAGGAGTGATCAGGATCTCTTTAGGAGTGGGTGTGAGTGGGATGCTGCATGTTGTGGGGGATGGTTCACAGCTAAATGAGATTTCTTGTCTTGAATGTGTGAAGGACATATTTATTGTTTCATTTGAAGGCTCTGATCAGCTTAATTTTGTTAAAGTGATTGCTTCAATCAGTGTGCTAAATTAGGGAATGGGGTTGTAGCCCCCAGAAATATCTGTCTTCTCTAAGTCCCCACTTCCTGTTTTTTGGTTCACCCTCATCCATCATGCCTGTTCTGTTGTTTTTGTCCTGAGGGCAGCGGAAGCAGCCATTTTCTGTTTGTTCATTTTTGTTGTATGAGCATACCCCTAAACCTCAATCCAATTATGAACGCAGCCCAATGTCATCTCAGGACATTTCAGTGTCCTGAAATGAGCCCTGACTCAGTGATGAGTCACAGAGGCACTACAAAAAAACACCCACCTGACCCACCTACACACAACACAATCAGGCTCATATCACAACATCTGAGATTATTACGGAGGTTTGCAGCAATATGTGCAGAATTGAACCATTATTGCATCCCGGTTTAGGAGCACATTATTATTATCTGTCTCTCATTCACTCTCTGTGAGGTTTACTTTTCCTTTTTGCTGACTCACTGTGAGCGATTGCAGGGACATAAATGCTAGCTACATTGTAAAACATCTCATCTGCACAGACCTGAAGTTGTAATGTTGCTAAAAGCAAAGCAGGAAGAAGACAAGGAAAAGCTAAAAAAGGAATAAGTAGGGAGTATTCATTCTCACCGGGTGTTGAATGTGTTCTTAGTGAGGAGGGAACATGTACAGACTGAGGTCTGCTTTCAGAATGTTCACATTGCTCTCCTGAGTGTTAGAAAAACCCCACTTAATTTACTTTTTATTTACAGATATTTTCCCTTTAGCAGCACACTTGGCGACCATTGGGTGCACTGCTCCTTCATGTAAGCTACTCATTATTGAAAGTTAAAGTTTCTGTTCCTTGGGATGAGACAAAATAGAAATATGGCAAACACTTAAAGTTCACATCAAGCGGCAACCTCCGGTCTAAAAATATAATTCCAATCCGGAAGTGCAAAAAACTGCAGTTCATCAAGGATCCGCTTGAGGCTGGCTCTGGAAGTATCGGAAGTCACATACACATGAATGGGAAAAAGCAGATCTTTACAGCAGAAATAAACATGTTTACAGCCTGGTACAAAAGACGAGTGTAGTCTGGATAGCTCATTTCTCGACCAGCTCTCACTGTGAGGGAGGTGAATTTTTTTCTAACGTGGCAATTTTGAAGATATTGAGATTATGAGTCTTCCAATGAGAGGCACAGCTGACTGCAGGAACATTGTAGCTGTTGGCTTGGAGGCTCAAAGCCTGCCTCCGTACGTCACAATCACTCCACAGCAGCAATATGGCTAGCGCTGCCGATTGGCCTCAAAACAGCTCTTCAGAAACAGATTGGTGACGTCACGGATCCTACGTCCATATTTTATACAGTCTATGGACAAAATACAAATATGGCAAACACTTAGCGTTCACATGTGTGATACAATCATCGATACACCGAGGACACATATCGATATTTTAATTGAAAAAATACGACTCTCTAAATGAATTTCCCTGACAATTTGAGTTCCTGTTTCGCCGCTTTATCACTGCATATGTTGGTGCTAATGACATGAATAAGGGAAATGTGATCAGCAGTTGATTGGCTGACCGCTGCAGAACAGCAGAAGAAGAGAGCGTTAGACAGTGGTGAAAAGAAGCTAAGGCTGTTTTCGAAACCGCCTACTATACTAGCAGTACATACTGATTTGGCCAAAATTCAGTATGTAGTAAGTAGTATGTGAACAAGAGCAAAGTCTGCAGTATCCCAAAAACTCCCCGGATGTCGGACTGATTCGGGAAAATTTCACAGCGTGCATCGGACCATGCATTTAAATCATAAGTGATGCTAAAGAAGCAGTTTATCTATCAGCGTATGACTGCAACACAGCGTATGACTGCAACACAGATCGAACAGAACAGTCATACTACATACTAAAATCAAACGCAGAATGTAGTAGGCAATACCTACTGACTACTACATTGGTAAGTAGTATGTAGCAGGCAGTTTTGAAAACAGCCTAAGAGATATGCTAGTTACTATTGAAACCAAAAGAAGAAGAGAGAAAAAGCTATTTCAGCTTTTCCAGTTGAGATGAGAGGAAAGGTAGAGGATGCTCTCATGTCTTCAGAGAGAATTGCACTCAACTGCAATGGGTGGACTTCATGTGACAGTGACTTTACATGACAGTTACTGCTCACTTTGTTAAGTTTTGTAAATTTAGTACTAAAAACTGAAAAACTTCTACATTGCCTCATCTCAGTGAAACCAAACCAAAGCAGAGTGATTAAATACATTAATCCTGCACTTTGCCCTTTTAGTGGCATCTAGTAGTCTTTGGTTATTCAGATATTTTGTTATACTGCATTATTTTATGATGGAGTTACAATCAAAGAAGCTTAAATTAGATACAATATCATTTATTGCAGTATTGCTGTATTGTGATATTATCGTTATTGTGGGCCAAATGACAATTTTTTATTCATTTGTTTGTTTCTATTGTAACGTTTCGCATTTGTTGTCAAACTCGGGGTAGGAAGCTCAAACACTGTAATAATTTCATTCTGCTGTGTTCCATACTAAGTATAGATGAAGATAGATCTATAATTTACAGACTAGCGTTACAATTCTAACAATCTTGGAACCTGTCAGCTATCCTCTGGGCAGCTTTCTGGGCCTCCTGTGTAGCCAATGGTTAGTGTGATAGGACTTAAGGTCTTAAGTTCCTTCCAAGCTGCAACCTCTGGTCTCAAACTATGAAGCTCATGCAGAAGTGTTAAACTGCAATTCATCGAGAATCCACTTGAGGCTGGCTGCAGAAACACCGAAAACCACATATTCAAAAAAGATGATGTTCTCTAATAAACATGTTTACAGCCTGGTTCAAAAAATGGCTTGGCTCTACATAGCTAATTTCTCTATCGGCACACACTGTACAGGGGGTGAATATTTTTCTAACGCGATGGTTGAGAAGATATTAAGATTACGAGTTTTTGCCCAAATAAGGACATGACTGACTTGACTCCCGGACGGGAACACATAGCTGTTGGCTAGAGGCTCAAACTCCGCCTCTTTACATCACACTCTGCCTGGTTGAGTTCCGCATTTCCAAAATGGCTGCTGCCGTCGATTGGCTTCAAAACAGCGCTCAGGAACAGATGGGTGACGTCACGGATACTACGTCCATTATTTTTACAGTCTATGTTCCTTCACTATGTGTTGCTTTTGTTTACAGTACAACAAACAACTTGAAAGTGAGAATAGAATTTGAGTTGAGAAACATCTAAGAGCAGATTGATGTGAGATTAACTGAAAGATAAATGGTTGTTGGATGATCGCTTATGGTTCCGAGAATGCATTGCAGTGGATTACATTGCTGCCTCTTTTACTCTCCACATAAAATGTTTTCCCGTAAAAAGCCAATGTCTGCTCAAACACTCAAAGATGGTAATACTCAGTCTGTCGACAGAAACACTTCTGACTACTGTAATATGTTACATGCTAACAAATTCTGCTTGAATATGAAGAACAGTGTCAGTATTTTTAATCTAGAAAATGGAGATAAAGTTAAATGTATGTAGTGTGTGGTTAAACTGGCATAATCACTTAAGATCAATACATACCCAACACAAGCACAAGGACTTTAACTTCAAGGAAGACCGAAGGCTGGTTCTAGCTCTGCTAGTGTTAGACTGTGCTTGGCTGTAAAATGTAAAAATGCATGCTCAACTCAAATATGGACATAGTATCTGTGACGTCACCCATCTGTTTCTGAAGAGCTGTCGAATTGTCGGTGGGAGCCATATTGCTGCTGCCGAGCAATTGTGACGTAAAGAGGCGGGCTCTGAGCCTCCTAGCCAACAGCTACAGTGTTCCCAGCGGTCAATCAAGTCAGCTTTGCCTCTCATTGAAGGACTCATAATCTTCATATCTTCAAAATTGCAGCATAAGAAAAAAATTCATCCCCCGTATAGTGTGTGCCGATCAAGAAATGAGCTATCCAGACTACACTCATCTTTTGTACCAGGCTGTAAACATGTTTATTTCTGCTGTAAAGGTCGGCTTCTTTGAATTGATGTGTATGTGGCTTCCGGTACCTCAGGGGCCAGCCTCAAGCGGATCCTCAGGGAACTGCATGTTTTAGCACTTCCGCATTGGACTCATATTTTAGACCGAAAGTTGCCGCTTGGTTGAAACAGACGTTCAATAATACCAGTGCCTACTACCAGCACCTTGCCCAGGTACTAGTTAAAGCAACTGCCATACAAATGGGCCAGTTGTCCCATGGAGTGTTTACTTTTGGTGTCTACACCTGCAGCACACACAGCGAAGTGTTGTATGAGTCACTGTTGTCACTTCTTCCCCTGTCTGAGCCTCTGTCAGAGGGCTGGACCCAACAAAGATATGCTTGAAGACCCAAATCATAAAGGGATGTTGAAGTTGAGATTCTTTGAAACATGGTTACTTGTTAGTGTCCATTTCCCTCATTTATACCGTAGCAGTAAGTAGTAATGACTGTGAGCATGGTAATGCATTAACTGGAGCAAAGAGGGGTTCAGTTGCACCCTCTTAAAAGTGATAGACTTTTCTAGGTTGCAAAACATCCTTTCTTGAGTGTCTCCCTTATTTTAATTTTAGCTGGACTCTTCTGTATATTATGTTTTGTCTGCTTGCTTCATGGAGAGAGTGTCTCATGTTAGCAGAACAATGGTTGAGGTTGTTGAGTTATTGCTTTGGCTCCATTGTGAGGCGTATTTGTTTGGGATTTCTTGCCCCTGAATGATTTTACAGGATTATTGCAGACGTGGAAAGAATGAAAGGAGATATTTTAACAAGATCAGGATAGCTTGAAGATGGACCGACCCTAAAAGGACAAATGTGAATCTCCATTGTATCCCTGTGTCAGTCTATGACCACGTATTGGTAATGCAATTACACAATATTCTCGGCACTGTCATTGTTAGTAACACCATGAGTCAGTGATGAAAGCGTGTGCCGAGACTGTGATCTGGAAATGAGGGGAAAGAATCTGGGCAATGAAAATAATTTGTTTCTATTAACTGTATGTCACTCAGTTAACTAATGCTGTGATAACAACAGTATGTTTGTTCTACTAAGTCCAGCTGGTTGATTTTATTTGAAGTCATCATAGCAGTGAAAAGGCAGAAGCTGTCATAATCCACATACGACCTCTGAGGCAAACAGACAAACATCAATGACAAATGAGAAAGATACATAATAGAGTAGTGAGGATTTGTACCTGTTGCACAATAGTTGTAGAGAAGTCAGATAACAGAGCACCTCTAACCAGTTACAGGAATGTCTGTGAAGGTTCTCAGTCATGCAGGTCATGGTAATCCAAAGCTTGATCTGTAAGGCAACTGGACTGGTAGAAATTCTTGAAGATGTTTCACCTCTCCTCCGAAAGGCTTGGTACTGAACGACTGTCAGGAACTAGACCAACGACCCCACTTAGGACCTTTTGTGACTCCTGGACACACCCACGACTGTTAGTGACTTATATCTTCGAACTCTTCCCCAGTCTGGTCAGAACTAAAGAAGCCTTTCGGAGGAGAGGTAAAACATCTTCAAGAATTTCTACCAGTCCAGTTGTCTTACGTATCAAGCTTCAGTTACAGGAATGTATTTCTTGTGTTTTGACCTCAGACTGTATAAGTAATGGACGTAGTATCCGCAACATCACCCATCTTTTTCTGAAGCGCTGTTTTGAGGTCAATCGTCGGTTGGGGCCATATTGGAAATGCTGAATTCAACCTAACTGCTGTCGAGCAAGTATGAGGTAAAGAGGCGGGCTTTGAGCCTCCTAGCCAACAGCTACAGTGTTCCCAATTGTCAATCAAGTCAGCTGTGTCTCTCATTGGAAGACTTGTAATCTAAATATCTTCAAAATTGCTGCCTTATGAAAAAATGGGATCCCCTACAGTGTGTGCGATCGAGAAATGAGCTATCCAGACTACACTTGTTTTTTGTACCAGGCTGTTAACATGTTTATGTCTGAGGTAAAGATCGTCTTTTTTTAATTGGTGTGTATGCGGTTTCCGGTACTTCCGGAGCCAGCCTCAAGCGGATCCTCAGGGAACTTCAGTTTTTAACACTTCCGCATTGGTTTCAATTCTCATGGCCGGAGGTTGCCGCTTGGTTTTGACAGACTGATGGGACGCACAGTGAGGGGGTGAATTTTGAGCATTCCTTCATACCACCACGTTTTAGTCTTGTCTATTACTTGAACAAAAAAAAAAAAAACTCTTTCTGTCAGGGTTTGTGTTTTTAACAAGCAGCAACCTCCGGTCTCAAACTATGAAGCCCATGCGGAAGTGTTAGAAACTGCAATTAAGAAACCCCCAATTCAAGAAAGACGATCTTTGCAGCATTAATAAACATGTTTACAGTCTGGTTCAAAAAACTACTTGGCTCTACGTAGCTAATTTCTCTATCGGCACATACTGTATGGGGGTGTGTGATTTTTTTCTAACACGACGGTTCAGAAGATATTAAGATTATGAGTTTTTGCCCAAATAAGGACATGACTGACTTGACTCCCGGACGGGAACACATAGCTGTTGGCTAGGAGGCTCAAACTCCTCCCCTTTACGTCACATTATGACTGGTTGAGTTCCGCATTTCCAATATGGCTCCCGCCGTCGATTGGTTCAGGAACAGATGGGTGACATCATGGAGACTACGTCCATTATTTATACAGTCTATGATTTTAATTTTGCTCATCATTTTCTCATCTTCACCATGAAAAAAAGGTAATTGATCAACATCCATCGTCATATCCATCCATCGCTGATAAATTTCTGTCTCCAAATCTTCAAGATTTCTGGATGCTAATATAAGCTTTTATTCTTGTTGTATCTGTTAGCATAGCAACAAGAAACTACTTGAAGCTCTCTCTCCACCATCATTACTTAAGACTCAGACACATGCACTGCCTCACATCCCCCTTTTCTTAGCACTAGGCCGGAGCTCTATTCACACCGCATGTGACGTCAGGTGGTCCACAGCGCCTTTTGTGCTCTGCTGCGTGAGAGAGGGTCGGTAGGGGGGTTGTCACATCAGGTTAGAAGAGACAGGAGAGAGAGAAAATGAGCAAGAGAAAGACAAGAGGGGAAATGTATAGCATGAAGAAAAATGCAGAGCTTTGGGAACCGTGAAAATCTTCTTTATACAAACTGTAATCCATTCAGTGTAAATGTAAGGCAGCAGGCATTGAGGTCTTATCCAGCCTCTACTTAGGCCCAACATATCCTCTCATTCTCCCAGCCCTGCAGCTCTTTCTGGGTCTCTCCTGTGGATATTAGCAGAGAGCTGTCAAAGAGGAAATTATTGATTGTCCTGCCAGGCCTTTGTTTGTATTAACACTCAGTTGTTTGAAAGTTTGACTGCCTTGTGCAAGGATGAGTCACGAGAGAGCAAGCGCAATTGATGAGCTTTATGGGCAGACAGTGCTCCATTGTCATCCCGGCACCACAGCTTCCGTCAGGGCTTTCTGCTTGACCCACAGCCCTCTGAAACAAAGGCAGCCATGTTATTACAGACGTGCTGTTTGGGCCTTGTTTTTTTGACCTCTCTGTTGCTTCAACACTGACCTACTCTACTTGCCTTGACTGAAGGTTAGATGCATGTTTACGCTAATTGTAATGTCATGGGCCATCATGGTTAAGAGTGGTGTAGAGCTGAAGCGGTGCTTCAACAACAACTAATGGGGAGCAGGGGGACTTTCTCCTGTACTTGTAAGTGGGATCGTTATGCAACGTGTGGGTCGGTTTATTGTCTGCCTGTCTACATACTTAAGTACAGAGGTCACTTTATTTATGTTAGTCGTAAAATTTTACAACGTCTTGTGTTGAAACAGTCCTGAGTGAACAAGCACAAACATTAACAGTCCTGCTTGTGGCAGTCTAGGTGCCACTAGCAGAAGTGTAATGGGTTGAATGCGACGTGTAGTGTTTTAGTCAAGACCACATTAACCGAGACCAAGACATGTCCGAGACCAGAGTGCACTGAGACCAAGATAAGACCAAGACATTTAGGGACAGAGACCGAGTCAAGACCAAGACCAAGGCAGTGCAAGACCGAGTCAAGACCAAGACCATATATATAAATGAAAAATCATCGTGAGAGTTAACAAAATAAAAGACTTCTGATTATTTTATTGAAGTTTGCTTTAAATACAATTGACAGCAACAAACAAGGTTTGGTTTTGTCTTTGTTGCCTTTCTTTTGACTCCTTAAGTTTTGTTTGCTCATCATAAGTTTAATTTTTGCTCTAGATTACAGGTGAAACTGTGTTTTCTGTTGCCTGTGATCTCAAGATTGGTAGGAGGTCGTAAAGTAGTGACAGGGACACATCAGCCGTGGTCTCGACCGGTCTTGATATAAAATACGGAGTCCGCCCAGTCCGAGTCCGAGACCGAGACAAAAACTGCTTTCAATTTTGAGATGAGACCGAGATCTTAAATAAGCATTCTTGAGACTAGGACTCAAGACCAAGGCCGGTCTCGAGTACTGCAACACTAGCGATGTGTAGCGTCAGTGCCTGCAGCGCATTATAGCACTGTGTGTCAAGTCAAGTCAAGTCAACTTTATTTATATAGCACATTTAAAAACAACCAGTGTTGGCCAAAGTGCTTTACAAGGTCAAAAGTAAAACGTACATGAAGACAACAATAAACAACACAACATATCAGGATATTACTGTCCTCTTCACAAGGAGATGGCCAAAGAAAAGAGATTTGTCTTCAACAAAGATTTAAAACCTTCAACAGTGGGGGCCGATCTTAATTGGAGTGGCAAGCCATTCCAGAGCTTGGGGGCCGCTGAGGCAAAGGCTCGGTCCCCCTGGTTTTAAGGTGACCTTTAGACACATCCAGAAGCAGCTAGTTTGTTGACCTCAGTGCTCGAGCTGGGTTATGAAAATGGAGAAGATCAGCCAAGTAGGATGGTGCCAATCCATTTAGGGCCTTGTATGTCAAAAGTGCAATCTTAAAATCAATCCTGGGACGGACTGGGAGTCAGTGGGAGTGTGTGTACATGGCTCTCCCGTTGTGTGCTCCCACAACGCCATAACATGAAGTGAAATCACACACCGGACACCAATCTTGTGCTGTTTCGTAGTGCAGTGCAAAAGTGTAGTGATGGCAGAACCCCTTAAAAGCACTGTTAAGGAGTTGCAATGTGTAAGAGGCTGCTGACAATCCTTATATGTTACCCTCTTTTTAGCATAATCTACCTTATACATTTAGCAGACAGACCAACCAGCTTACATCAACACCCTCAGGCTCTGCACACCATGATAAAGGTTGAAGCACGGCGAAAGAAGCTTGGTGGTTTTCAGTGTTTCATGTCCACCTTTTCTTCTTTATCTATGTTCCGTAATGAGCCATCAAAGTGACTCCTGCTGCATGAGTTGGCTGAAAGGTGTGAGATATAAAGTGGTTTGTTTGCACTTGTCCCCACCCACAGTGCTGCAGCGTTCTCTATACCTTCAGCCACGTCAGCACTTCTGCCATTAGCAGCCTGGACTCCAGCAGAGATAGCACAGCCTTTTCAAATAGAGCAGTTTTTGCAGCGGCCATAGAAAAAGGTGATTGCACCGCTGGATTGCTCTTTGCCCTCCACTCCTCCCTCTTTTCTTTTTACAGTTCAAGTAATCTGATTAAATCCGACAGTTAGGTCTGTTGGACTCAGCTGTCGCTGTGATTGCTGCTCTATGTATAACTGAGCATAAAAAGAGGGTGTAGATGAATAAGGACTTGTATGACTTCATCACATGAACACGTCATTAGTCATTTGTTTATATGAACAGAGACTGTAGTAACAACTGAAACAGGGATTAGCTGCTCTTGCTTGTCACTGGAGTCAAACCAAAGAAGGATGAAACAGCAGATCAGAGTGACTGTGATGCACCTCAAAGGTCACAGGTCTAAGCTCTCTAGTGCGTGTGTCCTTGAGTGAGACATTAAAGCTCTGCCATGTGTCAAGGATGCTGCACCCTATCATGCAGCACAGCCTCCGGGGGATCCTTTCTCTTAATATGCGATCAAAAAAAAGTTCAGAAAGTCAAATGCTCATGCCCTTGTTGCGGCAACAGAGTGCAAAAACCCATCTTGGAAGTTGGGATGAGAATACGTAATACTCCAAACCCATTCACCTTCATGAACATGTGAATCAAGTTAAGCCTTGCTGCTAAGGCTCCATAGCTGCTAATGTGCATTTGGTGGATGGTCCACTGCTTTGGGAAGAGCTAGTTGATGGTACAATTTTTACAGACATTCACATTCCCCAGAGGATGAATTTATTATTTTTTTATCCAGCACCACCAGAAAGATGTAAAATATCTCAACATCTATCAGATGGCTGGCACAAATGTTCTATAGACAGGTGGGGCGACCAGCTGGTGTATCCAGGTAACCTCTGTTAGGGCCCTTTGATATTTGCAGCAGAGGTGGAATCAAAAAGCTTGGCGATAAAGAATGGAATTATTCATAAGACCTAGAAGTTTGAGAGGTTTTGTAGCTTGGTTTTGGTGTTATTAATATAGTCAGGATTCTTCTCTCCTGTCCGTCACTCAGACAGAGACAGTACAGTTCAAGTGAAAAATTTGGGATGACAATAAAAAGATGGGGCTTTGCATCACTGGTCATCAGATTTAGAACTTCAGATATGTTTCAGCAGCCAATTAGCTCATAGCAAAGTCAACAAGTGTCAGCCATTGACTATATATTAATAGGAAACCTCTCTCCTCCATGCTCCTCCCATTCTGAGATGTGAAACCATACCATTTCTGTGGGTGCTGACGTACTGGGCTAGTGCAGCCAAGACACAGGCAGAAGCAATCTGTCTGGTGGAGCCCATCACACCCTAAAACACACATTTAGCAAGTCCACATCAACCACCATTTTAATGATCAAATAACGAATGAAAACTAAACTTCTCAGAAAAATGTAAACGTCAACATAAATCAGCATGATGAGAACTAACTATGACAGAAATCATGTTAGAAAGCAATTACTTGACGTGTATCTTAGATTCATAGTTTGACACATGTTCCATCTGTTCACATGAAGTAGGTGTGGTGAATGATCAGTACTTTAGCCAGACAGTAGAGGTAGCTCTAAATGTTTTAGCTTCCTGATGTGTGAACCTTTGTGGTGTCCTGTTTAATAAACAGTCTATGATTTCATCTGGTCTCAATGGTAACGGAAACCAATAAATCTGCCACTAAAGGAGACATTTAGAGCAGAACAACACCCAAACAGCTGATCTCAACCAGGAGGACAAAGTGACATTTCACTAGATAATTTTCTCTCGCTCAAACTGATGTCTCAAATAAATTTCAACAATATTCATTTCATTTTTGATATTCTCTCATTTGATTATTTCATTTTTTTTTTCACTCACAACATCAATGGGTTTTGGTTGTTATCATCATATTATAATCAGTTTTGTTATCATAATATACCTTTTAGTAGTTCATAGTTCACAGTCTTCTGCTCATAATAAAAAGCCTGCAGCTCTGATGACATTCCCACCAGTCTCTTTGGATTTATGTTGGCATGCTTTCATATTAACAAAGAACCTTATTAAACTTCATACCTGCTAATGTAAGCAATGAGTTAGCGTTGTCATTGTTAGCCTAAACTTCAGCTAGCATGTAGCTGCTTGCATGTTTATCCAAGGCGTTAAGCAGCTCTTTTGTTTTTGTTGAGGGAAGTGCCTGAATTAGTTTTAGGGTCTGATAGACAAGAGATGGAAAATATCACAGTCCAAGTTTCTATGTAACAGTAAGGAGGAGGTCTGTATGGATGTTTTGGGGATGTAAAGCGTGCATCAGGGCCAAAAAGGTTAAGCCAGCATTACGTAGTGGCTGCTTCTAACAGATGGTTTTTCAAAAGTCACTTATCATGTCAGGTTTTTTCCTTCCTTTGTGCATTATAGTAAAAGCAAAACAGCTTGAAAGAACAGCCAGCTTAATTATTTACATTTCTACATATAAGGAATATGAGTATAATCCCCTCAGTATTAAACCCCAGAACGTAATTTTATGCAGATATAGAGATCCGTTCCACGTGATGAGCCGGGCCTCCTGCTGTGGTATGCTCATGGAGCTGAATTCTGTGCTGAAAAAGAAAGTTAACAACAGGCTTTATGCTGGGAAAAGGTCTGTAAAGATGCCTCTGCTACACAGTCCCAGTGGGGTATAAAGGATTAAATCCTTCAGCCAGACACAGGCCTGTCCTAACAAAACAAAACCAGCTTTCAGAGCAGCAGACAGCCAATCACGACTCACCATCAGAGGGTGATGTCAGGGAGCTGAGGCGTGGCTTACCCTGCTGGATGTGGGGACTGTTGCTTCGGGTATAGTGACAGTTTTCAGAGGAATAGATTTGTATTGTTTGCATTTGTTGTAGCTGGAGTTCAACACGTGAACATAGGGCTTAATTGTTTTCTGTGTTAACAGTCATACAGAGAATTCCTTCAATTGACTGTCCTTTATCAGTTTCTCTACCAGGGGACACATTGGAAGAAGTCTTTCCTTTGCAATACAAACAGACCCAGTTATAAAGACACTTGATAAATAATAATAATGATTATAAATGTTATTTATATAGCACCTTTTAAAAACATGTTTACAAAGTGCTTTACAGAGTGCAAGACATAGCGAGTGAAAACAAAAACAATAAAGTACATGACAGAGGTAAGGAGAGCTAAAATGAGTGAAGTAAAAACAATAATAAAACCATGCAGAAATTAAAAAAGTCAGTGATGAGTTAAGAAATAAAAGCACATTTAAAAAAGTGTGTTTTAAAAGAGATTTAAAAGAGGACAAGGATGTGGCTTGCTGATCTTCTCCGGCAGGTCATTCCAGAGTGACAGGGCCCTGACTGCAAAGGCCCGGTCGCCTCTGTTTTTTTTAGGATAAAGGGTTATTACATTAGAAATGAGCATTGCTCAAATGTCCCTCAGCAGAAAAAGGATGTCTCTAAAAGTCTTATAATGAATGCTATGTTGGCATTGTTTCACAATTTCCTCAACTTTAAGTCAGAGGTCACTTTCACTGTTTACTCTGTGTGTCTCAGTTCCACTTTTCTTTACCCTTGTACAGAAATATCCATGTATTTAACAGCAGCTAAAAACAGTGCTTTGCAGCAGGAGGTGGGCGTGTATTCTGACTAGTTCATCTTCACAGGCCGACACAGCAGAGTGTCGATATAATAGAAACAAAGTCATAAGTTCATCCAATTTCAACTTTATCAGCTTTTATTTTATAATCCCATATCAAGATGGATTTATAGCCCGCAAACATGCATGTTACAAGTTTAGCCATCAAATACACTACCAGTCAAAGTTTGGACACACCTTCTCATTCAATGGTTTTTATTTTTTTTTATTATTTCATTATTTTCAACATTGTAGTTAATACTGAAGACATCAAAACTATGAAATAATCTGGTTTTGCAATAATATGGATTATAACAGTAGTCAAACAGGGTTACCATGGTGTACTACCTTACCTCTGAACAAAACAACTGATGGTCTCAAACACATTAAGAAGGCAAGTCATTCTACAAATGAACTCTTGACAAGGCTCATGTTAATTAGAAACAAGCCTGGTGGTGAGGCTCTCAGCAGTGTGACTGCCCCCTGGTGGCTGGCTGCAGATAGGTAAAAAATCTGTGTCAAACTTTAAAAAATAAATACCCGTCGTACAAATGTTTCTCACATGCGTATGCTGTGGTGATATGTAGTTAGTATTTGACTGTTTTGTGTCCAAGGCCTCTTTTTTCTGAAAAGTTTCTTTTTCGTGAGTTATTAGAGTTTAAAAAACGGGGTTTTACTTCCGGGTTTCCTTTGATTCACAGCCGCCGTAGAGGGAAACTTCAAAGGACACACAGCGTCTTGTGACGTTACGCTGTAGGGCAGTACTTATTACAGTGGCTTCACAGGCTCTGGCTGCACAATGGCTGCGCCCAGGAGAGGGATTTTTTGGCTTCAGAACCGTACAATGGAAGAGGCGGAGCAACGCTGTCCATTTTTATTTACAGTCTATGATTAGAAACCATTCCAGGAGACCACTTCATGAAGCAGACTGAGAGAATACCAAGAGTGTGCAAAGCTGTCATGAAGGGAAAAGGGGGATACTTCAAATAATCTAAAATATAAAACATATTCTGGTTTGTTTAACACTTTTTTGTTCATTAAATGTTTCCATATATGTTCTTTCATAGTTTTGATGTCTTCAGTATTAATCTACTTGAATGAGAAGGTGTGACTGGTAGTGTATATATAATGTATCTGAAACATCGCAGAATATTTGACAAACAATTGAGCTAACACTGGACTTCTCTTTCTTGTATGCTCAGGTGACAGAGCTGAATGAAGCATTATCCAACGAAGAGAGGAACCTGCTCTCTGTGGCCTATAAGAACGTTGTCGGGGCAAGACGCTCGTCCTGGCGTGTTATCTCCAGCATCGAGCAGAAGACAACGGCCGATGGCAACGAGAAGAAGATCGAGATGGTCCGAGCCTACCGGGAAAAGATCGAGAAGGAGCTGGAGGCCGTGTGCCAAGACGTGCTCAACCTCCTCGACAACTTCCTGATCAAGAACTGCAACGAGACGCAGCACGAAAGCAAGGTGTTCTACCTGAAAATGAAGGGCGACTACTACCGCTACCTGGCCGAGGTGGCCACGGGGGAGAAGAGAGCCGCGGTGGTGGAGTCCTCCGAGAAGTCCTACAGCGAGGCCCACGAGATCAGCAAGGAGCACATGCAGCCCACCCACCCCATCCGCCTGGGCCTGGCTCTCAACTACTCCGTCTTCTACTACGAGATCCAGAACGCCCCGAGCAGGCGTGCCACCTGCCAAGACCGCCTTCGACGACGCCATTGCCGAGCTGGACACCCTCAACGAGGACTCCTACAAAGACTCCACTCTCATCATGCAGCTGCTACGAGACAACTTGACGCTGTGGACGAGCGACCAGCAGGACGACGAGGGAGGAGAGGGCAACAACTAAAGAGTCCGAACCTCATTCTGCCAAAACACCACAACACGCGCTCACAAATGATGACAAAATAATAATAATAATAGTTAAAAAGTTCTTAGAAATTTAAAAAAGGGAGGGGGGAGGGCGGTGGTGGAACATCATCGGCTGCCAATTTAGCCGATGGTACTAACGCGGCTGCTGTTCTTTATTTTTCAACAAATTAAAGTGAAAAAAAAAGTCGGAGGAGGGAAGACAATTTTGTTTGAGAATTAATCTAGAATTAAATAAAAAATAATGAAAAGAATGAAACCCCCTCCTTGGTAGCCTCTGCAGCATTTGCCAAAATACAACTTTAGAAGCAAAGAGGTGTGTCATTCATCGCAGTGTGACTATTGGGTAACGATGCCTTCACACTGGCAGAGACTGGTCTTATCGCGCAAATGAAGCTGAGCTGACTTATTGTATTTGGTGAGGGGAGGAGCATTCAGAAATTGATGCTTGAGCAGCAAGAAAATTGATAAACCTTGAATGTCACAGCCAGGTTTAGAGAATGAGAGAGAGAGAAACAACAGAGCGAGTGATTTGGAGAGCAGACAGGTTGCAGGGATGATGTTGAAGAAGAAGACGAGCTTTTAGGGGTGTCGAATTCATCGTTGTAACTCCAAACGTACCAACGACATCTTTAGTTGCACCACACTATGATCGTTGAGTGAAAAGCAGGTTGTCTCTGTTATTGAAGATAACATAAAAGAAACTGTTTTGTTTGCTTTGTGTCAGGTATGTGTCCAGCTCAGTCACACAGTCATACTGTAACTTAAATACAAACTCATAAAGTAAACTTAGTGCAGCTTGTCCCTCTCATGTGCTGATGTGCTTTATTAATGAATAAATTAACTGTTTTTGGACACCTAATTCTTATTGTCAGTATTGTCGTTACTATACAACTTCTATTGGCTCCTTTATTTGTAGGATCTGATTGGCAGAAATCTAGACAGTGAAATAAAATGAATGGAAATTAAAAACAAGAAAAAGGTGATTGACTATTATCCACCCTTATTCTCCAGTTATGCTATCTTCATAACAAGCAGTAGGCTCTGTGACACGGCACCTCGACCACAGACTCGATTAGTGATCTCAGTATAATTTGTGGACAGAGCACATGCAATGTTAGACGGGAGCTCTAAAAGCAGATTTGAGGTTTGTGGATTTACTTTGTCTTCAGTTTCTTCTTGGTCAAGAAATGCACTTGCCTATTATACTGTTTCTTCAGTGTAAGATGATAACTGCTCCAATATTCTCCATAATACAATATTGTGCATGCTGGTGATGTATTTATACAGTAGCTTCAATTTATTAACTTATACTGTAGATGTTATGTATTCATATGAACATGGAATTACTAGAACCTTAATCGGATTATTTTCTATTTATTTCTTTTTATTGCGATTGTTAGCTAGACTTTATTTTAATCTGTGTTTTCTTTACTCCATTTGCTGAAGTACGCTATACCAAAACAGTGATTTGTTAACAATAAATTGATCTGTTACGGACATCGCCATGGTGACATGCAGTTCTTGGTAAGGGGAACAGTAAGTGGAGGGAAAATAACAGCTTTTGATATTTGACTGAGATGGTGATGAGCTCTGCGGCATCCTTTAGCTTCACAGCTTCAGGTCCTCTTAGTGCAATGTCTGTAAAATCAAATATACATAATGATGGTTTCAGTATCAGAGATTAAATTGTGAGAAACTGCTTAACCTCCCAGATACATTCATGTACAACAAATAACTAGCTTTAGTTGAATAAAGTATACCAAGACAATGAGGGATATTTTTTTAACAGTAAAGTACTCACCATGAATGAGGGGCGTGTCCAGACTTTTGACTGGGGCGGCATAAAGCATGTGTGCACACACGCTACATCAATAGTAGTTGTTTACCTTTTCTGTCACCACTAATTACATCTACTTTGACTTCAAACAAAGTATGTTTTATTCCTGTGTTCAATTTTGTAACCTAAAAAAAATCCACAACTGTGGTGAGATGTGATTTTTTTTTTTCAATGGTCTTTTTATTGAACAACAACACTACACATTACAAAACACAAAAGCACATGACAATTGACATACAGAAAAAACAGCCACAGAATAGTTACAAATGATAAGGTAATGATCAGTTAGTCAAATAGATAAAATATAATAATAAAATAAAATAATAATAATAATAATAAAAACAGGACAAAAGCAAACAATCAGTTATACAGTTCAGTTTTTATAAAAAGTAAAAAAGCTGGGTTGCGTTCAGCACACCATCACAATTGAACAGTGAATGAGTCTTGTTTAGCAAAACAGTCCTTTGAGTTTAATGCTAACACTTTGGCAACAATGATAATTAAAGCTAAGATAATATCTTAAGGTAAAATATGAACCATTCTTGTAAGCATTTATCAAAGGTTTTTTATTCATTTGAATCCAACCTGGTGGAGGTGCTAGCAAACTCAACTTTACAATTCATTTTGAATGGGGCATTAAAGTTGTCAGTTTGAAAATTCATAGGTTAGCAATATTAAATTGAAACATGGCATAAAGAACGGTCTCAACTTGCTCTAAAGTGTTGTTGTGGTATAATTTTTGTGGCAATATTTTGCTATATTAATAAATATTGATTGGTTTTATTTGAAAAAGATTATTTTCTCACAAAAGAAAGAATATCTGGGGTGCTGGTGGCCTAGCGGTCTAAGCGCCTTCCCCCGCTCTCTACTTCCCACATTCCCTGTCCTCTCTCAGCTACCCTATCAAATAAAGGCAAAAAGGACAAAATATAACTTAGAAAAAAAAAAAAAAAAAAAGAATATATATACTACATTTATTCTGGACCAGATAAGTTTGACCAATAAGTCTGGTGGTGCTAGCATGCTGCTGATAAAGCTGCAGAGTTTACTTGTAGATGGAAAAAATGTGAGACTGTTACAAATATTTAACATGGACGGTTTCTGAATTAAGATATTTGTGAAACGATGAGGTACCTTCCTCTTTATCTGTGTTTATTCAAGGACGTAATCACTTAGAAACTGGTAATGTCAGTCTGAACAAACAGCTATTCACTGAGATTTGTAAAATATTCATGAGCTAGTCCGTCAGACTGTTTCTTTCAGTAAACACTGTCAGGATAAGGAAAGCCCCTACTTCCTTCAAACTAGACCAAACAGAATAAAAACAGTTTGTTGTATTGAAATGCATTTGCTCATTAAAAACCTAATTTTCATGAAGGTAAGTCAACTGAAATAACAAAGCACCCTGTGAGAACAAGCCAACATTTCATCAGCACATAAAGGACTGCACTGTAAGGTTGTAAATGAACGTCAATCACGAGCTACAACTGGACTAATTACCATCTTCAATCACGAGGCAGAACTAATCATTGAACAGCTGCAGAGTGCTAATTGGTTCAAAGACAATCAGCATCCTCACACATCATTGGACGAGCTCCTTGTTGAAGGTGCTGTGATGGGCCAATCCTGATGCTGTTGCTAAGCAGAATAGAAGAACACCACCTGCTCCCCTCGGAGCACTGAGATACCGACCTTCTGTTGATCATCCGTCTTTTATGATCCAAAGATAAGATAAGATGAGGAACAATTAAAAGAAGCAGCATTTATTACGGTATTGTTCACGTACAGTATGCAGTATAATGCTTCTACCAACGGCACTGTTTAAAGTTTAATGTGGAGAAAGTCCTGCTAATGCACATCAAGCACCAGTAAGCTTGGTTTTTGTTCCACAGTGAAATTAGCCATAGTTTAAATTATTAATGGCTACCACATGTTAGAGTGTAACCTGCTCTGGTCCTCAGCTGTTACTATTGTTTCACTTTACTATCAGTGCCAGACTTTCAGCTTTGTTTTTGTAGTAGTAACATAATAGCAGCAGTACGACGGCGTATTAGGACCACTATGAGAGAAAAAAAATAAATTAGAATTAGTACATTTTCGAGATAAAAACTTGAAAATTTCGAGTTTATAAAGTCGCAAATCTATGAGAAATCAAACTCAAATTTTTGAGTTTTTAAAGTCATACATTTTAAAAAAAACCTCAAAATTTCTGAGATTATGAAGTCTTAATTTTTTGAAAAAATACTTCAAAATTTGGAGATTTTAAAGATTTCACTGCATCATGGACCTACTTGACAGCCTCATCAAATTGTACTTCCTACTTGGACTCAGCAATAAGGAGATATACTGTCTCTAGCATTATTATAAGCATCTGGACTTTGAAAAGACATTGCCATATATTGGGGCTGTTTAGAAGGAAGCAGCACATTGATCAGGAGGAGGTGATTTATCCAACAGATAAATTAGAATTATTGAATTTTCGAGAAAAAAAATAGCTTACTTATTTGTAAATGTACGACTTTGCAAACTCGAAAAAAAAAAAAAAATGCTTAAGTGGCCCTAATACGCCGTCGTACAGCAGACCTCATGAGTGAAAAGAATGTGTTTAGCTAAATCAGTATTGCAGCAGTAATCATTAAAAATGGAAACTTTAAAATAATTTGTCCTCAAAAAGTTACAGGAATAACATTTAGATGTGGCTGTCTTGAGTTCCAGGTCATAGTATTGTGCATGTTGACTCACCATCACAACTTATTCTTTGTTAATGCTATTAATAAACATTGTGCTTTTACTTCCTGGGCAGCTTCAAAATAAAATGTGTGTAGAAATGCTTTATGGCACAAAATCATTGACACTGTATAATGATGGATGATGTGCCTCCATCTCCATTATGAAAAATGAAGCCACAATGCCATCATGACAAGACCTGATATATTGTGCTGGTACGTATGGTACTAATACGCAGGAGCGATCTGGCTGTTGGAGCAGCAGGATTGAAGGCACAATCCCTCTTACACACATTTAACGTACTGATGAAACATCAACGATCCCTCAGGTGGGTACAGTCCACAGCAGAACAGATTCTTGTATTGATTGGAAGCAAACACTTACGGTAATAGAGAGTTTGCTAAATCTTCTTTCGGTACTTGTTTTGCTTTTGTAATTTTTCTGTCTGTTGTTGTACACAGAGCTGTAGGTCATGACATCACATCTCCTCTTTTTAGCATCAAATAACTGTTAAAACCAAACTAACTCTGAAAAATGAACACTAGGACATACGTCAGAACAAAGGGAACTGAACTGTCATGACAGAGAAAATTAAATTTGATGTTACAGTTTAATCCATGTCCCATTTGAGTGGACTTAATGACCTATACTGCAGCTTCTCACCAGGAAGTGTTCCAAAATACATTTGGCTTCACTTTTTTGCAGCTTCTAGGTTGTCCATCTTTTTTAACTGTCTCTGTACAAAGTACAGGACATTGTAATCATTATTTTGGGGGGATTTTCAGACTGCACAGAGTGGGTTGCAGAGTGGATACAGCATCCATTGATGATTATTTCCCTCAAAGTAAATACAGAGTAATGCATCTCTAATAACATGTGTTGCATGATATATATACAGATAATATCCTTCATATTGAGGTGAGTTTGTTTCCTCTTAAACACATACACTTAGGAATCACTTAGGACCCTTTTGTTGGAAGCTGTCCCTCTTTGTCCTGTCAGTCTGAGTGCAGGGGGGATGCAGAGATCTGAAAAGAGTCCAATCAGCAGCCTGGTAGCAAACAGAGCTGCACACCAGACACCTCCCTGCTTCAAAGACTGGATGGCTCCTGGATTGATGGGGATTTGTATGAATAATTTAGCCCTGCATTAAACTGGGAGGGAATGGTGACTCATGGAGGAGGAAAAGTTGAAATGCTAAGTGGTTTGGAGAGTACTGCCTCGTCTTACAGCAGTGTCTCTGGCTACTGTGCAAGGCAAAGAAGAAGCATTGAATACTCCATGCATACAGTTGATACAATATAAAATCAAATATCTTCTTTATGTGCAGTAAGTTTTGTTAAAATGTCTGAAATCAAGTGACAAACACCTGATAAGCAGCCTATTGGTCACTTCAGGTCTGGGACCACAAAGAAGCCCCATTTCCTGTCTGCTATCTACCCTGTGAAACTATACAACACGCTGCAGGCTGAGTGCATAGCAGAGCTCTCTATAAATAGATCTCCCCTGCAGCTCTGGAGGCAGGAGTAGAGTTAGTGTGTGCATTAGTGAGCTGGCACGCAGCATGAATGACTGCAAGTTGACGAGGAAGAAGAAAAAGAAGTGATGAGAAGCAGCAGACACTCCGGACGTCATCAGTCGGGTTGTTACCTCTGACTTACATTTCTCCCTGCACTGACTGATGATTAACCACAGGGAGCGCAGCATGCAGCATTAGCACATATACATGCAGCTGTCCAGAGTATTGATTGTAATAGGGCCCTCAGCTGATATGGTTTGGTCAATGAATTTCCATTGGCTGCCTCTGGCCCTCTTTTCTCTACATATACATCCTGACCATTTTATATATCTAAAGCAAGGAGCGATTACTTATTTTATAAAAATGTATTTTCCTCAAAGAAAAATCTCAATTTGGAGTTTCTCATCTTTGTTGATCTCAAACATTGCATTTTTAATTTTTTTTTTATCAAAATATGTTTTAACTGAGAAATGTTAGGTCAAATATATATCGTCAAGTCTAGTCATGGTGAAAAGCCACATGTTAAAGAGACCTTTTATCTCTATATCTATTAAGTCCACTTTTTATCTTTCAGCACACGAAAAATGTTGTTTTGGAATAAAATAATCATACAGCTGCTCTCCTCTAAACATGTCAATGAAAACAAATGAAAATAATTGAAAACTTCACAAAGTAGAAGTGTTAGCTATGACACTGCTTCTGACAAATTTGCGATTAAGGAAAAACAACAACTCAAATCTTTTTTTAAGCAAAACTCAAATGAACAGAGTTCACATTTTGGTATCAGTTAAGATAAGATTAACAAAATTGATCGCCTGCAGTTAAAAAACAAGAATTAAAAACATTGTCTGCTTGGCTCTTGAATATTAAAGACCATTTTAAATGAAAAAAACCCTCTATTATCTATATCTATTATCATCTGCTCTGTGTCCCGTCCGTCTTTGTAACTACTAACTAATAATTAAAAAATGCTTAAAACGGAATAATCAATTAATTAAAATATGTAAACAAAGCATCAGATATTATGAGGATATGTAACGAAACTGATCAGCAATAAAAGCAAATAAGCCACATGCTGATGAAAGTCATCAGGAGTTTCTTTGGTCAAAAACACTTGTGGGGCTTTATAGATCAGGGGTTTTCAAACTTTTTGGAGCCAGGGACTCCTTACAGGGGAGAAAATTGTCCAAGGACATCCTCATAATTGTAACACAGATTAAGCACATTAGTGATGTATCATGATCAAAAGCTGAGGCTCTGACAGCCAATGCTTTAAAGTGAATCAGAAGAGCTGGCTCGCATCAGCTCCCAGTTTTTTTCCTTTTGCTGCTTAGCTCTCGCTGTGCTCAGCCCCAGCTCTGCTCACAGCAGAACTTTGTTTTGATTGGTCAGCATGGCGGCCATGCGGCCAATCGCATGTGAGGATATAGGATACAGGTGATGGAGGGGAGGCTGTGTATTGTGGCTACATCTGTTCCTTCTGAGAGGGTTAGGGTTCTTCTCAAAGACAGGGCAAATACTTACTGAGAGGAGAAATCAGATCAGCCCATCCAAGCTGAGGCATCTAATTTTTCTCAATGCTAACCTGCACTGAGGACATTAATGATGTTTACTTGAGTTGGTTCTGGTTCTGGTTGCTTGAGTTTGGTTCGGTTTGGTTCGGTTCTGGTTTGGTTCTGGTTCGGTTTGGTTCTGGTTCTGTTTGCTTGACTTTGGTTCTGGTTCTAACCCTAACCCTAACCTTAATCCTAACCCTAACCCTAACCCTAACCCTAATCCTAACCATAACCCTAACCCTAATCCTAACCCTAATCCTAACCCTAACCCTAACACTGACCATAACCCTAACCCTAATCATAATCCAACCCGTAACCCTAATTCTTACCCTAACCCTAATCCTAACCCTTATCCTAACACTACAACTAAAACTGACCCTAATCTTAATCCTAACCCCAACCCTAATCCTAACACTAAACCTAACCCTAACCCTAATCCTAACCCTAATCCTAACCCTAACCCTAACCCTAATCCTAATCATAACCCTAACCCTAATCATAACCCTAACCCTAAACCTAACCCTAACCCTGACCATAACCCTAACCCTAACCATAACCCTAACCCTAATCCTAACCCTAATCCTAACCCTAACCCTAACACTGACCATAACCCTAACCCTAATCATAATTCAACCCGTAACCCTAATCCTTACCCTAACCCTAATCCTAACCCTTATCCTAACACTACAACTAAAACTGACCCTAATCTTAATCCTAACCCCAACCCTAACCCTGATCCTAACACTAAACCTAACCCTAATCCTAACCCCTACCCTAAACCTAACCCTAATCATAACCCTAACCCTAACCCAACCCATAACCGTAAAACTAACCCTAATACTAATCCTTACCCTTACCCTAGCCGTTATCATAACCCTAACCCTAATCTTAACCCTAATCATAACCCTAACCCTAATCATAACCTTAACCCTAATCCTAATCAAAACCCTAACCCTAATCCTAACCCCAACCCTAACCCTTATCCTATCCCAACCGTAACCCTAGTCCTAAAACTAACCCTAATACTAATCCTAACCCTAATCGTAATCCTAACCCCAATCATAACCCTAACCCTAACCCAAACCCTAATCCTAATCCTAACCCCAATCATAACCCTAACCCTAACCCAAACCCTAATCCTAACCCTAACCCTAACCCAAACCCTAATCCTAATCCTAACCCTAATCCTAACCCTAACCCTAATCATAACCCTAACCCTAATCATCACCCTAATCATAATCATCACCCTAATCATAATCCTAACCCTAATTCTAACCCTCATCGCAACCCTAACCCTCGGGTTAGGGTAAGAATGGTTTTGTAACAGAATAAATGCACAAAATTGGGTAATTATAAGGCTTCTCATAAAAACACTGTACGTAAAAGGGTGTTTAACCCAAACCCTTATTTTTTGCAAAGGTAAGGTAAAATATACGGCTACAAAAGATCCTAAGAGCCGTTCGGGAGTCAAAAGAGCTTGCTCTTCTTTGGGAGCTGAGTCAAACGAGCCGGCTCTCTGAAAAGAGCCGAACTTCCCATCACTAAAGCACATGCTTACTATCATTTGCACTCTTAGTTGCCCTTGGAACTATTTGTATTGTAAAACTTATCAATGTAAATACTTCAGACCTGTACCATAGTGATAAACTGATAACACTTCAATTTGAATCAAGTAAATACCACTTGTATACTTTAAAACAGAGGGTCATTTCATTCCTTGTGGACTCAACATGACAGCATTTATACTTTTCAAGTAATTCATCTTAAACGCTTTCAGAAAATTAACAGTAACAAGACTCACATATCCCTTCAGACACCAAATGGTATCATAACAATGGTGTATGCTGTTTTGTAATGACACAACACAATTTTATAATTTATTAGAAATTTCCCCCACGCTATGGTTTGTGGACCCCCAGGGAACAAGCACCCCACTTTGAGAACAACTGTTATAGAGAGCAGTGCCGCAGCAGTCTTCTAAATGATTGAACAACAAGTACAAATACTATGGTGTATTATTTACAGTATTATGGAATAAACTTTTAGGATAATGTTTGAGTTTTTATTCTGGACTCCAGTCCATTTTTGATGAAATATGGTGCATTCTTACACTGTCTAGAAATCAGATAACCACATGAGGGCGCTGTTCTTCAGTGTCATATGTTAAAGTGTGAGGCAGTAGTGACAAAGAAATTAGCTGCCTGCAGTCAGGTGGACGTGTTTCACCTGCTCTCTTTTTCTTGTATGACCATCTGCTGAATAATTTAGCTTAAAAATTACAAGAAGCATTTATTTTACATTTAAATTGTATCTTGAGAAACTTGCTGATGTCATGTCACTGGCATTCAAATAACAGAAGAAACTGAAAATGTTGTTAAATCTTTATTTTGTTTCTGCATGAATGCAAACTTTCCAGAGGCCACAGCGGATGAAAACAGTCCATGATGGAAGAGGATTTGTTCTGCACCAACAGCTGGTGTGTATGTTTGCTCATCTGAGGTTTTAGCTCTTTATCTTATGTTCTTACAGTACTGTTTGTAGAGGCAGCATGTAGGGGATTTGAAAAAGGTGTACATGTGTGTAAGTGAGGCAGAGAAAAAAAAAGATCTGTGCATGAGGCTAAGCTGAGAGTTCCTCCATTCAGAAGAGAAGTGTAATTACAGCAGAACAAGCAGGCGTATGGCTCTGCTGCAGATGTGTTTACTCTGTGCACTCAGCTGGGGTTGGCTCTTTACCAGAGACAGAGGAGAGATATGAGAGAGAGAGGAGAGCAAGGGCAATCCCATGCCCTCCTCTCAACAAGACTGCTTTAGGAGGGGAGATAATCTAGAAGCATGTGGTGGAAATAAAGTGCGGATTCTGAATGTGTTTTTGTTTGGGAGCAGGAGATAAAAAGTTGCCCTTTCTACTTCTTCACCATGCCCCCCTTGGTGTCCATGTTGACGGGGATGGTGGTCTCTGAGGACTGGATGGCGGGAACCACCAGAGGAGCCTCTATGGTCAGGACGCCGTCAGGAGACAGAGAAGAGGTCACCTTCTCGGCGTTAGCTGTGGGGGGGAGGCTGCAGGAGAGAAGAAGATTAAACACATTTCATTTTCAGTCACCAAAGATGAAAATCTAAACTTTTAATAAAACTTGACCAAAGGGCTGAAATTAAGGTGAGTATTTTCTTTGGCCAGAACTTTCCTGAAAGCCACATATTTTCTTTGTCCTTTCTTTTCTTCAATTGTGAAAAACAAAGGACAAAGGAACACACTTTCTATTTCTTGGAGTGGACACCATGCAACACTTGGAACAATTAATGGAAGAATAACTTTCACTTAATAGTTTTTGAAATGCATAAATCAGATTGATTGATAACTGAATGTTGTGTTACATGTTCTCTAGGGTTGACAGAATCACTTTCAGTGTTAATTGGGATTTTTTGGGGTTCTGACACTTTGGGATTATTAAATATGCCCCGGGTCAAATTGACCAAGGAACATTAATGCTGTAGTTGAGAAACGAACATAACAGGAGGGTTAATATTAGAGTAAATATCATGGGAGAGCATCCTGCTACGAGGACTACAGCCTTAATTTTTGGTACACTTTAAACAGATGACCAGCAGGTGGCAGTGTATAGGGTGACTTTATGACATCAACTGAAGTGTACCTTGCATTGTTTGGAAAAGAGCTTTTGAATATTTGTCCACTGTAGTGACCATTACCATGACAGGGTTACATTTTATTAGATGTTGTAGTTTTAATAAATAATAGTGTCACTGATTATGCTGCTGTTTTATTTGTAATTGCCCTGAATGTGTGATTTGTACAAAACCAATGTTCACTATCCTTCTATCAATGGTGTAAAATCCGATCCAGGACCAGCTGTTTGTCTTTGTTATGGCCCCTGGATGGCAGCAGAGCCTTGTGAAGCTACAAACTCCCATCGAGGAGGGCTGAACAATACGAGGTGGAGTCTGCTGCTGCTGCTTTTCAGAGCATGAAATTCAGATATCAGCAGCAGCCAGGCCTCTACAGACTGCCCAACCCAAAACTAAAGAGACTCACAGCTGCAGAGCCACATTAAGAAAATCACAAGGACTTACACCCAAGCTTGAGAAATGCATTTCTGCCATGAAAATCTGCTGCAAAGCCCCCATCAAAGAGCCACAAGCTGCCCACTTTAATAAGAAATCTATTAGTTCTGAAGTGAGTTGTTGACATATTGCATGGCTGGTAGCTTGGTTTTATCAAATGAACAGCAAACAGCTCTTTCAAAAGGGATCAAGCTTGTTTTTTGGTAATGAATAAAGATACAAGACTTCAGCTACTTACGTGTATTTCCTGGTGAAGCATCTAGACACAAAGCCGTGCTCGTCCTTCCTCTCCTCGTGCTTGCCTGAGGACACAGACAACATACTTTTACACTGATGTGGCACTAATGTGAAAGAGCCATTCACTTCAAGGAGTCATGAATTAAAAATCTATTATAATGCATGGTTACATTGAGAAAAACAACACTGGGGTTCACCTCTTGCTCATGTGCACTAAAATTCTGGTATTGGCTATGTCTTAAATCATCAAACTATCCTCCTTAAATGTCTCTCTTATAAGGCAGGAAAATCACAGGTATAACTTAACCTGTACTGAAATGTTGTTGCTGTGAACATGCTGGTTAACATGTTTGTCTCATATCTGAACTAACAGTCTCGGTAGGTCTTCCACACTGCAAGTAAAAAAGATGATTTTTAGAGATATAGGTTTGTTAGATATGCATACAATCTTGTGTCAAAGCTTGTTGCCCCTTAAATTCTCCCTGTAATGCTGCCCCCCTGTATTAAAATTGGCTAGAGCTACTTTGCACTGATTGGCTGGGACTTGGTTCACTTTGTTCTGTTCCTACAGGAAGAAAGCTTTTGCATCCCACAGTGATGTAATTATTTTTGCACAGGGGTGGGTGAGTCCTCGCTGAGTCTTAACTGACTTATTGTTTTTACCTATACCATTCATTTTTCCTACATTCTAACTAGGTTGTTAGATCAAGTCCTGTAGCATTAGCTTTATTTTTGCAATTTAGCAATATTTCACTCGTTATATCCATACCAAAACAGAGGTCATAAAACAGCACTTAGATGTGCCTGTAGGCATACTTTGTGAGCTTTAGATGGAGTCAAGCTCCTACTTTTATTCTGTTTCCAAATCTTTAACTCTAGCCAGTTATTTATGGCTCAAGTGGGATGTGTTGTGAACTATTTCATAAAATAACCTTGAAGAATGTGAAAAGGTTCAACAGTTTTGGCAAACCATATGTGTTGAGGTTAGTGTCGTAATTAAATAACAATTACAGCCCAACCCACTATTGTGTCTACTGGGATGTGTCACTGAATCATTAAGAATACATAAGAACACTATTAACTTTTTGCTTATTCTGGGCAGAAAGGCTGCTATAACCAAATGGGTAGGAGATGAACCTCCTTCAATTTATCTGTAGAAATCATTGATAGCAGAATATATCTCTCTGGAAAAATTAAGATTTTGTATTAAAGGTCAGATGGACGTTTTTACAGAAAACGCAGAGGTGTTGGAGTATCTGGGAACTCAAGAGGCAATTGCCTGAAATGTTAGACCTAATAAGGAACTTTTGGATCATTGCTGCGGATGTATTTTGGATTTGCTGCATATTTCAAACAACCTGAAAATGTACAGTGCTGGACTCTTAATATGTTGACAATGTTCAATAAAAAAGAATGTTTAAAGAAAAAAAAAAACCTTAAAGTTGTAGTGTCTGGCCAAGAAATTGTAGGGTGTTTCCTCCTAGTATGCTAAGTTAAGCTAACTAGCCTCTGACGCTAGCTTACAATAAAAACATGGTAGTGTTATTCACCTAACTTTCAACAAGAACGGGAAAATGAATATTTCCCGAAATGTCATGACATATTTGTATCTTGTATTAGTGACACAGGACATTTCAAGCAGTACGATGACTGTGCTTTTATTTTTGTGTTGTGGAGGCTTTGTGGGGGAATTTTTATTTCTTTAACAGCTGCTACCCTTGTAGCACAGCCACAGCATCAACAGAAAACCCTCGTCAGTGTCACACAGGCATTCAGAGGCATGGCTGTGAAGTTGCCCTCCATCCTGGCTCTGAATACAGTAATATGTTTGTTTTGACGACAGGCTGATAATGCTTGCTCTCCTCTGGGAGCTGTCCTCTTTTCAACAGGACGACGGAGCTGGTGAGACTGTGGCAGTGCCAGGCTTTCAGCTACCACAAGGCTTCATTTAGTTCAGCGGGGAGGACTGTTGCATGAGGTGGTGGTACAGTGATGTGTATTCAACACTAAAGCTGATGATATCACTTCTAAACACACATGATGACACATGAGGTGGCAGATTCCATTCAGGAGTGAATCCTGTGCTTTGCTTATCTTTGCTGTGCCTGTCAATGCCCAGTGTCTGAGCAGTGAGATATTGGCTGTAGTCGTGCCCAGAACCTGGATCTGGACAAGACCCAGCAGTCCTTTTAAAGTATCAGACACAGAGGGTGAGTCATGGCTAAACCCCTTACTTTAAGAGTGTGATTCTTTATGAAATATACAACTCAGGGGCTGAGACTGGAAAAATAGAGCTCAAGGCCTCACTGAGCTAAACCATTAAATAATCAATTCCTCACACATATCATCAGTTATCTTTTCACATTCTTTTGCAGGCCTGCACGGCACCGACAATGAAAACATTTAACAGCAGAGAAGTGAAACCAGCTCTCTGTTGAAGGGGTTTGTTCACTGTGTTTTTCTGTGAGCTGTTTCAAAAGTTGACTCCCACATGTTGAATTGTTTTGTATCTAGCAGGCGTGCAGCCAAAAGCCCCCACCCTCCTGTGCACTGGAACTCAGTGTATTGTGTCTCCAGGTATTATGTAACTCTGCAGCAATACATCTGCCTTGTGCTTGACCTAGCATAAAGGTTTCCTCCCTTTTATCTCATGTTTTGTTCAGTACTGCAGAAATTTCTCCAACAAAGGGAATGAACTAACCTCAGTAGGGAAGCGAGGGTTGATTGTGATACGTTTTACCCTTGCATGAATGCTCATGATCTACACATGGTATAATAGTTATTCCTACATAGAGGGGCAGTTTTAGGTCTTTGGTCATAATGGAATTTTTGTTTATTCAAACAACTTATTCAGGTATTAATAGGGGATGTTCTGAAGTGACTAAGTAATGCGAGTAAGTAATGTCAAATTGGTTTACAGAGTGTAGCTTAAGTTAGCAGAGCTAGAACTACCTGCCTTTTGTCCTCACTGCAAGTTAACATCCACATGCCTGTGCTGGTTACATATCGCTCTGGTAGAAGTCACCAGACTCTGCCTACATACAAATTGATCTTAATTTTCTAGATCAAAATACTGAAGAACAACACCGCGCTGAAAGATGCCACCTGTCATCTGTGCTTGTTTACAACCGGTAGTAGAGCTTTAGCATCATTGCAGCGGCCATTAACCAGAGCTCCAGCTCCAGCTCCAGCTATTGGCAGGTGGGTGTGCTGCAACTTAGATACAACATATGTGACCGGCATTTAAAGGGATATTTCAGTTTTTTTGAAGTGGGGTTGTATGAGTTTTAAATCACTAGTAATTGTCAGGGCCACAATAGATGCTGCTCAGCTCGGCTCCTTTAATGAGAAACTGCAGGGAGAATCAGCACGCAAGCTATGCTACCGTTCTGGCAGCAAAGTAAAGTGCAGAAAATAATCCAAGTAGAGCATACAGCTAAACTGAAGTGAGTGCTCGGGTTGGAATCTTTCAACATTTGCTAAATCAAGTGGCAGAAATTACACTGTCTGCAGAGATAGCTTAGCTTGTTCCATACAGTTCCATTTCTCCCTGCAAGTTTCTCATTAAAGGAGCCGAGCTGAGCAGCACCTATTGTGGCCATGACAATTACTAGTGATTTAAAACTCATACAACCCCACTAAAAAAAACCTGAAATATCCCTTTAAGGCCTGAAATAATACAAACATCAATAACATGTTTAACTGACCAGTAACTCTGGTGCACACAATAAAACGTAACACATAGATAATTAATCAGACCCAGAGTGCAATGAGTGTCTTTACTTTGTTTTTTTGCAGTAACATGTAATCAAAAAGCTACAGTTTTCTTCCATCTGCATTTTACTCATTATTCAGAAAACCCTGTTACTTTAAGCCCATGGATATTTACATCACATTTACATTTATAAAAGCTTATCTCTTAACTTTGATGCATTTTACCTGATTTATTTTGTGATCTTTGACTGTTAGTACACTGCAGAGCCACCCTTACTTTAGAAAAAAATCTTTAGAAGTATTTCCATTTTATCCAGAGTCTCTTTATGTATATGTATTTGTATTTCCACTGAAGTACAAATGATGTTCCTCTACCACCTCAAGCTGTTAAATAAGTGGTCTTACCCAAGACTAGCCTTTCTGTACATGAACTTATCAGCACTGAAAATGTATGGTCACTTTGAGTCAATAAGTGGACCAGTGAATGATAAAAGTGCACTCACCACTGATTTCCACCACTCCGTCCTTGGTCTTGACCACCAGCTCCTCAGGAGAGAAGTGATTCACATCCAGGGAAACCTTCCAGCTGTCTAAGGTCTGCTTGATCTCTGATATGCCGGTGCTCATTTGTCGTGACAGAGCACGGGCCTGCTGAGCCATCATGGCGCCGGGGTACATCACAGGAGTGTGGGGCATCATAGCAGCACCCATAGCAGCACCCATGTCAGGAGCCATCATTTGGGGGCGCATGTACCCTGGCCAGTGGGTGCTGGGGAATGTGGTAAAGTCCTCTGACAAAGCTGGCATGCCAAAGGACTGGTCAAAGATGCGGCTGTGCCAGTCCCTGAAGGGGTCCCAGCTGGGAGTGCGGAGCAGGGTGAAAGGAATACGTCTCTCAGTCATGGTGAAGCGTTTGGGTGGCAGAGGAGTGCTGCTGTAGAGAAGAGCTGCTGGCTGCAGAGGGGGAACCCTTTGGCCTCTTTGGAAATGTTTTCCCAACGTGCTGTGTGCCTCTCAGCTGTGAGCTTTTATACGCACTGACACCACCCCTGTCAACAGAGTCCTCCCCTTCGACTCAAGCCCCCCTTGCATTTTTATGGAAAGTACTGGAGTATCTATTTGGGGAAGACATAGCACTGGAAAGGAATCCAACAGGAAGGCCCTCCCCAACAGCAGCTGCCCAGTGCTCTGTTAAACCAGCCTCCCCCTGTCGTCTAATCCCCCTCCTCTCCTTTCTCTGGACGTCCCAAGAGCCAGAAGAATCTAAGAGGCTACTGGAAAGCTGACCAGGCCTGCAGATAAAGCTCAGATAAGACTCACATGCTATTTCTAACAGAACACTGTATAGACTATGATGTTCTATACAGTACAGTATGTACAGTGTTATTTTCAGTCCCATATTAAATACACAGTGTGATGACAGTTTCTAACATGGATGTAAATGAACAATGCAAACAGATCCATGAACCAGGCAGCACCCTGTGGAGCGGACACATAAATCTAGGAGGGGCGCCGGTTTACCTCATGTACAGACTGCAGTCCTTTAAGCTAGCAGCCTGGATTCAGATAAAACCTGCTGCCTTTTGTCATCTCCTCTTCTCTCCCAGTGCCATACTCTATCCATTGACCTATTCTCTGGATAAATAATACATACATACAGATAAATAAATAATATTTAATCCAAAGCAGAGATGCAAAATAACTGCAGTTCCATGAGTGGCCACTAGAGGCTGGCTCCAAAAGCATTTTGCATCATTCCCAAGCGGCAACCTTCGGTCTCAAACTATGAAGCCCATGCGGAAGTGTTATAAACTGCAGTTCATCGAGAATTCGCTTGAGTCTGGCTGAAGAAAAAACAGAAAACACATAGACACCAATTCAAAAAGACGATCTTTGCAGCATTAATAAACATGTTTACAGCCTGGTTCAAAAAACGGCTTGGCCCTATGAAGCTAATTTCTCTATCAGCACACACTGTACGGGGGGTGAATTTTTTTCTAACGCGACGGCTCAGAAGATATTAAGAATACGAGTTTTTGCCCAAATAAGGACATGACTGACTTGACTCCCAGACGGGAACACATAGCTGTTGGCTGGGAGGCTCAAACTCCGCCCCTTTACGCCACACTATGCCTGGTTGAGTTCAGCATTTCCAATATGGCTGCCGCCGTCGATTGGCTTCAAAACAGCTCTCAGGAACAGATGGGTGACGTCACGGATACTACGTCCATATTTTATACAGTTAATGATCATTACCCATTAGGCCCAATATTGAAATGTTCAAATTCACAGCAGAATCCAATATGTTTACAGCCTGGTACTTAATTTTATCAGACCTAATTTATGCATGCTTGGGTGTGTTGTATCAGGTGGCTACCACTAGCTTTAAGCTAGTTGTCATCTAAGCTAATTCAGTCATTATCAAGCCATTCTTACATTTGTAGCCTGTTTGTGTTAGTGGTGCCTTTTAAGGATGTTTTTAATGTGGATAAATAAAAGGCTAGCCAAAAAGTGTTTGCTGTTTTTTTTTTAATAAATTAAATTCTTGACTCTACTCGGTTTGTGTTGCGGTTCCACGGTCGCGGTACCTCGTGTCAGATACCAGTTTTTCGTACCTGCTCTGCTATGGTTCCAAGCGAGCTGAGCCGATACTAAAAGGTGATGTTGACGGACTGCCGGCCACTGATTGGTCAGAGAATGTCATCACCGAAGAGTCATGAGCACGACGCCCAACACAGGAATCAAACCCGCCATTTTTAAAAAATGACATCAGCACTGTACAATGTCTGCACGCAAAGTTTCTCTGTGGTTTCTCTTCTCTCGCTCGGCCTGTGACAAAAAAGCCACAGATGGAGCAGCAAGTACACCATTGCCTCCATGTCCTCCATTGTTTATGATTGTTGTATTTGTGTCGCGTTCAAAATGACGTGAACGTAGTTTCGCGCAGCTGTGTTATGACGACCCCGCCCACCATGAGTCAGTACTGGGGCTGGTGGGAAAGGTACCCAAACCGTTGAGTCAAGTAGAGCCAAGTTGAGTCGAGTAGGGCTGGAACTGTGTAGTGGAAAAGGGCCATTAGTGTCAGTGGATACAATCATGGAGTATGTCTTTTGCATTCCACAAGCTCTTCTAGCTTTGTTTGGTCTGAGAAATTAACAACACCAACAAGAAACCAGCAAAGCTAGAGTCTCTTTCCAGGAGAAACAGGAAGGTAAACTAGCTTATTCATCAGCTACTGACTTGGCCACTAAAATCAAAGTGGCAAAGGTAGAAATGCATGAGCCGATACTTCTGAAGTTTTTATCTGAAAAAAGGAGTTTGGTGTGTAGATGTTCAGGAGACAAACTATGTGGTCAACACTTTATTATCCACAATGTTCTTGTTCAGCTTCATTACCGGCTGGTATCAGATCAGTGTCAGTGACGTTCTTAGCCCTCATATGATTAATGTCGCCAACAGGGAATTAATAAGTGGTGGTTTCTCAAAGCTGCTGACAGCCTGGCACACTGTTGTTGCAGCTGTGTATCCAAGCACATTATTGAATGTTACCAACCCCTCAGTGGCATGTACATGACATGTTCTGCTTTTAGAAACAGCCCCTATATTGCACCCTGTCACCCCGACATGAACAAGAATAAAAATGACTTAAAACAGACATAAAAACACAACAACTTAGAGTTATGACCAAGACTAAATCTGCAATGTTTTTTTGCTATACGTACCCATTTTTTGAAAGTACCATCTTTAACTGGTTTACTTTTTAGTTTAGACTTGTGAAAACACTTTTGTTTTTTCGTTCAGACTTAAAGCACACACTTTGAGCTTTTATTTTTTTGGCTTTATTTTCTCATGTGTTAGACATTAAAGTAAAAGCTTACTACCTATATACTACCTTATATAAAATTAAAATCAAGTTGCTACCTGAAGTGCAGGTGGTATAATTAGCTTCTTAGAAAAGATTATGCTTATGTTAGAATTTAAAACCACTGGCACAACTGAAAGTCACTAACTAAGCAACATACAGTCGATATCAAAAGTCTACACACCCTTGTTAAAATGCCAGGTTTTGTGATATAAAAAATTGAGGCCAATATAAATCATGTCAGAATGTTTTCCCTCCTTTATTGTGACCTATAACATGAACAATTCAATTGAAAATCATTTAAAATAAAAAACTAGAATGTGGTTGCATAAGTACATTTTGTCATGAGTTTGAATGTGATTAGTTAATTCTGAACACAGCCCCATCCCCAGTTATAATAGTGTGTGTACACTAATGCCACCACATCATTTTATTTTTATTTTTTATTCTTCCCCCTAAAATATTGAAAAAAAAAATCAATTGAATTGTGCACGTTGCAGGTCACATTAAAGGTGGAAAAAGTTCTGACATGATTTATCATGGTCTCAATTTTTTACATCACAAAACCTGGCATTTTAACAAAGGTGTGTAGACTTTTGATATCCACTGTATATCATCATACTCTGCAGTGTAAAGTAGTGGGTCGAACAGTGAGAGGAACACAATAAGCCCTCTGTCTGATATTGATTCTGTTTCTTCTAATCAAAACAATTTGAGTTACAGTTTGAGAAAACAAAGAAAAGTTGGTATTTGGTATTACGGAACTAAAGAAGCTTTTTAATAAAGAGGGAAAGATTTTTGATGGAGTAACCTTAGTTTTTCGTAATGATTATGACAGGCACAAGACCATAGTCTGTCCGCAGTATGTAAGAAGCAAACAAAATAGTTTCATTATCTTTCAAAGGCTGTTTTATATTTATTAAATTTAATTACCCTTGAAAATATGCTCAGTATAATATTAGTTATCACTGGTCCCTGCAAAACGTTGAGTTTTCAGTGTGGTAGCAATGACATAATTTTCGATGTCCAGTGAGACTGACGAGTAGTACCAGTGTGAATTTTTATTTTGCCAATGGACTCACTGTATAGTCTTCGTCTGAGAATCATCAAAGCAGGGAGAAGGAAGTTGTGAATGAGTGTGTGATTTAGAACACAGCACATTAGCTGATGAATGTTGCATGTTGGCATCATGTTAATGACTGAAAATAGAGTTCTGTCCAACCAGCATACCCTCAGTGGTCCTGTTAAATAATCTATGTGCAGATTAATGCACGTAAGTTACAGTTCTGGTATCCTCTCGTCATTAGCCAACAGTAGTTCACCTGCACTGTTCCCCAAGTGTAAGGTCTATGGTGGGACTGTTCCACTTTGGAAGGATGTCTAATTGGCGGAGCAACAATGTTAGCCTCAACAACCTCCTCCACCAACAACCTTCTCCACCAACACACCCGGAACCTAAGGTCTTCGGACCTGGGTCTCCTCTCCATCCCCCGGACTAAGCTGCGGACCTTTGGGGACAGAGCATTCAGTGTGGCAGCCCCCACTCTGTGAAACTCTCTCCCTCCCGACATCTGCAGCGCCCCAACCCTGGACACTTTTAAGAAGGCAGCCAAAACGCACCTTTTCCTCAAGGCCTTTCCCTGTTGATATTCCCACCTATACCCCCCAGACCCCCTACCTGACCCTGTGAAGCAACCTTGGGTTTCCTAAAAGGCGCTATATAAATATCATTTATTATGATTATTATTAACAACTGTCAATAACTGTTAAAACAGGGGATTGGAAACAGAAAAAATTAAAATAAGGTTACAGTAAAAATAAACTATGATCAGATAAGTTATGTTAAATATCATCAAATGAGGCAGCTTTGTATATTTTTAATAAAGCAATTCTTGTCAGGTCAATTTCTGTTTCCTTGTTTTTGAATCAATTGAAAACTTTTTATCATGGTATTCACTCTAAGGTGTTTTTGGGGTTATATGCTGTCACACTGTATTTTATCACACAAGCAGAGTTGTACGTTGATGACATCGTCAGTCACTGAGTCAGATCACATCATCAACCTCTTTGCTGGTTTTACTGGACGATGTCAAGCTTCCCCAGACATGGAGAACTTTCTAGCCCATGTTTTGATGTCACAGTCATGAGTATCAGGTACCAGAACGTTCTCATTAGTGCCATCTGTAGGACATCACGTCATGTCACTGCAGCTAATGCAAAAAAACAGCAAGATAACACCAGAGCGGCATAACTTTCCCATTTGTTTCTGTTTATTGTCAGGTATAATAAGTTGTACACTACAAAGAATGACTTGTAGAACCAAAGGGATAATGCTATACTTGGAATAAATAAACAGGTTTGCAGAGTATCATAGTTAAGTCTGGTTACACTGGGAATAAAACACTGTGAGTGGACATGAGACTGGATGGATGGAAAGGAAGACTTCAGGTGATCCCTGATTGTTTCGCCAGTTTATTGACTTTCCTATGAGGTTACTATTGTGCCTTTATTATCCTATCACAGAGCATGTTCAGGATCAAAAACGTTGAGCACTGTAATAAAAAAGAAAAATTGAAAATCAAAACATTGTCATAAGGCTTTCCTTAGGAGTAAAATTTTAATTAAAAGTTTATTAAGGGGATTTTGTGTCTCTACTCAGAGACAGGATAGTGGATAGAGTGGGGCAAAGTGGGCAAGGGGCTGTGGGTTGGACTCTTACCGGGCTGCTTGCTTCCAGGACTAAAGCCTCTGTACATGGGGCGCACCATTTAACTGGGATCAATGTAGCCAGTCGTGCTGCTGATGCGCCCCCCAAATTGAGGCTGGACAATTCTTACATTTCTTACATTTTTTCCCACCCTCAAAATTCAGCTCAACATCTAGCAGTTTTCTGGGGTTCAAAAGCAAAAAAATTAATACTGACAAAATTTTTCTTTTATAATTTGAAAACTTTTTGAATCATGGAAAAATTACAGATTCTGGGAACTTTTCGATTTGCAAGATAGGCCTTTTTAAATTTGCATAAATACATTCTGCAACACAAATCATGCATTTAATTACTCCAAAAAGTTTTGTTTTGCATGAAATGTTGCTTTTAAATTCATCATGTTCTTCACAATAAAGACACAGAGTAACCTCATACCCACTGACCCATTATAACAGGGTATGTGTTGGCTAAAAACATCAGAGTATCAGAGTGTCAGAATCGACTCTCCTCTCCACACAGGTGGGTGTTTTGGTTCTGTTTGAGGCTCATTCTTTACTCCGTAATGTAGGCAGGGACACAATAGCTTGCATTAAAATGAAACGTTACAGTTAGAGCCATAATGGCCGTCGTGGGAGTAAACGTGGGCGAAGTCTCAGTTCCACTGGCTGAAATCAGAGCATCTCTATCACACAGCGGTGCACATTCACCCTGCTTGCTAACCTGGTAGCGAAATAAAGCCTTCACCACATTAAGAGACAGATCTGTAACACATGGACATGTACGGTTCATTTTCAAGTGGGAATACATTTGCAGCAATCTCTTCTTCAAAGCACGATCCAACTGCTTTACATGATAAATAGAATAAATAATAAATAACCCAATAAATAAACTAATAAATACAGCAGGATTATAAATAGCAAAAGTGTGCATGGAGGATTTTTGCAGACAGTTGTCCTGTACAGTACCAGCAATGGAGCTGCACACAAACATAATGACCTCAGTGGTTTTTGCAGAGGAGGTACACACACACACACTCACTCACACACACATTCTCACACATGATGTCAGGATCAGCAGAATCAACATAATAACTTAAACAGGATAGAGAGTAAAAATACTTCATACATAGTTTTTTTTTTTTTTGCCCCCTCTCTCTCATTCACCTCTGTCTGCAGGCAGGGACATACTGAGCATGTCAGAGGGGAGCGCAGTGCACCCTGGCACCTTTCATGTCAGCCAGGTGACTCTTCATCGAGCAGCAAGTCTCTCCTGATGCATCATGCTAAAACAAGCCTCCTTAAACTACATGGAATATACAGTGCATAGTTTACAAAGCCAGAACTTAAAGAGAGTTTACATCTATACAGACAAACCTATACATCATAAAAAAAAGTTCTTCTTTCATGTTTTTGCTTCCTGTTTCATCGTCCGAACTTCTCTTTTGTTCTCATGTTTGTTGATCGCTGTGCGTCGATGAAATGGAAGTCTTTGGGGAGATGAGTTCATGGTGAGGGAAGAAAAAAAGTCAGATTCTCTTGAATGTACAGAAAGTTGTGGATGTGTCCTCTTTTTCCTTTCTACTCAGCTCCTATTTGTAGTATATATTTATATATTTATATCGTATATATAATTTTGAATGGATTCATTTTTGGTTGTTTTGTGGAAGAAGAGAAAAAAAGTGCTAACATACAGCCAGATTTGTTCTCTGTGCTCTACCAAACAGATTTTTGACATTTCCTTTAACACCTTGTATGCGTGAAGATATAATGAACAGTGACAGCCAATTTGACAGAAATGTGCTCTATCAAAACACGATTCTTTGATCCAGGCTCAGAGTTGGAGAGAGGGTAAAGGGCCCTTGACTGTCATTTTAATTTTTAAACGGACTTCCCCTTGCTTTGATCTGGTTTCTCTTCTGCACCGTCTTTTCTTTCAGAACCCAGGGCTATCGTAGCTGCTCCGGCTGTAGTAGCTGTGATGGCTGCGGGATCGACTCCTGCTACGGCTCCAGCTCCGGCTCTGGCTGCGGCTTCGACTCCAGCTCCTGCTACGGCTCCTGCTTCTGCTGTGGCTCCGGCTGTGGCTCCTGCTCCGGCTGTAGCTGCTATAGCTGCGGCTCCGGCTGCGGCTGGACCGTGTCGGGCTGCTGTCGGAGCTGGATGAGGAGGGACTGGGCCGATAGTACGGGATCGGCCGCTTCCGAGCACTGAGGATGAGGAGAAAGCAGGAGGGTGAAGTGTTAGCAGAAATATCAGACAGATGAAAACCTGTTAGTGTTTTTTTACTGCATTCACGTTCTGTTGGAATGATCTAAGATTAGTGTTAGATTCTGACTTCTACACAGCAGACAACGCATGATCGGCCAGACTTCAAAAGCAGTTATGCCACTCATAAATGGGGTCAGTAAGGGCCTCACTTCACACTGTGTTTACCTGGCCTAGACTGTTGTACAATTTCCTACTGGGACTTCTCTGTATACAAGGAAACTCAGGAGATATAGTGTGGCAGTAACATGGCTGCAGCACCAGGTACCCTCAATATTTCTTCTCTTTTTTTAAAGTTAGCTCTGGGGTTTTCTGGCCTTTATTAGATGGGACAGCTGAAGAGAGTGTAGGGGAAGACATGCAGCAAAGGGTCAAGGCCGATAGTCGAACCAGTGCTCGCTGCAATGAGGACTATGACCTCTATAAGAAGGGTGCACGTTTTATGCACAAAGCCAAACCAGTGCTTCTACCCTCATTATCTGCACATTTTGCTGTTAAATTGAGACTAGCTTTGGATTCTTATATCCATCCATGAATAGTAAAACAGAATATTGAATTGAAGTACTTTGAGGTAGTAAACAAAGCTACCATAAAGAACAACAACAACAAATGGCCTAGGCCTGTTCCCTCAAAGACACCTGGTTTGATATGAGCAGTGAAGTCTTTATGATTAAACAGAACCTTGTCTTGTTGAGTCTTCAGAAAACCAACTCATATACAGTATCTCACAAAAGTGAGTATACCCCTCACATTTCTTCTAAAGATGATGCACAAGAAAGCCTGAAAACAGTTTGCTAAAGACAGCAGACTAAGGACATGGATTACTGGAACCATGTCTTGTGGTCTGATGAGACCAAGATAAACGTATTTGGTTCAGATGGTGTCAAGCGTGTGTGGTGGCTTGACACTTTGTCTTTGTGAGGAGTACAAAGACAAGTGTGCCTTGCCTACAGTCAAGCACGGTGGTGGGAGTGTCATGGTCTGGGGCTGCATGGGTCCTGCCAGCACTGGGGAGCTACCGTTCATTGAGGGAACCATGAATGCCAACATGTACTGTGACATACTGAAGCAGAGCATGATCCCCTCCCTTCAAAAACTGGGCCACAGGGCAGTACTCTAACATGATAACAACCCCAAGCACACCTCCAAGATGGCCACTACTTGCTAAAGAAGCTGAGGGTGAAGGTGATGGAGTGGTCAAGCATGTCTCCAGACCTAAACCCTATTGAGCATCTGTGGGGCCTCCTCAAACGGAAGGTGGAGGAGCGCAAGGTCTCTAACATCCACCACCTCCATGATGTCGTCATGGAGGAGTGGAAGAGGATTTCAGTAACAGCCTGTGAAGCTCTGGTGAACTCCATGCCCAAGAGGGTTAAGACAGTGCTGGAAAATAATGGTGGCCACAGAAAATATTGACACTTTGGGCCCAATATGGACATTTTCACTTAGAGGTGTACTCTCTTTTGTTGTCAGTGGTTTAGATATTAATCTCTGTGTGTCTAGTTATTTTGAGGGGACAGTAAATTTACACTGTTAAACAAGCTGTAAACTGACTACTTTACATTGTATCAAAGTGTCATTTCTTCAGTGTTGTCCCATGAAAAGTTATAATTAAATATTTGCAGAAATGTGAGGGGTGTACTCACTTTAGTGAGATACTGTACATCCCTTAGATGGCCTTCTTTTGTTGATTTTTTATACAAGTAACAAACACCTGTGTGTATACTTCTGTGCAGTTTATTTTTGAAGGGAAATCAACCCCTGTCCCAATATTTTTGTCCTATTTTGCCATAAACTGAACACTCTAGAAGCTGTTTCACTGGTCATGACGATATCATCATTTGTGATTCTGTGATTTAGGGGATTTTTTGTAATGAATACGTTTTTTTTGTATATCTATTCATTGAATAACTATGATTTTAAACTTTAGTTGTGGCAAAGCTCTTGAACACACCAAAGTCTGAGAAGCCGTCTCAGGAACACGTGAATGCAGCAAAGGTCTGACATTGATTTTGGTTGGTCAAGTGCAAATTAGTGTTGGGTTGATCAGTACAATGTCTGAAAGAGAGCTGTTATTTTGGTTAAGCTTTGCACCCACTCACACATTCACTCTTTCCACACACACACACACACATAGCAGAGAAATGCATGTCGTTAGTTTTAGATTAAGCTCAGATTGCCGGGTTAATAGCCACCCTGGAAGTGTTCCCTGAAAGGTAATTAGCTGTTAGCTGAAAAAACAGTAGCTCTTCTTCTCGGTGGAGGATGACACACAGGAAAATCAACAGTCAACAGCCCAGGGAGAGAAAAATGCTATTAAGGTTTCCCTACTGCTACAAGGTGTGTTTCACCTTGTCTTATAGGATTACTCAGCTTTTCTCTGTCATATCTGACACTGGAATCCAAACAGGCAGGGCTATAAAGAAATATCTGCTAACACAGACCTTAATGGCATTTTAATCTCTGCACCCATGTGTTACAACATTAGTGCGTGTCCGCGGTGAGGAGCGGCTTCAGAGCTGGTGTGAGTTTCTTGGAGTGAATTTCAGGAAAGAGACAAAGAAGCAGAGAAAGGATAGGAAAATAAAAATCAGTAGCAGGGTAGGTTTACTCAGGGGACCTCTGATGGTTCGCTGTTCGGCCGAGCTGCAGGAGCTTCACACTAGCGCACGGATCCTGCTGCACGGCAACTGTTACCAGGGTAACTAGCCTGCAGCATCCTGTCGTCTCGGCATCGGGACCTTTAGGACTGGAGTGAAAGATGACAGAGTACAAACACATTTCATCCATGTCTATTTACACTTGGACATGGACAGTCTTCTAGACTGAAGGAATATTTCTTAAAGGGATTTTTAATAGCTAACCACAAACTTCAGCTCGGCTCAAGCGCCAAGAGCATAAAATACATTCATAAGGAAAGAGATAAAATACTCACACGTATAAATACAGACATAAAAGGCCGGCTCACTATCAAAATCTGTTTTGTAGAAGGCTTTGAGGACTTCAGTTTTACAGCTATGTTAACAACGAATCAAACGTATTTTCATCAGCAGAGCAATAAAACAAACACATCTGCTCTCAGCGTGCAGAGGCCCTGTAAAACTGATATTAAGCAATTTATGGATGCATCTTCATTCATTGATTCACATTTAATGGAACAATAAACAACAGAGTGCGTGGACAAACAAAAACAACAAAGAGACTCAATAAATCAAAGGAGATGACTGCAATTTGGTCTTTGCTTTGTGCTGTCAGCACATGTCTGTATTGATTTCACACCAGTTCCAAGTTTATGAGGTATATTTAGTTTGAGTAATATACTCCTACACAACAGTCCTGTAATAAATGCTCCTTTAATGGCGGTCATAATGTTAGCGTTCTGTTTAAGTGAGTGTTGAATTGACCTCCTGATCATGTTGGAAGCAGATTGTGATGTTGTTGAGATTCATAGAATTACAGGAAGGTGTAGTCTCGATGTTCCCTGCGGGCTGTGGAGAAGGAGGCAAGGACGACGTGCTGGTATTGAGGTGCAAGCTAAAACCTTCCTCCTTCAACCCACCGTTATGGGGAATGTAAGATCTATCTATGATAAGTTGGACGAGCTAACCCAGCACCAGAGGAAATACTAGCAGAGTAGCATCATGCTAACAGAGCTAACACCGGACACGAATGCCGCATTGGAAGGATTTCACCTGCTGTGGGCGGACAGGATACAGGAGAGCAAGACTGAACTAACTGGTGAAGAAGGTCAGCTCAGTCCTGGACCCTGTGGAGGTGGTGGCTGACAGGAGAATTATGGCCAAGCTGTCGTCTCTGATGGAAAATTTTTTTTTCCTATATATATTCTTGTTGGAATTCTTGTTCTGTACACCTTCTTGTTTGCTGCTGTAACTCCATGAATTTCCCCTTTGTGGGACGAATAAAGGAATATCTTATCTTATCTTAATTCAGCTTACGCTCATTAAATAATGGATAGTAACATCTGTCCATCAAACATAACACAGTCCAACAGAACCGCAATCCATCAGACAGCAGGCAATATTCAGGGCTGAATAACACCTCTGCGTGGTTCCAGGGTATAAAACAGTAACAACAAAAACACCTGATCTGTTGTTTATTTTGACCTGAGATTCTCAATAGTTAGATGTAAACATAACTCAACGACAAGGCACGAAAGAAGATGCTGCTTTTTGTGATGACAATGGAAACGTATTCATGGGAAAGTTGAGATAAATTCATGGTAGGGCTGTCAAAATCAAGTGGTAATTTTAAGTAACTAACCACAGATAAGATAACCCAGATTAATCACACTCTGATGTCATACATCATTGATTATAAGACCGTCCAAAGCAGCTTTGTACGCAGGATGGGAACAAACTTCAGCTTTGGCTTGGCTAGTTTATCATTTTGTCCCTGTAAGAGAATATCATGATACACAGATGACTGATAATCTCCCCTCACCTCCTGTAGCTGTCAAGAGGTAGAAGAGGACCTGCCTCAGAGTAACAAACACACACAGAGATGTCCTTTGTCACTCCTGTAACTGCATTGATTTACAGTGTGGCTGTAATCGGCTGACAGCACTGATTCAAAAGGGTTAACTGTTTAAAAAGGGCAGTGATTCTTCATAGTTTGCTTTTAATTACATGCTGATATGAATGCATGAAGCAGTTATTATATATAACTTTCCGCTTCATAGTTTTACCCCAACCAGCCCAAACCTACCAAACCTGCACCTTTGCATCCACCTTCACTGATTTGTCTCTGCAGTCTTTGATTTTGATTTATACAAAGAATTTAATGGATCTGAATATGGTTCTTAAAATGTCAAGTTGTGAGTTAGAGCAGGAACAAATTATGTTCCTCTTGCATGCCATTGATGTAATTTGAAGCTATAAAGAAACAACTTTTGCTCCAGAACAAGCGCATTGCTGTAAAAATCACTGCAGAGCGGAACATCCATTAAAGTGTGTCATGTTTAAGTGCTGTTAATTCTAGACATGTAAGAGCGGAAATAAAATTCAGAAGACAAACTGTATCAGAGGAGGCTCCAGCACTCTGGTGTTCTGCTGAAGGAATGTCTACATAATATCACACGTATGTCCAAATGGATATCTTATGCAAAGAGATGGTTTATGATGCTGAACAGCTGTGCTACCTGGTGATCCTGCGAGCCTCCATAAAGCTGGGGGAATCTCTTCTTCTTTTGCGAATAGGTGAGTAGCTGCGTGAGCGGCGGCGGGCTCGGCTGTCTGTGTCGGAGCGGTTGGCGCTGTCCTTCTCTCTGCAAGACATAGAAAACCATCAGAACAGCAACAACAGAGTGCATGAGATAACTACAAAAACATCCAATTAATACGCCTCCAACAACCATCAATCCAAAAAAAAGTGACGTTGCTTCTTAAATCCAGCACTGTACCTGTAACAGATTCTAGGATGTTTGCAATGAATAATGACCAGAGAAGAGTATTTTGGGGACATTATAATAACATCAGGAAACTGACTCTGACTTTTGTTGTAGAAGTTGTTCATTATTGTTTCCTCTGAATCCTTTATGATGCCAACACATGGAAAATCAATCAAACTTCAAGCTGGGGGGAAGCACCCAGAGGAAGATGTCTCACCTGGAATTGTTCTGTCTGTTGTGTGGGGACTTGGCCTTGCTGGGACCTCTGTCTCTGGAGGCAGAGCGTGACGATGAGTGTCCGCTGCTCCACGAGCTGCTGCGCTGTCGGAGGTTTGGTTTGCTTCGAGTTTCCTCTTTCTCTTTCTTTCTGCCTGATGTGTGCGAGTGGCGTCCTGGAGAAGCTGACGTGCTCCGGTGGTGAGCCTGACCTCGGGTAGAGCGGTGGTGCCGCTTGGAAGAGTGGCCACCTTTTGCCCTGGATAGATACAGCAAATATTTACATTATACATTTTCTTAATTCACCAAACCCACATGGTGGCCAATTACCTCAAAGGTCACTCTGTGTGGTGGAAGTTCAAAGCTGAGATGATTTTGTACTGCTGCATTCAAAATATGCAAATTCATAAATATAGAGAACCAAAGTTTTATAGTTTCAACACTTCTTTATTCTAACAGAGAGACTGTTCTATTTGAGCCGTAATTCAACACAAAACAACGTATCTAATTACATGCACAGTGCAGCAAAGGCACAACAGTCAATTTGAGCATTCAACTCATTACTGGCTGACCTTACAGTGCACCAGTTTATAATAGCCTCCCCTTTTGTAGCAGTGCTTTACACTATTGCCAAGTAGTATTATATGTAATAGAGTATGCTGTTTGCTAAATATCAGCACAGCTGTTTATTATGCAACCAGTGAAATCAAAATCTGTTGACAGTGGCTTTAGTGGCCTGTGTAACTGATTAATCCAGACAAAGCATGTTTGCTGTAATGGGAATAAACAGTCTGCAGTACACCTGAGACAGAGTGATAAATGAAGTAAATAGTCCCAGTGCTGTTGAACTCTTGATCAGCACCCACAGGATTCCTCTTGTCCAATCAGATCACTTGATCAGAACTTATTGTAGTCATAGACTGTATAAATAATGGACATAGTATCCGTGACGTCACCCATCTGTTCCTGAGTGCTGTTTTGAAGCCAATCGACGGTGGCAGCCATACTGGAAAAGCAGAACTCAACCAGGCAGAGTGTGACGTAAAGAGGCAGAGTTTGAGCCTCCTAGCCAACAGCTATGTGTTCCCGACCGTGAGTCAAGTCAGTCATGTCCTTATTTGGGCAAAAACTTGTAATCTTAATATCTTCTGAACCGTCGCGTTAGAAAAAATTCACCCCCCGTACAGTGTGTGCCGATAGGGAAATTAGCTGCTGTAGAGCCAAGCTGTTTTTTTAACCAGGCTGTAAACATGTTTATTAATGCTGCAAAGATCGTCTTTTTCCCATTCATGTCTATGTGGTTTCTGGTGTTTCTGCAGCCAGCATCAAGCAGATTCTCCATGAATTGCAGTTTCTAACACTTCCGCATGGGCTTCATAGTTTGAGACCGGAGGTTGCCACTTGATTGTAGAATAATGTCTGAGGTGAGACGTTAGCAAGCAACAACCTCCAGTCCCAAAGGCTTTAGTTTCTATTATCTTTCCAGTTTCTGATCACCCCAGAAAGGAGAGAGACTCTCTTTATTTGTATGATATGCAAATGTTGAACATGAAAGGGATAAGGTTTAGTGAGGAGGTGATCATGCAAATTTAAATCCTGACATCTGTGAGCAGGATGTTTACCTGTTTGGAAACCTAACAGAAACTAACATTTTTGCCACAGTGTCAACAGGCAGAGATGAAATATGCCAGACTCCTTTTTGCAGATTAATTTGATATAATGAGAGTGATCAGGTTCTCCCTGCAGATGCTTCTCGTGATGAGAATTAATCACCATTGTCATGGGGTTTGGACCAATCAGGTTTAAGTATTTAACGCAGTTGGTTAATAAAGCAGTACAACATTCTAACAGCTTTAGAACTTCCATCTCTGAGCTATCATCGGGGGAAATGGTCGAATAGGGTGAATAACAGTAATAAAAAGCAAAAGCATAGGCTATGTAGTCATATCATTTGTTCTTACTTCCTCTGGTGCCGAGAGGTTTTCCCTCTGTGGGTGTGGTTATGCTGGGAGTGGGCCGAGTCGCTGCTGTGAGCGGGGGAATGGGAGCTCTTATTCTGGCCCCTTTGACTCCCTCTCCTCCCTGACGTCTGGTTTACTGCTGAGTTCCTTCCGTCCACACTCCCAGCCTCTCCTGCCGCACACATCTGTCCCGTTTGGCTCCTGCTGGGGGCGCTGTGGAGCTTGTGCTCTTTCAGCAACGTGGACTGGAGGCCTGCAGAGCTAGCAGTCAGCAGACGGAGCTTCTGCAGAGAAACGATGACCAACAAAGGAAAAGAAAACAAAAGAAAAAAAAGAAAAAGGACAAAAAGAGCATTAGAGTGTTTTCAGGCGGAGGACTGAGCGCTACGGTGTACTTGCCAAAAGAAGGTAAACATCTAAAAGAAAAAGATCTAGGTTTTCTCCATATGGCTTATAGATAGTCCTCTATGGTGCAGCGCATGCAATACTTGGCATGCAAAACCATAATGAGTTGAAGAAATCATAATCGCAAAAACAAACAAAAAAACTAGGAGGAGGAGGAAGAGAGGGAAAAAATTAAACAAAACTGTGAATCAAATAAGTTTAAGAGCAGAGGCAGAAAGTACAGAGCTACAGATTTTGTAGAGTAGAAAAGGAGGACTTCTTCAGTTTTTTTAAAGTAATGGTTAAAAAAATTAAACGAAACAGAAAGAGAAGACAACTTGACGGAACATCACAGAAATGGAAGGAACAAAATAAAGATCACAATTATTGAATCAATCGAATCAGAAAACAAATCGTCTGCTACTCAATTTTCTCTTTCTGGATTTTTTTTCCTGAAGACAATTGCTGAGATGTGAACAGCGACCCATTTTCTTTGTTTTTTTTAATGGTTACTCTTGTTTAACTCCCTTCTGGTTAACATCCACTTACCAATAAAGTGGTATTCCCTCCTTTAGTAGGTAAGGTATGAAGAAAAGGGAAAAGTGGGGCAACATAAGTGCATCATTAGATTCACAAAATGCAAGAGAAAAAGACACAAAACCCTTCCCTGCCAGTGACTCATGAGACAATGCATGGAAATCAATGGAAAATAACTCAAAAGCAAAGAGGAAAACCACAATGTGCAGGGAACCCCTCACACACAGAGTAAATCCTCTGAGCCGGTCCCCTGCCTGAACATCACAGAGCAACTGGCTGATGAGAGATAAACCAATTATCTTCACTTCGACATATTTTATTATCAGTTTTCTCTCTATGGAGAATCAACCAGGGGACGAGGAAGTTTTAAATACCTGAGACGCTTCTTAGTTAAGAATATTTTTGATTTACTTTACTAACGTTGTTTCAGGTAAATATTGCTGCGTAAGCAAAAGTGAGATTTAGTTCTAGATATGTCTGGGACATAAACATAACTTGCTGTTTTTTTTGGGGAAACTGTTGCGGGAGCCCTTCCAAAACAGTATTTAGATAAAATAAATAGCTTTTAAGTTAAGACTGTCCATATTTCAGTATTTTTCTTATGATTCTAATACCACAAAAAGACCAAAACCAAGACTAAAGTGATCCAGCTATTATATCATTTACGTCTCAATGAAATTGCCAACGCAAATGTTTCTTCATTAGCATGAACATTGACACGCACGCACTGTATGTGCTGTTGCTGTAAATACCCATTTAAAGAGCACCACATGTACATTAACTCTGAAAATAGTCTCCAACAAATGCACAATAAACTGTGTGATTGATGTTCTCTTCAGTGCCCAGACATTTGGGGGATCAGTGGTCCTAATCTTCAGCTGCTAGTGAGGCTCTATGGATGGCATAGTTGGTGTGTCCCCTAGCTGCTCCACTTTAACTCCAGGCCAAAAAATCTCAAAAGTTAAAAGATTGATTGATTGCTTTAAAATATATGTAATAGCAATCATGACCCTCAGATGATTAATCCCACATGATTAAATGGGCATCTGTTTTAGTGTTGTTCAAATACCTGCAAAAATACTGATAATTCCAACAGCCCAAATGACAACGATTGACAATAACAAGCAAATGAGTGAGTGTTAGCACCCACACACTCTTTGCAGTCTGGAGTTGATTTTATGGAAAAAAAACTATGTAATGACATGATGTCTAAGCTTTTTTGTGTGATATGTCCTGTAATGAAAGTGTACATGTGGAAGTGCAAAAAGCTGCAGTGTCTTAGCTGTTCACTTGGGGCTTGCTGTAAAAGCCAAGAAGACCCCATCAATACCAAGGTTAGCATGCCCATGATTACAGCACGTACAAAAAACATGTTAACAGCCTGGGAAAAAAGGACTTTAGGTTTCTTTGACTTATTTCTCTTCCGCGGGTCAGGACTGAACTTGGGAAAAAGGCCTTCCGGTTTGCAGCTCCCTCAACCTGGAATGTCTTACAAAAGGATCTAAAACTGTCTGACATGATATCTTTGAATGCTTTTAAGCGGTCCTCAAACGACTTGAAGGGCTGAAGCATCTGTCTGTAGATGTTTTGTTTAAATGTGACATGCTGCTTTTCTGGACGTACCTGTTGTGTAGCTGTTGTATGCATCTGCTATTTGTATTTATGTCTATCGTAAAATTGTAACTCTGTAACTGTGCTGCTGCCTATCTTGGCCAGGACTGTCTTGGAAAAGAGATTTTTAATCTAAATGAGCATTTCCTGGTTAAATAAAGGTTATAATAATAATAATAGTAATTTCTATATTCGAACACACTACACTGGCGGTGAATTTCCAACAACTCATCTGTTTTGATGTTAAATCTCTGAATTATGCATACATTTTAAAACTAGGAGCGTAGTACGTTGACGGCTTTGCAGCTGTGTGCCAGGAGGCTTAAGGTCTGCCCAAGCTCCACCTCTTTGTCTGTTTCTTGATTTATCAAAAGTAAGGCTGAGTATTACCAATGTGGTGACTGCCATCATTTGGCTCCATAACACCGCCTCAGAAACCAATGGGTGAATGGCCCATTTCAGGTCATGTCAGTCGATGGTACTTGCCACCAGTATACTGGCCTGGCTTTAATTCATGGACTTTCTGTCGAGAGTCACAGACACAAAAGTGAAGACAAAAAGCATCGACAGACTAACACATTGTTGGTTTTGGTCTTTTTGGGGATTTGTTAGTGGTATGAAAACACAGTGAAAGCATCATCCAATAACGTGGATCTGATCTGTTCAAATCTATTCCAAACCTGTATTTTAAGCATTCAACAAACACTGGACTTCGATAAGAGGATCAGTGGGAGTGTGGAACAAATACTTGTGTTGCACCATTATTCACGGCTCACTGTAAGCATAGAAAGAGGGTACATCTCCGAAATGCGTTTTGTATGAAACCAAATACAGCTGGCTCTTCTGCATGCATTAAAATGTTCTGATTGAACTGCTTCCTAATCCAAGATACAATAGAAGCACCGACTGGCCCTCCCAGAGAGAAGAGCTGCTCTCCACTACAGAGAGGAAGACTAAGCGGTGTAAGAAGAAAACACACAACCACTGGTGCTTATGACAGTTGTTAGAAACAGTCGTGGAAATCAATATGGTGAAAATCATAAGACGAATGTACTAATTCACCAACAAACAGAGAGATGCTGGACAAACAGGAATGCATTCTACCAAAAATAGAAAGAAAACAAAAGAAGAAGAGGAAATGGACCTGGAAGATAGAGCGGGATACTGAACTTCAGAATGAAGTTAAGAAGGAAAGAGAAAAACCAGAGCTCTACTTAATCCAATCTTTTAAGAGTCAAATCATAATTGATGAGGTTAAATTAATTTAGACCATTGTTTAAACAACAGAAAGAGAGAGTAAGAGATAGAAAGAGAGAGAGAGAGGGAGAAAGAGAGAGAGAGAGAGAGAGAGAGAGAGAAGAGAGAGAAACATTGACGTCACTCAGGCTAGGGTGCTTGTCACATTCTCATCTGCATAAAGATCACGTGCGTAGGCAAAGCATTACCTACCTTCCATTTCAATCAGTGACACGTATGCAATATCAACAAAACAAAGGAAAGAAAGAAAAAAGAAAAAAGGAGAAAGGAATGTTCTCCGCAGCGAAATGGGAAAAAGACAATGACCTCTTTTAGTAACAACGCTACATATTTGTGTCCAGAGACTAAGGAGAAATAAACAAACCAAAAAGTAAAATAAAGTAGAGAGGGGGAAACAAAAAAGAAAGTCCAGATGGAGTTCAAACTAAAATAAGAAACAAAGGATGAATCTATTGACTACATGATTTGCTTTGTCTTTTTCGCTTGTACAAATGCAGCCATATTTGTATCAAAACAGAGGATGGGACAGGTAAGTGGATAGAGTTAATTGTCAAATAAGTGGACATCCATGTAGAGTAGAGAAGCTATAAGGAGGATGGAGAGGATGAGGAGGAGGAGGGGGCATGCAGAGCTGGCAGATGTGAAAGATAAGTGGGAGGTAAAATGCCAGGACAACAAGAGTGAGTCACACAGGACACAGATGATCAGGTAGGAGAGGAGGAGGAGGAGGAGGAGGAGGAAGGGGGAGGGAGGGAGAAATAGTCACTGCTAAGATGAACGACTAAAGATTTATCACATTTAAAAGGGACCCCAGTCACATTTTTAGCCTGGGTCTTCTCCAGTAGCAGCACTTCTCTACTCTGTATTTACTCGATGTCAGCCCATCTTTCTTCCAGGTGCTCTTTGTTACTTAAACATCAGTATCAGGTACGTTAGAGAGCACCTCATGGAGCAAATCTGCTGTTTAAACTGTTACAGAAAACATGGGAGCTTGTCCAAAATGGCTTGGGTCCCTTTAAAATAACATGTTTCTAAATGTGAAAGTTGTCCTAGTTATTTCCAAGAATCCGTGTAGTTGTGTTTGGTGTGTTTGAAAGCATCCATTAATAATGAGCGAGAGGAAGACTGGCCCTGTTTGGGACTGTCTCATACTGTGCAGGGGAGGAAGCTTCACGTTGAAAAGCTCATTTGTTTTTCGACTAATATCCCAAAAGTCTGGGCTTCTTTTCAGCTTTCTCTCTTGAAAAAAACACACACATGCTGTTTAAATGCTTGCACATCCATGTGATGTACATAGCTAGAAGATCAAGTTTATCATAATACATTTCTGCATTATTTTTTTCTATTCTTACCCAAAAGATTGAACTCACTGACTCAGCTGCCACTCATGTTAAAGCTTTGGTGATGCCCTGCATGTTTTGTATCTTCTAGGCAAACATTATTTCAACATTGTTTAACCCTCCTGTTATGATCATTTCTCTTGAACAGCAATAATGCTCCTGGGTCAATTTGACCCAGGGCAAATTAAATTATCCAAAAGTGTCAGAACCCCAAAAAATCCCAAAACACATTTCATTTTTTTAAATCTAATTTTTAACTCCATTACTAACCATTTAAATCAAGATTTGGTCCATTGGTGTTCTTTAATCCTCACAGATCAATGTTCAATGAGGATAACTCACTCGTTTTTTTCAATAAAAAATCATGTTAAACCTTTTTTTAATGTACATTGGAAAACCCTAAATATAAATACAATAGTTTTACATGACATAGATTTTTGTTTATTTCATTTTACATTTTGAATTTTTTCTATTTTTTATGAAGTAATGTTGATAAATTAATACGACTCCTCTTCTGTCACATGCTGCCCAGATTTTTATGCTGCATTTAGCTGGTATGGAGGGCATATATTGCCTAAAGTAGACTTTAAAAAGAGTCAATTTGACCTGCAACATAACAGGAGGGTTAAAATTCACACTACTGACTGCAACAAATGTGTGCAATGCTACAACAAAGCAGCATGTCCCAGCATTGTTGCATACTGTATGCAAATATGTACAGTTTAAGGGCAGCTGCAGTGCACATACAGCTATTATAAAATAAGTTTGAAGTTGCACAGAAGGCAGTGAAAGCACTGCCTATAAAGAAAAAATCTCATTATTCCAGGACTTTAAGTGTTTCAGTGAGAATTATCCTGCTGCAACCGAGTCATAATGGACTCCCCCAGTATTTGGAGAGAAATTAACACCCAGGAGATTGTCCACTAAACATGATTACTTGCAAGGTTAGGGTCAGTTTATCGACAGGGGCGCACATTAAACTACCCAGCAGAGCTACTGTGTGTAATGCTCTGCAAGTTATCACTGGATCTAGGGTCACTGTTTTTATTTGAGAAATAAAGTAGTGTTTTTTTTGTTGAACATTTACAGGAAGCTGCGGCCTGGTTATTATCAGATACTCCCACAGACTTTGGATTTTGTATGCTCATACTAACATTGTTAAACAGCTCTAAGTCTTTGGCCTGTAGACAGAGCAGCAAATTAAAGAGTGAGTTAAAGTTGGCATGGACTAACAGTAACCTTTATTGTTAGTTTTAGAAGCTAACTGAAATATATATGTATGCACTATATAAAGGTATACATTTTTTAAAATCCTGCTGATGGTTTATAAAGCACTGAATGGTTTAGGCACAAAATGCAGTGCTGATCTGCTGCTGCTTTATAAACCATCTGGACCTCTGAGGTCTTCAGGTACTGGTCCTCTTTCAGTCCTGAGAGTCAGAACGAAACATGGTGAAGCAGCGTTTAGTCATTATGCACCACATATCTGGAACACACTCCCTGAAAGCTGTAGGTCCGCTCCAACTCTCACCTCTTTTAAATCAAAGACTAAGACTTTTTTATTTGCCACTGCCTCCCTATCTTATCTTATTTTAACTCACTTTAAATTAAAATTGAATGTTATTTTTTTTATATATTTCTAATTTTCCTTTTATCTTCTGTTTTATTCTATTTGTCATTTTAATTGTGTTCTTTTATGCTTGTCTGAATGTTTCCAATGCTTTTAATGTTTTAATGTAAAGCACATTGATTTGCCCTCATGTATGAAATGCACTATACAAATAAAGCTGCCTTGCCTTGCCTTGTAAGCTTTACAAGGAAGAAATCACTCGTATCTGAATGAAGACTCCTTCATGGAGGTGGAGGGCTCTATGCTTTGGGACATACTCTCCAATAACTGGAACTTTGTGTATCCATGATTACAGGTCACAAGTCTTTACAAAGATGACCATTAGCAGACGCACAAAAATCCCTCCACATTTAAAGCTGGTGGCTTCAGTTTTTTGTAGACATCTCATTATTTTCAGTCTGATGTTTGGAATCTGCTTTTTTTGGTTAGTTCTTGTAAATATAAAACACATTATAAACAATTGAACAAGCATTTTTTTAAGATAGTAGAGTGTCTGTATGTCAGTGTGGGTTAAAACACAGGACTTTGATTTAGCTTCTACCATGATGAACAATAAATGGCATTACACCTGGTCAGCAAGTCGGTGCAGACTTGATCAAGGGTCCAAAAACCCACTTTCACTCCACACTCAGAGCTTTTGAATGGCACTTAACGTTGCAGACCCTCCACACAAACGGTTTGGAAGTGTGTGGGAAGAGGGTGCAGGATCTAGTTTTTGAAAGGCCCCTGGAGTAGTGTTTGCTGGTTTAAGTAGTCTCTCAAACACACTATTGGGAGTCAGCATTACCACAATAAAGAAACAAACCTGGAGTCAGTAATTGTGCTGATTTGTGGATTTATGACATTCTTTTCTCACACTTGTTGGAGTTTTTCAAGAGAGAATGCTTTGGGAATAGGTATGCATTTCGAGTTCAGTACATGTTCAGCAGCTGTTTCTGAGCTTTTCAATAGGAAGAATTCAGGACTGTCCCCCTCACAGTGAACGAGACTGATCCAAAGAGGACGACTACAGGAACACAAACTGAGATGATATACAGTAGATAAAAAAACAGAGCTGCTTTACAGAACATTTGCTGAGCCACACAACTGCTGCAGTAAAATCAAACTTCAGTTGGATCCAGGATCTGTCACACATAACCACCTCCCTCCTGTGCCAGGATTTCAGTTTGGGGATTATCATGAAACAAATATTTGAGCTTTTGTTGGAGAAAGAGGCAACATCACCTTATGCTTCAAAGATGCTGCTTAAAAACTGAGCCATTTAAACGCTCCTCTTTCTCTCCATCTCAACTAAAAGTACAAACAGATCGCTCCTCTCTCCGCTGGCCTGAGCAGATAGACTAAAGAGAAACATCAGTAGCAGAAGAGATACTGCCACCTAGGGGCAACATGCATATCCACACTTGTGTAAAAGCAGCAGAGAGGAGCGTGTATTTAACTCCTGTGGGTTTCTGCAGGAGCTGTTGGACGCCTGGAGGAGAAGAGGATCTATCACTGAGCAGAGCATGTGCTTGAGAATAAAAGACAACTGTATTGACAAGAAGAAACTATTACACATACCCAGTTAACCTACTTGGTCCAGCTCCAAAGCATTTGATAGCTTTTTAATATAAACGAGACAGAGAGATTTGGGCATTTATTCATGGGTAAATACCAATTAAAGGAAAACAAAAGAAACTGTGATGAATGAAATAAGCAGAGAGAGAGAGAGAGGCGAGGAGAGAGAGAGAGAGAGAGGAGAGGAGAGAGAGAGATGAGAGAGATGAGAGAGGAGAGAGAGAGAGAGAGAGAGGAGAGAGAGAGAGAGGAGAGAGAGGAGAGAGAGAGAGAGAGAGAGATCAGATGAGACCTTGTAGACACATGCAAGCTGGGGTGAAAATAGAAGACGTCAGTCGTGTGGTTAGGTGTTTGCACACAGTTTAGATGTCTTTTCATCAGACAGAGATTATTCAAGTAGTGATGCCTTTGGTCTGAGTCTTGTGTTGTGTTTTCTTCCAACATAATGGCTCTCTGCTTTTAATGATCATTTCATAGCACTAAGGAGCAAGGTTGCTTCCTTAATAACATGCAGTGATTTAAAAGTCATCACAGGCTGTGTGTTTCAGGTAATCAGAGACTATCAGAGGAGCAAAATCACAGCAGGAGCACTAAAATACTGAACAGGTGGACAGAGGTTGATATATGGAACATATAAAACTTGAGGCGCCTGTTAGGGACAGTATGAGGTGCTGTTTATTGTTTGGTAAAGGGACTGTTATGCCTTTATACCTTCAGTATGATATGGAATCAGCTTCTGCATAGATTTAGGATGCAGTTTGTCCATGTGGAAGATTTAATACGCGTGGATGTAAAACTAAAAAGGAAACAGAGTTATCAACCCTCTTTGTGTATTTTCTTTTACTGTGCGCCTGAACTGAATCCTAATCAAATGAAAATAATACATCACAGGGACACTACAACTGAGTTTACATTCATACATGCTAAGTTCTCAAATAAAGACCAGCATTCAATTCATTATGAGCGGGATCACGGCCTTCACGAGTGAATAAATGCCCGCTTCCAATTACTGGCCAGGGGACTTTTATGTGCTCTGTCTCAAGGTCTAATTCACAAAGCACATTGTGCAAATGATATTCAAGCACAAAAATGCCCACTATGTTCTGCAGCTTTGTGCAGATAGCTCCAGTTTTTCATTTTATGGTGAGCTGAGCGTCTCCACTGTACTGCAGAGCTGCGCTGCCACCCTGATGGTGCTAAATTCTATCCATGTATATGATGAGCTGAATGGAGAGGGGAAGTCCTTGCTGTTTTTTAGGTGATTCATTTAGCAAATTTTGCAGTTTGATATAAAACCCACTCCCTTAAGCAAGTTAGCAAAAAGCAGCTCATTCAAACAAAAAAATAAATCAAAATGAACCACTGCAGACTTTATGTGCAGATATCTCCTTTTTAGGTCATTCAGAGGTGGAACTGTTGTCATGATCACTGAAGAGTTTAAATGTGAACACTTATAAATACTCCAGCACCAATTAGCACCAACTCTTAGCAGCAAGGCTGTTAGCACCATAACACCAGTGAGTTAGGTGTTATTGCGATGAGGCTTGTTTGCACAGAAAGAGAGATATTTTGCTCCAAATGAATGCTCAACGACTCATTTAAATCGATGCAGACAACACTGGCATACAGAGACGTTGTTTACACTTAAGCACAATGTGGAGCATTTAACCCTTTGTGAATTAGACGATGTCTCTTGGGCTCATTTGCACAAGTTTAGCAGGTGGGCAATTCATTTGTGAATCAGGCCCTCACTTCCCTGGTCTTTGTATAACCAGACCCGGATCCTTAGGTCAGGAGGTGGAGGTCTTTTAAATGTACCCAGGGTCAAATCAAAGTCCGGTGAAGGGGCCTTTAGTTACTGTGGTCCATCTTTTTGGAACAAACTGCCTGCTGACCTCAGGCCCATAACAACGGTCTATACTTTTAAAAAAAGACTGAAAACAAATTTATTTTCTCAAGTGTATGAATGATATGACTGTTGTGACTGGTGCAGGTTGGATGTATCTATTGTTTTTTTGTCTTTATTTATTCTATTTTGAAAAATGTTTTTGTTTTTAATTCTCCATGTAAAGCACATTGAACTTGGGTGTAATGAAATGTGCTTTATAAATAAAATTGCTATTGCTATTGCTATTTGTCTCTCTTAAATATATCTCATATCTATACAGTGCCTGCATGTTTTTTCACACAAGAGTAAGTCACGTTATAAAAGCTAAAAATGCACTAACCTCTGTTTCACTTTCATTTTATCGTGACTCACATGAAGGCATGCACAAAAAATCATGTTTAAAACCATGTGTATCTTTTTGAGTTTACTTTATTTAAGCATTTTAAATCTTCCACACAGCCCTGGAAAAAAAACAGATGCAATGTAGAGCTAAACACTTCTTGCAGCCGTATTTTTTCACAGTTCTTTTTTTCATCCTCGTATCAAGACTTTCCATTAAGTAACTGGATTAGTCAGTTCAAGAGGGAATCACGGATTGCTATCACTTTGAAGCACCATCACATGTCTCATCATAACTCTTGCAACATCGTCTAATTAAGACAGTATCTGCAGAAAAACTTAGAAGTACTTATTCCTGACTGATGCTTTTTTTTTTAGCATTTATGGTGGAAACTTTCGATGGAAGGTTTTTGTTTAAAGTATTCATCCCTGTCCCTGGCTCAATTCTGTTCTGCAGGCACCTGTTCGGAGCAGGAACCCCTCTCTTTGCCCATTCATTTGGAAACATTGTGTGCCTGCGTGCATCATATTTCCATCTGAGGTGTGGTATGCTAATGCTGAGCTTCAACTCAGAGGATGGTTTGTTGAAATGAAACATTGGAACCTTTCATTTCTTTGCTCCCTACCTCTGTTACTGGCAAACAACAAGAACACACAAAAAAAATCAAGATGGCAGAGGAGTCAAAGAGAGCCAGAAACAAAGCAGCAGGAGCAGCAGCTTTAACACACAGCTTTTTATACATCAGGAATTATTTCTAGGATTAAACAAAACTACAACCTAGGTGTAACTGAGAAAATAATTACAAGTATTCAGAGAGGATGAGAATTCATGTCAACCAACACAAAAGAGCAGGATCAAACTCTTTGTAGAGACTGTGTCAGATACCGTTGGAGTGAGTGGGGGAGGGTGGGGGTGTGGGGGTGAAATAGAGTAGACTACATACATCGTGCCCTTTCTCGCCCTCGCTGTGGTTGAGTCTGCCGGCCTTTCCATTGCGGCTCCGCTGGGTATGGTCTCCGTTGTGCCAGGCAGCGGGAGCTTTGGAGCCCGGGGATAGCGAGGTGCCCGATGCTTTTTGTCCATCTGTCTTGTGCTTGGAGTTCAGTCTATGAGGAGACAAAAGTAAAAACAGCACATAAAGCACAGACATTAACCTTGCTCCACATGGGGAACAATGCTATTAAAAATGTTAATAGACTGTGTGTCTTCAGTCGCTCTATCTCAGGGCCCAGTCTGTCAAAGTGCTGAATGGGAATTTCTGCAGTAATAAAAAAAAAGTCGTTATTGTTTTTTTATTCCTTGAATCTAAAATTATCAAGTTCTCATTGTAGATCACTGTTAAGTCTGTTTTGAACGCTCAATTTTTGCTTTGATCCAATGACATTTTACAAACAAGAAAAAAAGTTTGAATACCATTGGATACTTTGTAGTCACACTGAATAAGTGCAGAGTGGGATATCATAGACTATAAACAGAGGCTATTATAAGACGTGTTGAGGAGCTCAATTTGTGTCCTAATCTTTCCCCTGAGGAGACAGGGAGAGACTAGGGCAACAGCTTGACAGTCAGTACAGCTTTATTAGTTTGTGAGGTTAAGTGTTTGTGTGTGTGTGATTGTGTGTGTGATTGTGTGTGTGTGTGTGTGTGTGTGTGTGTGTGTGTGTGTGTGTGTGTGTGGTGTGTGTGTGTGTGTGTGTGTGTGTGTGTGTGTGCATTGACAACATTACCTGGTGGGAGATTTAGAAGTGCTGCGGGTGGAGGACAGGGAGGCGCTACGGGAACTGCAGCAGCTTCCTTGACGCTGCGAACTCCTACTCGGGGTCTCACCGGGGGACCTGATGAATGACGACAGACAAGACGAACACACACACCACACACATGCATACATAAACACACAGGAGTGGTGTGTATGCACGCACACATAACGGGGACACACATGCCACAGCAAGTTCAGTAGTGTATCTCGTGATATGTAAAACAGATACAGACACTTTCAATATATATTCTAATCAAGATAGGGTGCAAATGTATGGCTGGGAAATAGTGTTGCTCCACAGTCATTAAGATTCTGTGCGAGTCTGAGTCTGAGATAATGGGTGTAAAATAGCAATATAAATTTATGAGACCGATCCCAGTTGTACCCATTGTCAAGGACTAAGATGATGTTTGTTTTCATGTGTGCAGAACACAAATTTTACCTCACTAATTCTTACACGTCGAGCACTGTTAACTGTACGTGCATGACATTTACTGATAACTCATGTAAAACTGTGCTGCAAGCAGGCAATATGTTTATCTCTTGCCTCAACAAAAACAGGTTAATGGTTTGAAGTGACTGTCTGTATCTCACCTCTTCTTCGGTTTGTTCTTGTCTTTGTGTTTGTTCTTTGGGCTGCCCGATCTGAAAAACACGTCACATGTAAGATAATGAAGCAGGGCTCACTGGAGCGAGTAAAAAGAGAACTCACCATTCACCCATATGGATTGCATAGTGTTTGAACAAACAGTAATCAATAGGCAGAAATGTCAACATGACTCAAACTGTCATTTGCAACAAAGTGCTTTGATACAGACGGTCATAGATTATGTTATTAACAGCACTCATGGTGTTTTGTCTTTCAAACACACCTGTATCTCCTCTTTTTCCTGGAGCCAGATGCAGATCTATAAAGATGAAAACACTACAGTCATTATATTGACGACAGCTACATCAAGCAATAGTCAACTGGATAATTCAGACACAACATGCCACATGGAGTCTATTTGAAGATGCAGGTTTACTGTGGTGTCCAGATTTATCTCTCACTCACAAAAGCCCTTTTTGCTCATAAATCCATGTTCCAGATTTATTGTCTCCTGGAATTACACGAAACCTGCTTCTTCAAATACATTCTAGGACATTGGAGGTATTATTTTGGATAAATGCTGCAGGCTAAAACCCCAATCTTATGTGTAGCCAGTCCTCTGCCATGACTGTTAACAAAGCTGACCGAGGAAGTCCTGCCTGTTCTTGATTTTGATTGGCCAGTGAGGGACATTGACATGTGCAGCCATGTTCCAAGAGTTGAACTATTTAAACTAAGTAATGCTCTGAGTGTAGCTTCAAATAAAGCTGATGCTGATTGTGAAAACAATGTTAAAATAGCTTTGCCTTTGCCAAAAACACCTGGTTTTATTTTGCTTCTCTTCCCAACAAACTTCCAGTCCCTGCAGGTGATTAGCTAATTCAATCCCTATCAGGGTTTCTGCAAACTTCCATACATCCATTATCTCTAGTGCTAATCCCTTTAGGGTCGCAGGGGAGCTGGAACCTATCCTAGCTGTCATTGGACAAGAGACGGGGTACACCCTGGACAATTCACCAGTCCATCACAGGGCCAACATGTAGACACAAACAACCATTGATGTACACAATCCACCTACGGGCAATTTACAGAGACCAATCAACCTGGTGAGCATGTTTTGGACTGTGGGAGTCCAAAGTCACTTCATAATGTTGGATTTTTTTCTGTATTTTTCATCTTGAATACAAACTTCCTAGAATTCACACTTTCTCATTTTCTTCTCCTTCTCTCCTCTGTTCCCGTTTTGTGAATGCGTATGTAATAAGCTGAAGCGAACACAGTGTTGTCACGTGAGCAAATCCACAGAAGAAACTGAAAATAATGATTAATTTAAAATGATCTAGCAAGTGTTGACAGTGTAGATCTTAGATCTAAGACCTCTCACAAGTAAAATTAAGACTTCTTTAGACCTTTCAGGGATCTCTGGGAACTTTGCAATTGCAAAATAAGTTTTATTTTGTATTTTAAATAACAATATACCCCAACACTTCCAAACAGCGTTCTACATATTACAATCAGACTCTGGCACACAAAGCAGTGACAACAGTGTGAAATGTTCAGTATCAGCGGCTCAGTTCTGTCACAGAATATGAGCATGTTCAAGTCACTGTGAACAGCAGGAGAATCATGTATTTAATGTGCCATCTCATGAATGAATATTTAAAACTATGCATGAGGCACATCCCCTCCTCACTATCCAGTCTCAACAACATGCATTTATCCATATGTGTAGAGATGTCCACAGGGAGCTCTCACAGTGGGCTCCTCTGTTTTTATTCTACAGGTGCTGCAGGCCATGCGGCGTCTGTAAAAGATGCTGCCTCCAGCAACAAAGACTCTGAGATTCACTTTCACTTAGTCTTAAACATTTGGAGTGTGCAGTATTGATGTGGGAGAGGCCGGCTGCTCGTCAGTCCTCAACGTTCAACTGACACATCACCTCCAGCTCACTTTCAGCTTCATTGCAGTTTCCATGGTGATTAGTCAGAGCGGTGTGTGTGAGAGTTGTAGTTATGTATTTTCCTGAAGAGCCCTACATCTCCTCTGCTGTTTTACACACCTACGGCATGCAGTGGAGTGGGAGGGAAGTGGGTTGATTCTCTGAAAGGGGGAGTAATAAAGCTGTCACAATAACGTATGTGGCTGATATGTGACCCTAAGATGTAGCCCCAGCAGTAGAGCATGTTTCTCTCCCACAGGAGGGGAATCTATTGGGGACTACAGGATATATGCTGGGCTCATTATCATCCTCCTCTCTAACACCACAGCTAAAACCCTCACTCCCCTTATACTACAAACAATGGATAGCCATTATTCTAGAGATAAACATGACATTAAATTACATTTTGCATTATCTTGTTGCTGGTTTGTTCACATTTACACTACGATACCCCTGTTGACAAAGCTGGACAACTTATCTTGCTGATCTCATTTGACTTTGCAGGTCAGAAGGAGACAGATTTTTGTCATTTTCCTGTCACCCCTTTCTTCGTGAATTTTTCTTGTTCTTCTGCAGACCTCCCTGTGTCTTGTTTGGATGTTTCCCTGAGGCCTTTGTGGTTTGTGTTTGTGACTGAGCAACTTTGTTTGGCTTTTGGTGTTTTTGTTTCAGTAAATGCTCCTCATGGTTTGCACTTGGGTCCTCTCTCAAATGTGACAAATTTCTTCTCACAGGAGCTTTAAATTGTAGTCAGATTATACAAAATCCAAAACTTTGACAATAAAGATTGGATATTCTTGCAATTCTTTCTTCACAAAATACAAAATAGTATTGCTTTGTTCACAACTGAATTGAGACCATGTGTATTTCTGCAAAGCTGAGTTGTCAGCCCAACCTTGAAAGGAAAGGTCTCTATTTGTTTTTCTCTCAAGATTCAACAGTAGTTTCTGGAAAGCTAATATCCTACTGATTGTTACTGCATACAAAAACTGAGATTTTTGCACTTGCCAATGAATTGTGGGACATTCTTTTTCAATATTTCTGTTCATTTTCCCAGCAGAGGATCCGTATTTTTTGGCATAAAGTCATTTAGTCACTGACATTGACAAAAGTCAATGTGAATTAAGTGTTAGTCAGGGCGTTAAAGCAGCTTTCCAACACTGTGTATATCATGTACATACATCAAAGCAGTTTATGCATGATCCCAACCTGGAGCTGTTTCCTTTCAACATGTATAGATATATAATGAAAGAATCCAAGCAGGAGAGGATCAAAGTCATTCCCCTCCCCTCCTTACATAAACCTTAAAAAAACAGCAACATCAGTGGAGGCTGCTCCTCAGGGGAGGAGCCCTGCATACCTCATCTATACATTATTCATACATCAACAGTACCTGCAATGCAGAGCAGCCTCAGTGTGAGTCAGGAGGGAGGTGAGAGGAAGAGCGGGGAGGACGAGAGCGGACTCGGATGTGTGTGGATGGATGAGAGGTGGGAAACAAGACGGGGCAGTGCACTGATGCTCAGCACTTTGTTGAGAGGCTCATTTTTCTTGCATTGTGCGCCCCATACAGGCTGGGTTATTAGAGCAACACTTTTAGCTCCCGCCCCACCCCCCAAGTCAGAGAGAGAGAAACTGGAGGAGTAGAGCGCTCTACAAAGCTTATTGTTGTTATGATATCCAGGGCATCACATAAGTATATGATGATAAGCTCATGCTCTTTATTCCTTCCTTCTTCCATCCTGTTTCTTTTTTCTTTTTCGCTGTAACTGTCTCTCCATCTTTATATCCCACTCCCCTTTATTTCATTTTTTCTGTCCCTTCCTCTCTTATCTTTTGTAATGTTTATTTCTCTATTCCCTACATCTATCCTTTTCTCATATTATTTCCCATTCTGCTTTTTTCTTCCTTTCTTCTGTTCTTTCTATTACCTTTATTTATGTCCATTTTTCCGTTTTCCTTATCCTTATCTTTCTGTCTTACCATTTCCGCCTGTCCTCCAGTCTTCCATCCTTTCTTGTTTCAATCTCTCTTTTCTTCCTTGAATCTTGATTTACTTCTTTATCTTCTTTCTTCCCTTGCCTGGCCATAGGGCCATATATGGCCATATTACCCCCTTCGTTTGCACCATTTTCATATTTCTATTCCAACTCTATCCTTTTTATTCTTCCAGTCTTTCTCCTTTAACACGTTTCACTACTTTCTTTTGAGTTTTTGGATTACCCTCCCATTATTCCTGTCTTCCGATTGTCTTCCATCCATTTGCTCACTTTCCTTTTGATTTCCCAACCCCTGCTTGTTTTTCATCTGTTGCTCTTTGCATTTTTTCTTTACATCTTCCTCCCTATTTTCCAACTTTATTCCTTATCTCAACCTTTCATCCTTGAGATGATACTTTTATTTTCCTTCCTCCCTTTCTCCTCTCTGACTGTTTTTCACCATCTCTTTTCTACCAGCCTTTCTTTCACATCCGTCACTGTGAGAGTGTTTTGACAAACCCTTGAAGAGTCAGAGTATCTTGCTTGTGTTGACATGTTTCTGATGACATACACAGTACACACACACTCACCTGTCTCTCTTGTGTTTCTTCCACTCTTTTTCTTCTTCTCTCTGTGATTGGGTGACGAGCTGCCAACCTGTTGATGGAGAGAAAAGACACATTTGTGCATATGTGCATTCCAATGTGACACAAGCCTTTGATTGTACACTGTGTTTCAATTCTTCATTGTTACATTAAACTCTCTCTTTGTCGCCTGCTCTATTCATCCCTCTACCTTTTTCTTCTTCTTTTTTAAAGTTCAGAACAATGTCCCTTTTCTCTTCTCTCCCTTTTCTCTCTGTTTCTTTTGCTGACCTCGTCAAAAGAAAATGGAAGCAGACACCGTGCCTTCTTAATGACTCTCTGCTGTCTTTTTTCACCTCTTCACAATTGCAGTATCCAGTGACTCGTTTGTAATAATCATGGCAAAATAATTGGAATTTCATTTGACAAAAGCACACTGTAATTATTCTGTCAAGGAGGCTGGAGAAAAAGAAGGAGAAAAATTGAACCACTTCATCAGTGAAAGCTGTTTCCACTCACCGACTCCTTCTGCGGCCAGATTTCTTCTTCTTCCTCTTCTTGGGACGAGGGGATGGAGAGCTGCTTGATTTCCTCTTTACTCTAAATCAGCCGGAGAAAAAACAAGAGAAGAAGTGAGATCAAGAGGGAGTGCAAGAAAAGAAGAAAATTTACAAGTGATTGTTAGTGTAATAATTTTCTGTAAGAATACATTTTGATTACAGTTATTTGCTGCAAGGCGATAAGTGTCTATTTTCCCATTTCCTCAATGCAATCTGCAGCAAAGCTAAATATTAATTCAAATGGAAAGCACAGTGGAAACAGAAAATCGCTCTGAGGAATTACACTCAATCTTTTCTGCAAAGAGACACAAGCAGAAAGCACTATCTAAATGACCATCGACATTATGCTTTTCAAACAGAAATAACAGAGGCTGTTTATCTGCGGGCGTCTGGAGTGTTGCTTGAAGAGCGATTGTATGAATTTCATGTTTATGAATGTTATCAAAGGGAGCTCCCAGCAGCCATGTGGAGGAGATAATGGGCGGCTGATTTAATTCACCACTTGAGAGGTCAGAGCTGGTCAACACATCATCATTATATACGCAGTGTATGAGTGTGTGTGTTTGAACATGTGCTTCACCTGTTGTCACTGTGGTAATCTTGCTCATAGTCTCCGCCTCCATAGCCGACCATTTCAGGGTCCTCTTCATACTCGTGAGGCTGATAGTGCAGGTGGTTCACCCTGTAAACACAAGAGGGAAGGATTATAAATCTTGAGATATGATTTATGTGTTCATAGTTTGTGTGAGTTTCTTTGTGGATGTATGAGCCAATTGTTAATGAGCCATTTGCCTGTCAAAATGGCCACGGAAGTTTATCACATATATTATTTACCATGCTCTTCTAGCTTGTTAGCATACTTTATGCAGAATGACAAATACTGTTTTTTATTGGCAAGGCAAGGCAAGGCAAGGCAACTTTATTTGTATAGCGCATTTCATACATGAGGGCAACTCAATGTGCTTTACATTAAAACATTAAAAGCATTGGAAACATTCAGACAAGCATAAAAGAACATAATTAAAATGAAGAAGGTGAGAGTTGGAGCGGACCTGCAGCTTTCAGGGAGTTTGTTCCAGATATGTGGTGCATAATGACTAAACGCTGCTTCACCATGTTTCGTTCTGACTCTTGGGACTGAAAGCAGACCAGTACCTGATGACCTCCTACCTATATAAATAAATATATCTAAGAATAGCATTAGCATTACTTGAATTACAGCTTGAATGAGTCCTTTATTTTTGCCGTCCCATCTTGTTTTTTGGAACCAGACGTGATTGCTGAGAGGGAAGACATTCATTTCTAGCCTACCCTGCTTTATCATCTATTTAAATGTTCTTAACACCATAGTGTGATAAAAAACCTATGAAACAAACAAATGAGACCTTAAACTTATTAATACATTATTTATTGAGGTGCCAAATCAATTGAGTTAATTTTTCATTGAGATTTTATTGGACCCCTGCTGGCACACTGGAAGGCATGCAGATCTGGCACTGCTGCACTTTTTAAATCCGACAAGGTAACCTTCACTTTGTATATACAGCCTTTGCCTGGACCATATCATCTCTTCATCCATGTTTTCATACTGAACAGAATGTGTCTAAAGAGTAGCTTGCTATCAGGTAACTAACTCGCAATATATTTCAAAAACACATGGTCAAAGTCTGAATTTATAGAAAAAAACATTTGATGTAAGCAAGCGATGCTCTCTCACCCAGCATGTTTATATTCTATCTGTTGGATGGACGCCTGGCTGGCTGTGCTTCACACCATTCTGATGCAGTCTGAAGGAGCTCAAGCACACCATCAGCTTCTCTCGAATCAGTTGGAGCCAATTCAGTGGTAAAAAATAAATAAATCTGCTTTTGGTATTTATTTTGGATTGAGGAGAGACATGTCGCAAACACAGGTAATGTGTGAAACATGGAAAACAGCAAACATTCAGAGACTTAGAGTCGCTACTCTTCAACACACAAAAAGTCAAGTATATAAGAAAATGTTACCCTCACACCCCAAACTTTTCTTTGTAACTTTTCTTCTATGCTGACATTAGTAATCTTCCCTCACCCCAGCAGTGAGAATATCATCATCTCTCTCACTCTTGCAGCTCAGCTTGTGGGATTCATACCTACCCACTGCTCTCTCACACACACTGCATTGTTTATTCAGACAGATGGCATCAGCCTCCTCCCTAATCCTCCCTGCCCGGCTACCCCCCACCCCTCTTTATGTGGCCTCCTCTGATCCTCCTGATCTGACCTTGCAGGCTCCATGGGGGCTAAAGAAACTCATACAAAGCACACACTCTGATTATTTTCCCTTAATACAGTCCTACCTCTCTGACCTTGTCACATCCTGGTATTGTTACAAACACAGCAGGTCAGGCTCTGGGTTATCTGGTATTTTCTACACAGAGATATGAAGGTAGATGTTGTTTGAAATATATACAGACATATTGCCTCTATGACTAAACATACAGCCTCAATTAGCCACAAAGATGTGAAAACAGGCAGGAGTGATGGGAAAAGGAGGTTGAAGAAACACAAGATTAAACACATATGAGGCCCAACATCAGAGGAAATTTTGGTCTGATCAAGCTGGGAAGTGGTAGTGTGGGAAACAAACCAACTTAATGGTTTAAATGTCTGTAAAGACAGCATTTAAAGGATTTGAACAGAGCACGAGCCTGATGCTTAGTTAGGTAGAGATGAGGCAACGGAGCCCTTAATTGGCTGAGCACCACTGGGCACAGCAGGGATGCAGGCGCAACACTCAGTGTGATGAATAGGACTGCATTACAGAAATCATGTTAATTCCAACTTAAGCAGAAAAGGTTCAAGGTAGACTTTATTATCCCCAAGGGGCAATTAGTTTTAAAGCCTGCAGTGAAAAAAAAAATGCAATCTCGAAATAGAGAATCAATTGAGTAGAGGAGAAGACAACTACAGTCAGTGTGTAATGTAATGGGTGCAATAAAGTTTACTGGAGTTAAATAAAATTGGATAATTATTTAAAAGTGTATGGAAATTCAGCTTGAAATAGCAAAACACACAAGATACAAGTTAAAGTAATACATCTTTAGGAAAATAAACATGTGTAAGTGTCACAAAAAAACAGGATTTGAAATGATTTGGTGGTTGGACTACAGGAAAAATATCCTAATTTCATTAAAACGTAATTGTTTTGGGAAACAACCTAAGCTGAATTACACCCAGTTCAAACCTAATATGAGTTAAGTTTACAAAAACTTTGATGAAATAATTTGAATTTTGATTAAAACTGCTTCATCATACTGTGTAGCTGGATGGTGAGGGCTGTCATAAAGGGGTGTGGATCTGGGATGCTAACTTTTAAGCCTCTCTGTGGTGTCACGGTCAGTGGATAAAGTACACAACTTTGAGTCAAAGTGAGGATACACCTCATACTTATTTACATTGTTTAAAACTTACATGCTACATATTTCAATATTTTAGCTCCAAAATAATCAGAAAAATAATAGGAACAACCAGCCACAAAATAAAAATAGCAACTAAGTACCTACAAGCACAGAACATGGTGAAAACTTGACAAACAGAAGATCATACTGATCCTGCATCAGGAGCTTTTCAATGTAGAATCTAACTGATAGATATCATTAAACAGTCTCATTTCTACACACTGTACCTTTAACAAAAATAGAAATACGTCATCTAAATAATTTTCTATATTTTATCAAGAGCTATATTGATGTCCCCTCATGTAAACATAAATAAGTATTTCACATCTTTTCATATTGTAACTTTTCTTGTCTTAAAATTACTGGGGGGAGTGGGAGTGAAGAATAAAAAAATACAAGCCTCTTCTTATTTTCTCATTATATTTATCAAGTTTTTACTTTTGGCAGGATAAGCCACTATCTGTTATTTAGAAGAGCATGTTAGTGCATTTTATACATAAGTAAAACCACCCATATTTCTTTTGGATTCCTTGTACTTCTACATTTTAAAATCTTAAGTGAACTGTAGTTTAGAAGATATACTTTTTCTTAGAATATCGACAGTAAACCTCAGAACCTAAATGCTTCACATTTCAGGAGGAACACAACTTAAATGCTAAATGTAAGATTTCAGTGAGTAACAAGAATCTGTGAAGCAGAGGCCAGCGTCTGGATGTGACATCATCCCATTGGTTCTGTGTATGAAAATGTCCTCTTTTAACAATTTGTGTTAGCAAACTACTCCCTGTGGATAGCCATGACTCAATTAAATCAGACTTTTAAAAAAATATGTTTAAAAAACTAAAACTTGTTATTTCCTCTACAGGTCGCTGCAACAAGATCCTCAGATTTGTTGTGTTCACATTTTGTATTCTCAGTTTGGCCTTTTAAACATGTTTCATTGCAGCCGCCAGTCTTTGTGCCGGTTTCCGAACACTGGTGTCCCTGTAGGACGAGGAATGAAGCTCTCTGCCAAAAAGAGCTCTTAACAGCAATTGAAACTATCTAGTGCTCCCCCTGCTTGGTCATTAGTGATGAATCAATTCATTCCCCATCCTGCCTCTAATCTCTAAATTAATGCCATGCTCTATTGTGCTGGAGACATCTGTCCAGCCTGGTTGTCTCTGTTAAGCAGACGAGTGGGTGTCCCTGTACTTAATTGTGCCCCGGTGAGGTAAGAGCCTCCCTGATTCAACCTCTATCTCTGGGACCTGGCAGTGATGGACTGCAGCCAAGGCTCTCCTCAGGGTTGCAGCAGAAAGCACTAAAGCTCATTCATGTCCTCGTTCAGACAGCCACTTTGCTACTGAGGGCCCGGGTACGTGTCTGTTGATGCAGAGAGTTATAGTTTGTTATTCTGGGAGAAGGTAGGGGGTGGACTGATTACCCCTCAGTATGAGAATGTGGTGGTCAGGGTAGGATGAAAGATTCATCTGACTGGGGGTTAAAATTGATCGGATCAATTGTGTGATCACGGGGGAAACCTTGATGTCCTGGGCTATCCAGATTAGATCTGGGAGATTAAATCTGCAGCACTGTAAATCAATTTTTAATCTAATTTAGATATATTTCTGTATGCTAATGAAAAAATGTCGGTGTCGGGCATTTCATTGGATATTGAGCAGCTATGTAATGCCCAGGCTGAGCTGCCTCATTGATCCGGCTCTGATGGGATCGCCTCCGTGTGTAAGCCTGAATATCTCTGAGAGGCTTTACACACTGCATTCCTCCTCTCCGCTTCGTGTTCCCATCCATTCTGCAGGAAATCAATGTGGGACATCGGTAAACAGAGTTATGAGCTAGCACATCCACGCTTCTGCTGGCTGTTTATGGCCTGTGTGTAAGAGCATTAAGCTACAGCTGAGGGGCCCAGCCTGTCAATAGTAATACTCCCTGTGGAAAAGATGGCATCTGAATAAAAACCTCCCAGCTGAGCTAACGCAAACACAGTGAAGGCGGCAGGGTTTGAGCCTCTTATCATTTAGTGTGTCTAATTATCTCCGCCTATTTTCTTTATCAGCATACATCTCTATTTTACTTAAAGCTGTGTAGCATCAGATTGAGCTTGAAATAGGACAAGATTAACAGCTATTAGTCACTGAATAAAGTTGTAGTAGCTGAAAAAAGGGGCACAAGCAGCTAGTAGAGAGTTCTTTTTAGTGTGGTCTGTTTTTGCAATGGTTTCATAAGTAAATATAATACCGTTAAACTGCTTAAACAAAACTTCATTGAAACTTTCAGAGTCGGTCTGCACTTTCCTAAATCTGAGATAAAACAGATTTTGTCTCTGCAGTACTGTAGTCAAGTCACCAAACCCTTGAGTACAAGTCAAGTTTCTAGTCCCCAGGGTTCAGGTCTGAGTTGAGCCCTCCTTACTCAAAGGTTTAAGGAGAGGATCGCTGTACCATGTTATACTATTCACAGTATGACTCTACACTGACTGTGTGGATCCTTTTAGATATGTAGAAATCTGAACTGTAACCCAACTGCTCATCAGAATTTTGACCAACCAATCATCTTGGGTTGTTGTTAGCTAGCAGCTTGATAACAGTAACAGTCCTAGTAGCTATAGCATCTTACTTGTCTAGGTGCATTATGGGCCGTTTTTTGTTAAAAGTTTGTGTCCCTGTCTTCTCTTTGATGGCTCTTTTACAAATCAAACATGTTCCACTTATCTTAGTTGTCAGTAATTGCATTTGTTTTAAATCTTTGAAAGCAAAACACACGTTTAAAGGTACCTCTTTATCCACGCTGGCACCAACTATTGTTGATATAGACAGCACCTGATCACCCATGTAGGCAAACATGCATGCAAGCCCTTGCTTGAAAGGAACTAAATTATCAGGGTCTCATGACAGTAACAAAAGAACAGTATTTATCAATTAAAACACCTTCATCTTCCAAATCCAAATACATTCAATGCTCAAGTCCCAGTCCAAGTCTGAGTCATCAGTACTCTAGTCCAAGTCCAGTCATGAGTCATGATATACAGGACTTGAGTCGAACAACATTGCCTCACAGGTTAGAAGACAAAGAGATGTTTCACATTTCAACCTAAATATCTTATTTCAGTGCAAGAAAGTTTGAAAATAAAGATCACTTAATATTCAATCCCCATGCTTGCTGCTCTATGATGCTGTGCCATTGATTACTTTAATACACAGTTTTTGTGCTGTGCCTACATAGCCTCTGAAGGGTAAGTGGTCCTTTGAGCTAAACCCTAACACCAGCTAGCTTAAATGCTTAATTTAGTACATTAGTGTCTGGCAGCTGTAGTGTTGCATGTGTTCACTATCAGAAATTAGCATATTAGCATGCTAACATTTTGGAATTCCATTTACTTTATAAAATATGGACATAGTCTAACCCCAAAAATCCACAGGATGTGTGTGCACCATGTTCCGCCAGCGACACGGCTTTGCTCCGTCCAAGGCTTGCGCCTTGCTCCACAGGACGCATGTTTGGAGCGTAGCACCAGCTCAGAGCAGGCAGGATCAGCATTTCTGTGGTTGAATTTCATTTGGATGGTATTCCATTACTTTTGTGCTTTAATCACCACTGAGTATGCTGCAGAACTATAAAGTTTTGATTTTGCAGATTTAGATGAGTTCAATAATAATAATAATAATTTGGCTCTATTTTGTTGCCCTGTTACCTTCTGTCACAGTTATCATCTTAAAGTACTGTTGTAGTCGACCTGGATCACGGATCTGTGGCTGTTTGTAGCTTACATCCATAATCAATGAGTATTTCTGATCTATACGATCTTTAATACCGAACAACATCCACACTAAATGTTGCGCCAATCCCTCTGGAGGATTTTCAGATACTCATCAGAGTAAGTGAAAACTCTGACCTACAGGTGTTGCTATTTTGTGAGTCCGCTCTTCACCGCACTAATTAAAATGGATCCTCTGGGCAGTCTTGACAATTAATCCAATATTTGTAGAGCCTTTGAGTCCAGACAAAGTCAATGACCAGCAAATAAACTGGCAATGTCATCCTCAGAGCCACGCCACAAGCATGGCCTCACACAGACAAGAGTCAAAGAAACCAGGCAGGACCCTTTCAAGAGAGCTGAGACATGCTCTGACCATGAATAGAATAAGACAAACAGTGATTTATGGTGTAATCATTATATATGTCTGTATTGTATACAAGCCTGGGGACAACATATAAATAAAAACCCTAACCGTAAATAAATCAATATGAGATCATTAGCTAGCACATGATTACACTGGGTGTTTTCTTTGGTGATTTAAGTCTTTGTCGGCCAACATAAACATAACAGGGTCCGCACTATTTTTTAATGCGGGGGATAGCTGATCTGCCCATTGCTGGTGTCAGTGAGGATTAATTAAGGTACTTATTAAGGCGCTTCACGTATAAATTCAGGATTCTGAGCCAAGGAATACAGAGCACTTCAGAGAGAGGTCTGTGGTTCTGTGTGTGTGTGTGTGTGTGTGTGTGTGTGTGTGTGTGTGTGTGTGTGTGTGTTTACTGTGAGAAGGAGTTGGGGAATAACAACCCTGCAAATTACAACCTTCTTCAATTTTCCACATCAAGGCCTTTCTGGAGAGGGAAAGCTGCAGAAATTGAGGCGAGCTCTGACATCCCAAATTGACCCGGCTCAGCGGTGCCCTTGAGAGCAAACTAATGTCAAATCAAAACGAACAAAGCTTTCTCTATCTTCATTTTTAACACACAAATGTTTGTTCAATTAATCCCACTCCTGAGCTTAATTATCCTCTGTCACTCGTGCTCTCCTCTTCTTCATGCTTTCAGTGTGTTCTGCTTAAATGTCAGACTCCAGCTGAAGAGCAGAGGAGGGAGCATCATCAGTCTGGTGTGTGAGACAGGAAGCATCGGCGTCATTAGCAGTCATTAGTTCACAGACAGCAGGTCACGTCACAGACGCAACGCTGCCCCTCTCCATCATTCACACACACACTTTCACACACAGTGAGGAGGAGTGAGTCAGGAGGTCCACCATGCATACTTCCTGCAGTTGCTACTTCTCATGTGTTTGACAGCATGGAGCAGTGCTCTTTGTGAATGCGAGTGTGTGTTTGTGTCTTGTGCAATCATTTATTTTGATTTTAATTCCATCTCTGCTTCCCTCAGAGGAGCCGCTCTCCCTCCCACCTCGGGCTCAGAGCTACAGCGAGGCTTAACGCTAAACAAATTGACAATTATCATGCCATTCTCCGCCTCATTGGCTTCCAGCAGAGTTCAGAATAGACTTTTAAAATGCTGCTGATTACTTTCAGAGCACCGGGGTTCAATCATCCCTGTGTAGACAGAAGGAGGCATTATCAGTCAAAAGCCAAGGAATCAAATTAAATTTATTGCACTTTTCTAATTGTATTCCTTTAAACTGGCTGTGTGAAGTGCGCATTAGACTGGCAGGTCATTTCACCAAACCTCTTTTTAAAATCAATTCCTGATGGATCTTCATATTTACTTTTGTCTATTTTCGCTGGATTTACTCAGTCGCTACAGAGCATTTGTATTCATATTAATAAATCTACCATCAAGGATACCCAGCTCTCTGGACGCCCTGTTTAATAAGATGAATTAAATTGTGTTCAAGTGCAACAAGGACACGGAAAGAATGACAGATACAGAACAAGTCTGGTAATTTAACATGCACGCACACATGTGGTGTAAAGAAATGCATTATTCAGATATGCATGGATAATTCATATGAATTCTTGCAGTAATATGCACTCCCTCTCTATTGCTCCATCACAGACCTCTTGACTCAATGACAGTGGCTCAATCCAAACCTTCAAAGCCTCACAGACTTAAATGATGTCAGGTGTGTGATGTTGGAGTGCAACACTCAAGATTACTGCTCAGTGCCTTCTACATATTTGGGATTTGGGTTCAGGCTTCATTAAATACCACTTCAATGTGAATAATTATTTTGATTGTTGGGGGGCTGGACAATCAAGCCCTTAATGATAACAAGTTAAAACATAAATTCTTGATATGTCCCAAAGGACAGTCTGAAGATGAAGACTCACAGAGAGTGTGTAACCTAATGTTGTAAAGTCTGCCCTCCTCATACACTTGATGAACTGAACCATAGACTGTTTAAAATATGGACGTAGGATCCGTGAAGTCACCCATCTGTTTCTGAAGCGCTGTTTTGAGGCCAATCGTCGACGGCAGCCATATTGCTGCTGTCGAGTGATTGTGACGTAAAGAGGCAGGCTTTGAGCCTCCTAGCCAGCAGCTACAGTGTTCCCGCAGTCAGCTGTGCCTCTCATTGGAGGACTCGTAATATCAATATCTTCGAAATTGCTGCGTTAGAAAAAAACGCATCTCCCCTACAGTGTGAGCCGATCGAGAAATGAGCTATCCAGACTACACTCGTCTTTTGTACCAGGTTGTAAACATATTTATTTGTGCTGTAAAGATCGCCTTTTTTGGATTGGTGTGTATGTGGTTTCCGGTACTTCCGGAGCCAGCCTCAAGCGGATCCTTGATGAACTGCAGTTTTTAGCACTTCTGCATTGGACTCATACTTTTAGACTGGAGGTTGCCGCTTGATCTGAACGTGGGACAACACTACCCACTCACATAAACCAGAACATATGTCAAAGTCTTATGAGTCTGTGAATGCTTGGGATTGGGCCAATATATACTAAAATTACCATGACTCAAATCCCAACACACAGACATCAACTTCACTGTGCTGCAGTCAGTAGAAGTGACGTTGGCACCATGCCAAAGGACAATGTATACTTGAATCCATTAAGAGATTAAAAAATACTAAAAATAAATATGTGTGTAACTTCACATCTTGCCACATATTCATCAGCTTCAGTCTTTTTATTCACCATGAAAGTAATCAGCTGATTTCTTGTCTATCAAGTATGAAAGCAAAGCAGCAGGTCTTCCACAAAGTAGATGTGACAGAAAGTGAATAAACAAACTTTACATTGTGGAGCAGTCTGTTTGCATATTCAGACATTTTGCATGGATCATCCTCTTCATCACTCTACACCAGTTCGGTTTGGTGCCGTGCAGCATGGAGCTTGACTGATGTGTTATTTTTACCTCATGATGCTCATGAAGCTTGGCACTTTCACTGACACTTCAAAGAGACTTTATTTTCATCTGGTCCTCCCTCCATTGCATCAGCAGCTTCAGATTTTTAAGAAAATCATGCAATATGGCAGAGGCTATTACTGTCTTTTCACTAACTTTGCTTATACTAGGTTCTTTGAAGATGTTGATCAAACATTTAAAATAAGAATACACTATAATGTGTTTTTATGGGTTGAGATTAAACTTAATTGAACCTTGCAGGAAAGCTCACAGGACACCGTGTAGTATGTATTGTAGTTTTGCTCAGCCCTGCCTTTGATAGCTTGGACATTAAAAAGTTGAATTTATGGATGCATCTGTGTTTATAGCTCTAAAATATGATGCATATGGTTAAGGGAAAGCTTCTTCCCCAAAGCTGTCACCATACTCAACTCAAACCTGCACTGACATAACCCGGACTGATGACATTTTCCCCCGTACAATAACTACCTCCACTCTCTTTGCAATATCCGTTATTCATTTTATTTATTTATTTATCTATCTATCTATTTATTTTTTTATTTTTTTATTTTTATACTTATTCTTATTTTTATTTTTATTTTTATTTTTTATTATTTATTTTTTATTTTTTATTGATTCAACCACCCTTCACTGATATCTTGTCTTGCCCTTTTTGTCTTGTCTTTGTTTTCTTTGGCAACAATATCTACCTCTTCTGTTGTTATATTATATTGTGTTTGCACTTTAAAGGAGCTGCTCTCCCAAATTTCATTTATGTACAATGAAAATTAAGGCTTTCAAATCAATCAAATTCAATTCAATTCAATTCAATTCAATTCAATGTATTTATTCTAAAATTGGTGCAAACATTACTCCTGTTCTGGTTGACATGGATTGTTTACTCCTATTGTACAGACTTGTTTTTTTTTTTTTTTTTGTATTATTAGGGCTGTGGTAAAGAGGGGAAACAGATGAGAAGAGATTTTAAAATTTTAGACTTGGGTTAGCCTTTACGTCATTTTGAAGGGAAGATCAGAAAAGCAGCCTGCAGCTCTTTGCAAACAAACAAAAAAAAGAGCAACATGGAGCATTTTGTGAAGTTATACTCTCATGTAGGTTTCATAAATAACTGAATACACAGTCATTTAACACATCAGCACCATGTTGTCATCAGACCAGGATTCTGAATAGATTCTGCAACAAACAAACTGAGTTTATTCTGTAGACAGGCAGAATAACAGGCAGTCTGAGCACTATCTGCAACCGCTCTTTGTCCTCGGCTGTTGAGTTTGACTTCACAAGATGATCAACGTCCCTTATTCTAATGCAGGTAGCTGACTGTCCCTCTGACATCCCCATATATTCTACTTTACATGTAGAATTACTGCAGCCTGTAAATACAACTTATTCCTCATATAATGCCAATGTTATTCACAGAAAACAATTATGTTATTCTCTTCAGATTACAACTTTACTTGTATTAATTTACAGCTGTAAACCCATTAGTTTATAACTTAATTATTGTCAATGTACAGCTTTTATCTTGTACAACTTTACTCTTATAAAATTATGACATCATTCCAACATATTATGACTTCTTGAAATCTCAGTTTTTCATCCTTAATAAAGCCCCAATCCTCCATCGTATGCATTTTATTTAGCTTAAGACTTCTTTATTTAAAGGTAGTATTTACATTTTTTTCAACCTATTTTGTATTTGGTGTATTTCATCCATTCTTTTATTTTCAGCCGTTTAGCTCTGTTGTTGAATCATGTGCCCCATACACAGAGGCCCGGGTTTGATTCATAGGCTTCAGGCCACATGTCACCTCTGACTCTCTCTTACTCGTTTGCTTCTCTAACCACTGTCCTACAATCTTGATAAAGGCATAAAATCCCAAGAATGAAATAAAGAAAGTTTCATATAAAAGTCAAGTGGACTTATTTGAAGTTCTTGACAACCTTTTCCCTCTGATCTAAAATGCTGAAACAACCTGATGGCTTAAAAGGCAGGGAAGAAATGTCTTCAAGAACTTAAACTAAGTCAAGCTGCCTTTTGAATTAAATTCTGTATAAGGTAGTTTCCCATCTGCCTCAAAGGTAAAGCACTTCTGGATATCTTCTGATGTTTTTAAAAACGACACACAGACAGTATAAAGTTTCTTGACTTAAACCTAAACTTGGTATTCTCACACTTGTTCTATTTTCTTGTATAACTTGTACTTACAGTGTGTCTGTACTGTGTTGCTTCTTTTGCTTCAATAAAAGATCTGAGTGAACTTTCAAACACTGCCACACAGATACACTAATATAGATATTTTTGTAAAATAAAGATCTGATACAGAAAGGGGATTTTCTGTCACACATCCAAAGCATGAAACATAGAAATGGACATCCCTGTGGCAAGCCTGGTGAAGTGGGGACCATTTATTGATGAGTCCTTTTTACAGCAGCCTGGGGTTTGATTCCAGGCCCTTTGCTGCATGTTATCCCCTTTCTCTCTTCTCTGCCACTTTTGATCTCATTGGTCTTACTGACTCTATCCATTTAAGGCAAAAAAAACAAAAACAAAATGATGTTGAAGTAAAATTTAAAAGAAGTCTGATGTAGGGAAACTCACCCTGGTTGTGTGTGTGAGCCCTCTCTGGTGATCACGCCCTCTTTGTCCATCAACATCTGTCTGAAGGTGCTCACTTTCTGTCGAATCTCTTCTTCTGTGTACCTGAGAAAGAACACAGAGACAGAACATTTAATAGAGTCAAAAAACACACACGCAATACCATCCATAATCTGCAGTTTGGGATGCAGCAAGGGCAACCTGTCATCTGTCATCACTGCCAGCTGCTTGTGACGGAGCCATGTCACCCCCTGACTATCGCACAGAGTCTGAACAAATGGAACAAAAGACCATCTTCTGACAGCGCCCTAACCAAATATGTCGCTCAGCCCAATGATGATGAGTCACTGCCAACCCTCTCCTGACCCTGGCGGGTTTCTTGTTCATGCCCGGGCTGCGTGTCATGTTTTATTCTGTGAGCAGAGCGCGGTAGCTCACTGAGGAGAGAGCAACTGAGGGGCAGCATGAGGAGCTTTCAGCAAGCTGACACGCAGAATATTGCAGACTGCTGCAGTGGCACATTAAAACAAATATAACTGTCTTTGTTGCATTAATATTCATATTCATAGTCTCTTGGAGAGGGAAAACAGGCTCTCTTTTTTCCATTTCTGCTTTCTTGTTGCTGAAGGTGCGACAAAATGATCAGTTTGACTTTAAATTTGCAGCAGGAGATAATAAATGAATCAAACTTTGTGCTACATTCTTTCAGGTTGTAAATAACACAAAGAACCTCTGAGCTTGTGTCTGCTGCATCTCTGCAAGACAGTAATAACTCCACCAGCCTGTCTGGACATATAACGTCTGTCCGGCTCTATTCTGCACATTCTCACAGGTTAGTTAACTTGACAGGACAGGGATGGAGCTGATCTCCTGCTGTATTCACAGGATCTCCACACTCTGTCTGGGCTGTGGTAATGGGATGTAATGAGCTACAGAGGCAGACGAACATGAAGAAAGAGAGGAGAGGAGAGGACAGAGGAGGAAGGAGGGGAGGGGACAGAATTAATAAAGCTGTGAAAATGTGGCCAGGAGCCAGACATCGCAGAGTTAGACTCAGTGGAAGCGTCAGCCATTAATAATGTACTGTGGTGTTTATATCGAGTTCAACAACAAGAGCGTGGGTGAGCGGTGCCTGAGATATGTTTGGATATGGACTCACTAATTATCCACAGTTAAAAATGCTCCACATTCACAGTGAATTTGTAATACATAGAAGTAGAAAGCCTAAGAACACATCATCTTGAGGAGTCTCAGCACACTGATAAGTGATATTTGGTACGAGTTAACATCTAATGTGAGCTCCACTTACAATGATGTAACTACAGAGGAACTCAGTAAATGCTGAAGCCATAGACTGTATAAAAGATGGATGTGTCAGCACAGCCCCCCAAAAGAGAAGCCAAAATATTTACAGCTCCTTCTACTGACTGGCTGCAGTACAGGCCATACAGTCTGTTAACAGAAGGAACTTGGGTCAAACTATAAAACCAAAATACACATCATTAAATTCTTCTCAAACATCCTATGTGTCATTTTTGTTAGCTTTTAGCATACTAATTTAGTACAAAGGGTTCATTATTTGGAGGAGTTTAGTGTAAATGAGTTATTTGGTGCTATAATAATAATAATAATAATAATAATAATAATAATAATAATAATAATAATAATAATAATAATAATAATAATAATAATAATAATTCAGATGGGGTGGGGTTAGAGGTCATGTGTCTTAGGCTTTTTTGAACAGGTAGGTCTTGAGGTGGTTTTTGAATGATTGAAGTGAGTCAGAGTTGCAGATGTGTGGAGGGAGAGAGTTCCAGAGACTCGGGACAGCGATGGCAAAGGCTCTGTCCTCCAAGGTGCGGTGCTTGGACTTGGTGATAGAGGACAGGAGATTGGCATCTGATGATCTGAGGCGGCGAGATGGGGAGTGACAAGGAGGTAGGTCAGGTATGAGGGGGCGAGGTTATTGAGGGTTTTGTAGGTGATGAGCAGGATCTTGAAGTGGATTCAGTGCTGAATGGGGAGCCAGTGGAGGTGCTGAAGGATGGGTGTGATGTGGGCTCTGGAGCGGGAGTGGGTGAGTAATCGGGCAGCTGAATTCTGGACATATTGGAGTTTTTTGAGGTCAGTGGAGGGGAGGCCTTAAAGAATGCTGTTGCAATAGTCAAGTTGGGAGGTTATGAAGGCGTGGGTGAGGGTTTCTGCAGCAGAGGAGGAGAGAAGATCTGAGCCGTGCAATGTTTCGGAGGTGAAAAAATGATATTTTGGTGACGTTTCTGATGTGAGGTTTGAAAGAAAGGGTGGGGTTGAGGATGATGCCAAGGTTACGGACTACTGGGGAGGGTGTGACTGTGTGGTTGTAGATGCTTAGTGAGAAGTTGTGGGTGGAGGGGAGGAGGGATTTGGGGCCAATGAGAATTATTTCAGATAGCTATAATAGCTGGGTATAACACAATGATCGACAGCTTTGTTGACAAGTGCAGCTCCTGCGGTGCATTGCACACCAGATTAGCAGAGTAGAGGAGGAATGGTGAGGGTAAAGTAAGGAACACTAACACTGTGGTTAGTGGGCTTTCTTTAACCATGAGTATCGGCTTAAAACCAACACAAGAATCTTTTCTGCTGTGAACTAAACACATCTGAGGGATCTTTGCCATTTTATCAACGAGGAGTTTTTAAGGGACAGACTGAAATGAATAGTGGTGTCTCTTAAAGACCTGTATAAGCAAATGAGACCACCAGCAGCCAGACTGGCTATTTCTGTAATGAAAAAAACCCCAATACCAAACCACATTCTGCAGGTATTACACATAGACTGTATAAAATATGGACATAGTTTCTGTGACGTCACCCATCTGTTTCTGAAGCGCTTTTTTGAGGCCAATCGGCGGCAGCAGCCATATTGCTGCTGTCTAGCAAGTGTGACGTAAAGAGGCGGGCTTTGAGCCTCCTAGCCAACAGCTACAGTGTTCCAGCCTGTCAATCACTTCAGCTGTGCCTCTCATATGAAGACTTGTAATCTCAATATCTTTGAAAGTACCATGTTAGAAAAAAATGCATCCCCCCTACAGTGTGTGTCGATCAAGAAATGAGCTATCCACACTACACTTGTCTTTTGTACCAGGCTGTAAACATGTTTATTTCTGCTGTAAAGATTGGCTTTTTCCCATTCATGTGTATGTGACTTCTGGTACTTCCGGAGCCAGCCTCAAGCGGATCCTTGATGAACTGCAGTTTTTAGCACTTCTGCATTGGACTCATATTTTTAGACTGGAGGTTGCCGCTTGGTATTACATCAGTATGGCTCTGTAGTAGAAGAGTCCAGGTGCTAAACTGGCCTCAGCAGCCCTGACTTGTCACAAGTTGAACAAAATTGGCGCATCCTGGAAGAAAAAATATAAATTGAGACCTTGACCTTGAATCATATATCAGGCAAGAGTGAGACATTTCACTTTAAAAATGCCAGAAACTGGTCTCCTTTGCTCCCAGATGCTAACATAATGTTGTTAAAAGAAGAGGTGATGCAACACAGAGGTAAACATGCCCCCTTCCCAACTTTTTAGAAATGTGTTGCTGGCATCAAATGAGAATATATTTTTCATAGAACAACAACATTTTATTTTCAACATTTGCTCTTTGCCATGCCTTCAATTAAATATAGGCTTTGAATGATTTGCATCTGTTCTTATCTACATTTTACACAGCGTCACAACCTTTGGGACCTGGGGTTGTACGTCAAATTTAAGTGTTTGTTTTTTCCCACAGTCAGAATGCTCTCTCAGGTATCCAAAAACATTAAAAAGAAGAAAACTAAAGAGATGGTCCTTTTTGTCAAGGCATGATAATGTATTCTTTTGACCACAAACAGCTGCATCATTGCTCTTGGAGCACCAGACACTATTAACAAAAACTGTAATTTTACGTCAAAGTACAAGGGAGTTCGGCTCCATTGTTACCTGAACCAGACTGTTGTTGTTGTTGTTGTTGTTGTTGTTATTATTTCTTTTCTTTTTGATTGTTTGGAGACTTTGGTGTTCCAAAAGGTCAACTCACATTCACAGGAACAATAATAGCGACTAGCTAACAGGTTGAGGCAGCTGTACACAGTGAGTCCCTGATCTGCAAGGTAGCATTGCTGTTTTTGTGTATGGTGTCTGGTGGCTTGGAGGAAAACAATGAAGGTGAGATGTTAACAGTTGCAAAGGGATCAGATCTCAAGCTAAATATACATTTCTGGATAAACTTTTAAATAGCTATCTGAGCCTGTCAGCAGGACAAAGAGAAAAACTCTCCTTAAGGATGTACCTGTGGGTACAGCCATTACAGCTCACAGCTGCTGGCTGAAGTGATCTACCAAAGTAATACTCAAACTTCAGTGGATAACATCTGACATTTGAGTTCTACTTGCACTAAGTGAAGTACAGGGGAGCTGTCCATTACTCAGTGCTGAAACAGACTCCTGACTTAGATTCTCTCTGTCTTTTTCTGGCTCACATGGAAGGACAAATTCTCTAAACTGGATTTCAAATTACCAGTGGCTCATTTCGGCGTGGAAATGGCATTTATCCTTGGAGTGTTTGCTTCTCCCAGATTAAATATAGCTGCTGATACCATGCATTCAGAGCTGGGTGCTGTCAGCGCTTTAAGGGGTGCAGAGAATGAGATTAGGAGGAGTGAGATGGAGAGCTGAAAAAAGCTGGAAGATGGCCCAACAGAGAAGGAGGAGAAGAAGCCAGCCGGTGTGACAGCACCATCAGGTCCTGCTGTATGGCAATCTCTCAGCCCAGCAGCTGTCAACTCAGCACAATGGAAGGACACCACAGACACACACTTTAAATTCATGGCTTTCCACGCACAGCGCTGGAACCGTCACCGTACGTCAGCTCCCTTCCAACAACTCCACAGCGCTCTCTGCCAGCTCTCAGCTGTCTGTAGTGGATCGAAGAAGAAGGGTCAGCGGATACTTTAAAAGAAGGAGCTCTAGCCAATCAGACGCCGAGGCTGCAGGGCTTTCTCCTTCACATTGTGCTGATGATGAAGAGGATGTTAGTGCCCGCAGCTATCTCTGTTGACACCCCAGCTAAAGTGTGAAAAGAAGGGTCAGGGCTTGTGAAGCTAAAGCCGCTGTTGACACATAACCTCCAGAGTTTCCTCTTTCTCCTTGCTCTCTCTGCCATCACAATGAATGGCTCACTTCAGAGTCTCTCCACAGCCTCGCAGCAGGAGGAAAAGTAACACTTGGTTCTTTTTTGATCGTTCAGACTTCCTAAACAAAGTCAGAGTGTGTTTGCCCAGCAGTGGTTCTGCTTAGACACAGAGCCTGGGGTTTTAGAAGGATGGATTGTGAGAATCACTCACAGCACCTGAAAAGCCTGAGAGAAGCCAGTGAATGGTGGGCACATTCACCTGCAGAGATCTATGGACAAAAAGAGCTATAACAGAGAAATCACTGAATAGAATTTGGGACTAGAAATGAAAAAATACCAGAAATTGTGAGCTGCACTTTAAAATAGTTTTTGATCAATGTTGTTTAGATTTCAGTGATTCAGCCTTTGTTAATTTTCAAACTAAAACAGTCATGACCCAGACTGCCAGGAGGTGGATACGCTGCAACACAGAAAAATCCAAGAAACTATTTCTTAAGGCTCCTGTGAGGAACTTTCAGTTTGTTGTCTCTGTGGTACACCTCTTTTTTCTTTAACAGTGTTGTCCTGTACATGAGTAAGTCACAGTTTCGATTTTAACAGTCGACATCTGACTTATAGAAAAACTTTGCCTTGAAAAATTGAAACAAAAGCTTGGCTTATCATCATACGATCTTGTCAGTGATGAACACAGTGAATGTAGAAATGCATATGCAAAAGTCCAGTACAATATATCATGGGACATTTCATGCAGTCAAAAGCAACCTCATCAAACGAGTGTTTTACAGAATTGTCTGAAAAATTAAAATCAGGGTCAAGTGATTGGTAAGAACCTGTCCTGACCTGTCCCTTCAAACTGTGTATGCAAATACAGTTGTCAATCAGGCACAACAAATCTTAAAGGACTCTTCTCATGTTCTTTATTCAGAATATGAATTATTGCCCTCTGGAAGACGGTTCAGAGCGAGCAGATATAAAAGTAATCGCTTCAAGCTCTCCTTCTTCCCTACTTAACAAACAATCTGCACTAACATCATGCTCTTATATGAGTATGAGGGTTCACTTACTCTGCACTAATGTTAATATGATATTGCTTTTTACAACCACATTGGTATCTTATTGTTATTTATTGTATTATTGGTATCTGTTGTGTCATTGGTATGCCTCAGTGACATGGTTTCTTATCTTGACAGTGGGCATGTTATTGTATGTTGGTATGATGAATGAATGTATTGTTTGTGAGCAGCACTGCACTTATGTCCATGACAAATTTCCCCACGACAATAAAGTTTATCTTATCTTAATTCATAATGTAAACCTTAATATGTTTAATAGTGCACTTGGTTGGAAGGGTCCTTATTAACAGCATACATTCTCTGAGAATCACTTTCATATTGAAAATGAATTGTAGTAGTAACTGAATTTCCATAGACAAATTGATATCTAATTGAACTAGGACCTTGTAAATCAATATCAAATTGATGCAGGCAATCAGTGGTGACACCCAGCCTGAGTCCAGAAGAAACTTAACAGAAAATTTGATCAGACTTTCATTTTGTATTGACTTAAGCTGTACATCAAATCATTTTGCTGATTCTATCCCATGCATGTGCCTCATTTTCTCAAACAATAAAAAAAATTGAACCGTCCTGCTTTCATCTTTTACTAAGCTTTGTTCTTTATCTTTTTATGCCTCTATTTAGAGACAGGACAGTGGATACAGCAGTAAACTGTAAGAGACTGCGAGTTAGAGTTGAACTATTGCCATCAGCTGCTAGGACTATAGCCTTCGTACATGAGGCATGTGATATAAACCTCTGAGCTTAACTGGCATCTGATCTGCCATCTTCTGACTGTTAAATCAACCACTAAAACTCCAGCTGTTAAAATACAGACAAAGCTTTTTTATGTTCTTCCTTTGTAATTAACTTTGTTTGAATCTGACGCAGTGGCAGTAGAGTAGGCAATAAGTACAGTAAGTATAAAGAAATAGTCTGGCTGGAGGTCTGGTTTGCCTTGTGTACAGGCATAAAAGTTTGATTGAATTTGTTTATATGCAGTTTTAAACTCTACACAGCAAATTAAAGGAATGTCTAAAGTGCAACGTGACACTGGTGTATTGTTTCACTTCATGGAAACTTACCAGTGAGCTCTGAAAACATGGCCACATGTTGGATGTTTGTCAGAAGCTTTTGGACGAGCGCAGTGCAACGACACACCTCTACTCTGCATGTTTAATTAGCACTTCCTGCAGCTGTAAAGTTAGCTGCTGTCTGCATAACAGACCATCTGCTATGCCCTGACACAGTGCAGACTGCAACGGTCACTCTCCACCACACTGAATATGAATTGAAATTAATGCTAAACTGAGCATGACACTTTTGTGTATTTTTATGTTTGTGTGCGTGAATGAGGTAGGACTGAGCCAGCCAAGTGGAGCCAAATGAAGGCCATTTAGCCCAGGCCCATTGTCCACAGCAAGCAGTGTCTCTGTGATTTGGGCGGAGAAAGAGAGAGTCAGAGAGAGGGAGAGAGAGAGAAAGAGAAAGAGAGGAAGGGGACATCGATCAACGCAAGGGGACTCCCTGCCGCCCAAACCATGAAAAATCACCACGATTAAAGAACCTGATTGGAGTAATTAGACAGCTCCGAGCACCCACAGATCCCCCCTATTAACTCACCATGTGGGAAAATGAATAGTTGTGGCCCAGAGACCCTCCTCATGCTGATAGCCATTGATTTGATGAGGACATGCCTATATGTGGGGCATATATGTATGTGTGTAATTGTTTGTGTGTCTGTGTGTCCGGGATGTTTCAGCGTTTGATTTCTGGAGAGCTCTTTTTTCCCACAAGTCGTCCCTGGGCGCTGCTGTACACCTCTGAAACTCTGCAGCAATCAATCTCTCTGCAAAGAGTACAGACGCACAGCGATGCCAATGCAGTTAGGAAGATTGAACGACAGTGGGAACACGGGAAGAACACCCCCACATTTCTATTTCAGTGGCTGAATTAAAACGACCTCGAGTGCTGGAGTGAAATACTTTAACTCTCAAGTGGAGGATTTTCAATTGATGTTTTCTATAGTTATAGCTTTTCTGGTTAGATAACAGATACCAGACTGACCACGCAGAAAAAGAGAACACCTTTCTTTTACTTTATAAAGCAGACCTTCCATCTCCCCCACAGCGTAAGCAGATCAATGACCGGAGCTCAGTCCTCTATCTCCACTCCGCCTGATTCACCCTCTCTCTGAACAGCATCTCAAGCTTTTTGTCCACCATGAACCCTCTGTATTGGCTTGTGAGCCCTCCAGTGACAGTGTATTAACTGGGTCATTGTCCCTGAGATGCTTCCCCTCCAATTTCCAGTCTTATAGGACGCGGGCTTATCGTCTTATGACGCAGGCTCTGGCTCGCAGGAAAACCTCCATCAGAGCAGAGATAGTTATTTGCTCTGGCCTCGGAGGCTCTTTTAATGAGATCCAGACCACTCACGTCTCTTATAATCCAAATAGTGTCTCTGCAGATGTTATTAAACTAAGGCCACAGCAACAGAGGCCAAAAAGCAGCAATTGAGCTCCACAGTTACCTCTTTTCCCTCTGTCTAAACCTTGACTGTTCTGTCTTGGAGTTAATTTGCTTGGATGTCAAAACACAGTTTCAGATTTGCATCTGTTGTGCCAGCCTCTCAAGTTCACTTTAAAGCCAACGCATATAAATTCTTCAATACAGGAGCATGAACATCTTATTTTTCTGCTCGGTGGAGCAGAGTAAAAAATATCTTCTGCCTCTTATTTAAAAAAAGCTCTCAACATCGAGCGGTAGACACAGCTTCATGCATGCATAAGAAAGGCCTCACACAGACTTTGATTTGGTTGGACAGTATCGTTCTGTTGCTAAGCTTAAATGTGTGTGTGTGTGTGTGTGTGTGTGTGTGTGTGTGTGTGTGTGTGTGTGTGTGTGTGTGTGTGTGTGTGTGTGTGTGTGTGTCTGCAGATGCATATGTGGGGTTCATGTGTTTACGGGCAGTGTGATCTGCACGTAGCCTGCAGAGCAGTGTGAGGGAGGTCCTGTGAAGAGAGCTCATTAAAGAGCTGGAAAAAGACCCAGACACCACAGGAGTTCAAATAATGCACAATCTCTACTTTTCAATCAGAGCCCCCTGAAACCTGCAAGTGAATTATGTTATTAGGGACGCAGCTAAACCTGCTTTGAGGTGGCCTTTCAGCTTTTGGGGGAATGTTGATTAGGGTTGAGAAACATGCATGTTCCTCCTGCTATGCTAATGAAGAAACATGTGTTTTGTATGTTGTGAGTTAAAATGTTACATGTGCTTGAATCTACTCTCTGCATGCTAGTTCTGGTGTGTAAGAAACACAAAAGCATGTGTGTTTGAAGGGCTTATCAGCCTTGTTTAAGCAGAAATCCTTTCAAGCACATTCAAGGAGTGTTTTTTACTGGTTATAAAACAGACTAAAATAATGCTGATGCTCTTGTATGACCCTCAAAAGAAAACAAAACCATCAGCATATAGGCTGATTATTTCTATTGGGTAATGGCTCAAGCCTCTGGCAGAGGGTCAGTGTCACAGTACACAGCAGAAACAGCCTTTATTTATTTATACATTGTTCATGGCATGGCAGAGATCCTTAATGAGTGATTTATTTGACTATTAAAAGAACGCAGGGAGAGCATTTGCAGTCGGATCTGCCAGAGGCCAAAGTTCTGATTTTGTAGGTCTCTTTCAGAAAAAAAATGGTCTGAATCGTCTTCCTGTGTGATAGCCTCCATCGCGTTCAGCAAAGTCCACAACTTGCAGTCTCTGTACAGCTGTGCAGCACTTTCTTGTACCATCTGTTTTCACCATGCACGGCTCACTATTCAGCTAGCTATGGGCAGTGGCAGTTCTAGACCAATTTTACTGGGGGGGATGTTGACTTTACCTTTGTAATGACTTAGATCTAGGTAACGCTACGCAGACATAATTTAGCATTGTTTTATTAGTTATTTAAAATGCATAGTATTTTCTCAGCTAACAGTGCATATTCAATCTGTTAATTACTACATGGATAGAGCTGTCACAATAACAGAATTTCAGAAAAAAATCTTACAATAATAACTTCTGCTCTGATATCACTTCATCAGAGATTTATCTCTTGCACACCCAAAATCAGTGCTTGTACAGAAGAAGTCATTGAAAGTCTCAAAATGAGCATTCATCATCTAGTTGTGTGTGTTTCTGCAGAGTCGGTGCTCTCTGTCTGCCTATTTTAATTTCCATACTTATTTCGTACTAATCATTGTGCAGTGTTGTAAAGGTCCCTGTCAGCAGTCTGCAGGCCAGGAATAACAAAAGTCATACATGGACCAGGTGACATTGCGGTCTGTCTCCTCTGCTCTCTTTCTGTCTGTCTGAAACAGACATGAATGTAACATGTGCAACTTATGAGACACTAAAGACTGAACAAAAAAGTAATATTTGCTGACCTGTGTTTGGGAAGAGATAGCAGTGTAATGGGGGAGGGGGGGGGGGGTGTCCAGGTTCAGTTTTAAAGGGGTACTGGCCCCTGTTGGCCCCTCCCCAGAACCGCCACAGGCTACGGGTAAAGCAGTTACGCCCAGCCTACGGCTGTGTTGATATTTGTGAGGTAATGTCCAAGACCAGTTGACGCCACCCACCTCTGCTGGTCACTTGACTTTTAAATAGTCCTAATATAAACAATCACTGCTCAAGGTTTGATTTTGAAAATAGTGCCTAAACTCTGGTTCTCGTCCCCATATAACCCAGCATGCTTTGTGTGGCAAAGCAGCCGCTCCCAATACATGATGAATGGGGGAACATTTTCAATCGTGTAGGGTCACGAACAGTGGGTGATGGTGGCAGTTTTAACAGCACATCTCCGTGACGAAGCTTCTGCTCATGCCATCTTCAGGGTTAAATACTGTCACACAATGAAATACCTCTCTTTGAATTTTGTACCAGTATACTTTTCACGCTGTGTTTAGGATGCAGCACACATTTTGGAGGAAAATAACAGCTCTTAAAATTCCAAGCCAGACAAAGGTTTTAAGGCAGTTTTGTGACTGACATCATTTTAATTCGCTCATTGTTAAGGCTTTATCAATGACCTTGCAACCATGTCTTAATAATGATCTGATCACAGCCTTGTTATGAAATAAGTGTAGAATGGTTGCTTGACTGATGTCTTATGATGTATTTTGTCTCTGCCAGAGATTTCTCTTCATTAAATTCTGTTTTGAGATGTTTTCTTTTTCTCTCATGGTGTCATCCTTGAGATTGATGTGAGGTTTAATAACATCAGACAGAAACTACTTTGGGTTTCTTTCTTAAAAGCTTTAAGTCTTTAATGATGGCAGGCATGTTTCTATGCTTTGTTCATATGTGGGTAAAAAAAAACTCAGGCAAAAAGAATAAAAGTGAAATATACTGTAACTCTGGAAACCAGTACATTTTTGATGTTGTTGATGGTGCTTCAGGTATGTGTCATCTCCTCAAAGAGCCTCTCTTAAACAGCAAGCTTCAAAGGACCAATAAATGTAACCTTCATCACATATATACATTAAAGGCTAAAGCTCCCTGTAGAGCCCCATCCAACGGAGGGTCCTGCCAGGCTTTGGACAGCTAAATGAACAGACTGCTTTAATTGCAAAGTATGTCTAATTGGCTCCCAGAGTGAGGCCATCACTCATGGCAGTATATCTATCTGCTCTTAACTCTGGTGAGGAGCAGGGCTGGATGGAGGGGGTTGCTTTTAAAAGAGGAGAGGGGAGGGTTGGTCATGCTGTCACGGTTAGAGACAGGCATGCGTCCAACCTGCCCCCCAGCCTAATCCTTCACCCAGGCTTTATTCAGGACGGGGGGCTCCGGGATGACGTAGATGCTGAGTCTACTGGCTTAAACCCACAACAAATGAAAACAGACTCCAGCCACCATTTTAATTGTGTCTAATACCTGGCAGAGCTCCCTCTCTCTGCTCATGTGTTTTATCCCTCTGCTCTATCCCTTAATCCTGCACACATACACACTCTCTCTCTATCATTTAAAGAGGAACATTAGAAATTGGAGAGGCAAGAGGAGCTGTCCCGAGCCAAGCTGGCATACGAGATTCTCCTTTTATTATAGCTTAACAAGATGACTCGAGTCTGTCCAGAGATTTAACACTCAGCTGAGTGGTTTCCGCCCTTCGTGTGGGACTATCTGCCAGGCGAGCCAGTGCGGTCTGATGAGGGACAGGAGCAGGTCAGAGCGAGGGTGTCTGCTCTCCTCGTATTCTGTCATCATTAGCAGAGCTGCTGCCTGCCACCACACTGTTCCTCCACACATCATGGCTCTTTTTACATCGGGAGGAACTGAGTCCACGACCAAGAGGCAGGAGATGAGTGGAGCTTGGCAGATGGTTGTAGTGCACCCCCTCTTTTAAAGTCCAGCAGCTCTGTTTCAGCTACATCAATCTGTTGTGACTGCTAACATTAGCCCGCTGTCTTAATGAGCCCCTGCTGCCTGACCAACCCAGCTCATTGAGAAAAACAGGGAAGGGTGGGAAAATGAGTGAAAGGAACCAGAATTCATTATACCTTTGAAAACAGCCATCAAATTAAGATGAAAAAAAGGCTATGTGAATTGTTTTAATCATTTAGCAAGCACCCTTAATATTTGGTGAGGTGTTTTATCTTTGTTTTTTTGTTAAATGGTTGTCCTTCTTCAATGTAACCTGTCAAACACTCTGGATTTGTGTCAGTGAAAGCCACTGAAGAAGCAAACTCTCTTGCTTGTTTTTCTACTTATTGTTGAACTCAGATATTTAGCTCCTCACAACCTTGACTCAATATAATGAATAATGTAAGCCTTTGGTTATTAGCCTGCCCTTTCTTCAATTATCCCACTCTGCATTCATATATCAAGGATTTTCAGCTTTCTATGAAAGGTGAATGTGATGTGGATAAAATGTCATGAGGTATCAGTGGTAAAGTGAATTTTCTCTGTACCGACACAGGATCGCAGAGCTCGTCATTAATTACCGTCCCAGCTAGCCTAGAGGCTGCCTGCGAGCTGTGGGTACTCAAGCAGCAGTGTGGATGTGTGTGTGTGTGTATGTGTATGTGTGTGTGTGTGTGTGTGTGTGTGTGTATGAGTGTGGGCGTGTGTCTGTAACGCCTTGAGATTGTGGATTAGGAGTCGCTCCAATTTTCATGGTCGACACACTGAGCTCCTCCTAACTTTGCGCTGGAGGACACATATCATGCTAATGAAACTGGCTACACTGCGTTTTTGTTTTTTTGCTGACTGTCTCTATGGCAACCTCACTAATAACCATAACTTAAGGATAAGGCTATTAATGCAAAGTTCAAGTGGTAGCTGCAAATATGCATCATGGATGAGTAAAGCTGAGACTGTGACAAGAACAGGATTGTGAAGTGAAAATTGCTGCAGCTGATGTATGAATCTCCATTTATCTCCATGTTTGAACATTCTCTGTGAGTGTGTGTGAGTGTGTGTGTGTGTGTGTGTGTGTGTGTGTGTGTGTGTGTGTGTGTGTGTGTGTGTGTGTGTGTGTGTGTGTGTGTCATCTAATAGTCCCTTATAGTTACATTTACATCAAGCCTCTACGTGTGTATTAATGTGGAGTTTGGAGGAATGGTGATATTACTGTAGTTTGTATTGTTCTGCCTTGATATTTTCTCTAAGTGTTTTTCTCTTTCCTGCACACAGCCTTGGCTCATCATGTCAGGGGTTGAGTGGGTTGTTGGGAGAAACATAATGGATATGGGGGGAAAATGTTGTTTTGTTATACTCCTCCTCGTTAATATTCCACATTTTTGTAATGGTGCTTCTCTTCTCACATGCAATAAACATTGAATCCTAAAATTGTGCAGTACAAATGAGGATACTGTCTTTTAATTACTTTTTAGCAAGTAAGGTGATCAGGATGAAGCCCGTCCAGCTGCAGGATAAGGTAAGTGCGTTCTCATTAACTGTGTATAGAATGAACAGAAAAATAGGCATCCTGTATGAACCCATCTTTCTTAGACTGGCTGCAGTATAGCCTTTTAAAGCTTTACTCCTTCCCTCTGGTCAGTGTTAATTTTGGCGGCTATTTTGGATTTAGTCTTATTCTTAGTCTGTAGACGAAATTGCCTGTTAGTTTTAGTCACATTTAATTCTTAATCTTTTCAGCCCTTTATAGTTTTATTCTAGTTTTAGTCGGCGGAAACTCAAAACATTTTAGTCTTTGATTTTTGCCGAAACATTTTCACTCTTTAAATAATCCATGTAGTCGATCAGATATTGGTATCAGGGTTGTACCAAGTGTTAAAATCGTCAACATTTCACTCCTTTAACACTTTTGCTTGTGTAATATGTTAAGTTAAATAATTCAGGCGGGCCCTGCTAAAAAGTCAAAAGAAAACATTCTTGATGTGACCACTGTGACTGTATTTTGATTCTCTTGATTCACAGAAAAATGCCATGAAAGGACTATATTGCACATTTACGACGGTCCTTGAATGCACCTTGCAGTGACAGAGGCACTGGACAGACAGTCAGTTCACGGCACTCTGAAATGCATCTGCATCTTTGATGACAAGGAGTTGATCAAAACTTACTAAATGTGTCTAATGTATCACCAAACTGGATTAAATCAAGCTGTAGACGAAGAGCTTTTTACGGTGAGAGCGGCAACAACGGGAAACATTAAATATTAAACAGACGTCCCCCGGTTGTGTCTTGGCATGGAGGTGGGGAGAGCTGGTTCACACAGCACACCTGCTGCAGGTAGTGACCAAGCTAACACTGTGCCTGTAACAGGAATGCATCACTTTTATCTTTAAAGATTAGACGCACAGCGAGGGAAACATGGACTGTCCGCCACTAAAGTTTACGTCTCGTCATCGTCTCATCAATGAAATCAAAACATGTTTTATTCAGAGTTTTTATTATCAGCGATGCACCTTTGCTCGTCATAGTCTCGTTTTCGTCATGAAAAAATTAGTCGTTGAGGAACATTTATCGTCATAATTTCATTGACGAGATTAACACTGCCTCTGGTTGCTGTTTCAGAATGCCGGGAACAAAAACAAGGCGTGTCAGAGCTTCTTTTATCCATGTTTATGTTGAAAACCTCAGTTTGTCACCTTGTTTGTTGATTTGAAAGTGACATTTTCATGTGTATCTGTTTTTTTATGTTTTGTAGGTTAGGATAGTAAACCTTGATAATCTATTACTCTTATCTTACCTTGATTTGTAATTACTGTTTGTTTAAAGCATTACTACTGCAAAGCACTTTATCTGGCCTGTCCATGTACTTTATTGTGCTGCTGTGACACTGCCTCAGTGTCTGGTTCAGTGTAGTAGGAGTATCTTCGTCTTTACTTGAGCTGGAGAATTGTTGTATTTCTATTTCTCATAAATTTGATGTATTTCCTGTGTCTTGATGCCTGCTGAAGATTGCATTTCCTTTGGAACAATCATTAAGTTGAAGTACATTTTACTTCCTGTCTGTATATCATAGCTTTGATTTTGCACACTCCCTTGGTACTAATCTTGCACATTTCCAAACAAACTGTAGACTCTCAATTCTATTCTGTGGGTGGCACATGTCTGAGTGAAATGGTCTTTGGTCTGTAGCACAATGCACATCATGGACTCTGCTAAATGCAATGGACATGGTCATGCAGGACAGAACCCCAAAAAGCAGACTGTGTCTTTTAATCAGTTACGTCTTATAAGATTTCATAGTAATGGTATTTTAGAGATGTTTCCACAGTTGACACAGTTCCACATCAATGACTTCAGAGTCCAGTTTCTGGCACGCTGCGATTCTTGTCACAACTTAACTCCCACTATTATGCTGGAAACAGTGTAAAATCCTCTGATGCACACATAACAAGGCTCTTCACCACCTCCCTGCTTCTCCACAGGCATCCAACCATTCAGCAGGAGCCACTCGAACAGTAACAAGGACACAATCCTTCACCGAGGAAGCTGATTGTGAACATTGCTAATTAAGTTAAATGGGGCAGCTGGCCGAGCAGGAATCACAGAAGCCTCTGCCAAAATGGTCCCTGCAGAGTCCTTCACCTGATGCTGAGCAGTTTTTCACACTGGTGAACAGTCAGCTTCAGGATCAGAGCCTCCTCCAACATTAGAACATTAGATTCGTTTTTGTTGGACATATTTCACACCATGAACTTATCATTTATGTCAAACAAATCAGGGAATGAAAAAGATGATTTTTTTGGTCATTATGAATTCTAACTGCAAAAACTAGAGATAATGTAGTCTTCCTGACAGGGGCGCCACCAGGGATTTTGGGCCCCATGAAAAAATATCACATTGGGCCCCATATATGTCTTGTAATATACCATTTATAATAACATCATAAACAAAGTACAACAGTCTTTAAAAATGAATGCACAACAGAAAAGAGCAGCGCTGAATCATGCAGAATAATGGATCTATAATGCTGTTCTGTATCAGTAATGCTAGATTTGATACTTTATTGTGTTCAAGTTTATCGGATCAAGTTTATTAATTACAATTATTAAGAGGTTAAAGCTACTTAAACAAATTGCCCCTTGTGGGTCCGCACAAAATTCAGTCAGCATCAAAATATCTGATTTGAAGGTATTATTTGAATAATCTCTGTGACATTAAAACAGACTAAATCACTCAATGCTTCAACCTGCCCAGCATCCAAAACAGACTATAGGCTGTAGCTTATGTAGCTTAGCTATAGCTTTGTTTTTAGAGGCTTTTGTAATAGTACAGATAGAGAGATAAAAAAGAGATTCCCACAGTCCCCCTTCAATAATGCTAATTGACATGCTACATTGCTCACCTTCTTGTTCATTGGCTTGGGGGGAGTTGTGGGGAGACATATCAGCTGCTGAGTCTGGTAGGGAGGGCTGGGAAACCCATTTAGTATAATTAGCTAAAATGTAGTTCATCTCATTGTAGACATCAAACTAGGGAGGACAGCAAATAAAGTAGAGATCTCTGATATACATTTTATAAAGACAATGGGACCGTTTTTTAAAATTACCTTATTCTGAATAAAATATTAATTAGGATTTTTTTTTTTCAATTATTATTTTCAGGCCCCCTGTCAGTCATGGGCCCTTAGAATCATCTACTTTCCCCCCCTATACAGCGCCACTGCTTCCAGATTCCATGCTGTTCAAATCATCAAATACGGTCAAGGCCCAAGTTCTGCAGTATGATGGGGTAGGTTGTCCATTGTCAAAGTCAGTAGATGTAGTATGAAGAGTGTAATAATCTGCTTGGGATGGCAAATGATCAACTGAGAGTGCCAGGGTATCGCCCCATCACATACTGTATATATCTGTGTTTATCCATGTCACCATACTACTTATTTATTACACTTTTCCAAAAGAGTAGATATCATGAGTTATTCAAATGTATAATCTACAACGAAAATGAAAATTTAAAACGATAATACAATCCATGCGTGTCCAAAGTTACTGGTTGGATGGTTTTTTTAGCTTGGGGAGCAAGATTCTTGTGCTGGTGTGCCTAAAGACAGCCCCCGTGACTTCCCCCTTTTATCGACAAGATTCCTGTGCTGTTGACTCTCCTTGTAAGGTTTACATGCACATTTGCTTCTCTTCAATACAAGATAAGAGCATATTGGAGCACAAGAAAATGTGCCCCCCAACACAATTCACACCACCAGGCAACAGGGGGCAGCAGAGGGATATATCCTGTAAATGAAGACATGAAGGGCGAGGCACACATTTTGATACTTCTCATGGCTAAATTTTTAAATGGATGGTACAATAGCTCTAGAGAAATGATGCTACAATATTTAGAGCCCCCCTTGTGACTGCCTCAGAACAAAAAATTGTCACATTTTGAAGCTTGGGCCTGCAGACTGGAGTCATGTTAAAATAGAAATTGAAACAAAGCTCAGCAGCTCAGCTACACAGTTCTGTTTATTTTCTACACTCCTCTGCTGGGACTGGTTGTTATTCCCTATATTGCAACTAAAAAAGACTTTGGCAGCGAACAGATTTTGAGTGTCATGTTAGGCTGCAGCTTGTGAACCCAGCCGCCTACAGGTACGCACACCTGTCAAAGTCAAGTGCTCTACTACACAGAGAAGGCTCTCATGGCTCACACCGCAAACAGCTAGCCAATAACTGAATCAGGAACAAAAGATAAACAACTACTGTTTTACTGAAAATGGTGATTTCACATGACATGACATACCCTGTGAATCATGAGAGCTTTCATGGTTGCTTTGTGTCTGTGCTTAAAAACTTAGCAAGATTCATGCAAGGATAAGTTGGTATTTCCACCCTGCAACTTCTTTTCTGCAAGGCTTTCTCTTCAAATATTCCAAGATCACTTAAATCCTAGCTGCACTAACTTGTCATCAATGGCTTGTTCTAACTTGATTAATGTTCATGCATGAGTCACCGCACATTTGCGAGACCTGATCATTAGTGTTATCAATGTTCCCACGCGGCAATATAAGGCTGCCTCCTCTGCTCTGTTTGTGGGGGAGTTCAATTCTGGAAATGTTCTCTGTCAGGCTGGAATACTTTTTCTTTAGATTCACTTTAAATATGGGGACAGTAATTGCAAAGCTCCTGTGAGGAACTCTCAGTTTGCATCTACTTCAGTGACTGTATCTTTCCCTGTAAAAACGGTTTTATCAGTCACTGTGAATCTTTATTATATAGTATTAGGATGAACTAGAAGAGTAAAAAAAACATGTACAAATTTCTTCTTTGAAGATATAATAAACCCATTAAGTATGTTTGGACATCAAACCTCTACCCCCATGTTAGGTACATTTCCTTTTAGAAATATATTTTGATTTTATATTCTGGCACCATTAATCCATCCATTTATCTATCTATCCAACCAATCCATTCATCCATCTATCCAACACATCAGTGTATCCATCCATCCAACTAATCAATGTATCCATCCATCTATCCATCCATTCAACTAATCAATGTATCCATCCATCTATCCATTCATTATGCATCTATCATCCATCCCTCTGCCTTAAGTCCATCATCCATCTATCAGATAATCAAACCAGCCATTTATCCACCTTTCCATTACTTAATTCTTCCATCCGTTTATTTATCAATCCAACCAACCATCTATTTATTGTCAGAAGATCCATCCATCCATCCTTCCATTTATCCTTCCTTCAATCCCTCATCCATCCATGACTCTATCCCTCCATCCCCCACCCCTCCCCCACCCATTCATCCATCTTTCCATTAGTTAACGCTTCCATCCGTTTATTTATCAATCCAACCAACCATCTATTTATCGTCAGTGGATCATCCATCCTTCCATTTATCCTCCTTTCGATCCATCCATCTATCCCTCATCCATCCATGACTCTATCCATCCATCCATCCATCCATCCATCCATCCATCCATCCATCCATCCATCCATCCATCCATCCATCCATCCACCCACCCATCCATCCATCCATCCATCCATCCATCCACCCATCCATCCATCTATTTATCCTTCCATTTATCCATCCATCTATTCCTCATCCATCCATGACTGTATCCCTCCATCCATCCACCACCCATCCATCCATCCATCCATCCATCCATCCATCCATCCATCCATCCATCCATCCATCCATCCACCACCCATCCACCACCCATCCACCACCCATCCATCCATCCATCCATTCATCCATCCATCAATCCATTCATCCACCACCCCTTCATCCATCCACCACCCATCCACCCATCCATCCATCCATCCATCCATCCATCCATCCATCCATCCATCCATCCATCCATCATCCATCCATTCATCATCATCATCATCATCCATGTAAAGCTCAGATGAGGTGCAGATTCATCAAATTATTTTCTGTCCCCCTCATTACCAAGTCTTTTCACATCATCTTTTTGATCAAAGTAATCAAAATGAATGTCATTTGATTTTCAATTGTTCTACATACCCCTGCTCCTCCATCATCTCCTGCAGCTCCATACATTTGAGCTCCACCCTCCTCTTCCTCTCGTGGTCCAGAATCTCCCTATGAGGCTTCTTCACCAGAATCGTCTCTGCTTTGGGCTCCTCCTCCTCTTCCTCATCCTCCTCCTCCTCCTCTTCCTCCTCCTCCTCCTCTTCGGCTCCTGGCTGTCCCTCCTCAGTTTTAGTTTGGAGGGCCGCAGTGGGTGTCAGATCCCCAGAACCCGCCACTGGTCCAGCTCCAGGCCCTGGGACCACGGACTGGGCCACCCCGTTTGCACCATCTTTAGGAGATGGCACCCTCGCCGCATCGTACATGGTTACTGAACTCTGTGGAGGCACAAAGGAGAGAGAGAAAATGTCAGCCAAAAGCAAGTAGTTTGGTGGAAAAAATGTTACTTGATGTTCATTTTTCCGAGCCTTATCTTTCCAAAAAAAAAAGCTTTGGGAGGATTAAGGCCAACTTTAACAAATTCCATGCACGGGTGAACATGGTGAGTGTAACTAATTCTTATGTACATGGCATACATTCAGCAGAAAAAAACTTTGAACAAGGAATATATTTCCTTTAAAAATCACGGAGAGACCCCTGAAGGACCCATTATGGTCCTCGAACCCCTTTTAGACAACCACAAAGCCGCCAGCCGAAAGGGAACCAAATGTTGTCCGCATAATAACCTAGTCAGAGCGACAGGGAGCCACAAACATTCAGATGCTTGACGATACACACGGAAAGACGAGCTGTGATGTTAATACCTTTGGATGGGCTGCTGCGTTTCTGCCTGCACCGGGCAAACATTCACACACATCAACATACTGTACACACGCACACAGACTTTTGAGTACAAGTAGACATGTATTGCAGACGACAGCGCTGGCAGCAACTTCTGCTCCGTGAATCAACATCACAGTACTGCAGAGAGGCAGGTTTAGAGAAGAGAGAGTGAGGTAAATATATTTAGAACCTCATGAAAACAAAGCGGGAGGTCTTTAAAAAAAACATGAGAACATCCAGATCTTTATTGTTCTTGCTGTGAAAAGAAAAGACTTCAGTGTTTTGTGCATCACTTATTTCTCAATGAAGTCAAAAAAATCCTTACTAGACAATCTGCAGCTGGTTGTATGCAAAAATTCTGTTTACATTGATCTAGTACATGAAAAGGTTAAAGCTAGAGGGCTACTTGCTCAGACATTTGTATTTCACATCATCCTGGTGTTTGCAAGTTGATGATGTGAAATACATAATGTGTGGTGTAAAATTAAACTGTCTGGCTTTAGATCACAGCCACAGTTTAGCCGTGAGAGGATATTCTAAAGCTCTTTTTATAGATACACTTCTGACAAATCACAAAAATTTAGATACAGTTTTTTTTTCTTCAATTGATTTTTACATATGCATCTCGTAGCCAAAGATAGAGTAAGCTCTGTTGGTGGTGGTGGTGGAGGTGGTGTGAATTGGGTAGCATGTAGAGGAGGAGTATTTATTTACATGTTATGTGTTTATTACTTCAACATGCATGAGAATGTTTCTGTATTGCAAATTCAATGGTTGAGGGGAGCAGTAAAGAGTCCACACAATGTGTTGGAGCGTCCACCCCATCTAAACGAGCAGCCATAGACGTCCTCCTGCTGTGGACGTTCCGGACTCCAGCTGATACGGATGTGCTGGACTCCAGCGGCAACAGCTTCTACTACTCGTCTCATCACTATCACCTCTCTCTCTCCTACTCTCCTCTATCCCTCTTTCAAGACCCAAATCGGTCGAGGCATGATGGCTGTCTAACGTGAGTCTGGTTCTGCCTGAGGTTTCTGCCTGTTAAAAGGAAGTTTTTCCTCGCCACTGTAACTAGCTAAATATTGCGATGTGCAATGCTCATTATGGATTAAGGTGGGGTCAGGCTGAGTCTTACCCTGTCTTGAAGTTGGGTCTCTGTTCATAATTTGACATATAGTGGTCGAGACCTCCTATGTTTGTAAAAGCGTCTTGAGATAACGTTTGTAGTGATTTGGCGCTATACAAATAAAGATCGATTGATTGATTGATTGATAAACAACACTGTGACATTTTCAAGAGAGCAGGGCATGTGGGAAGGAGGCTTAAGAAGTGATACCTTAATATGCAGATAGTGTCTGTGTGTTAGACCAACTCAAAACTATTCTGAAGTCTTAAGTCAGTAGCTCTGTATTTTCTGCTGTTGTATGTATAAAGTTTAAATATTTAATTAATTTACGCTGCTGTGTCTCGTGAGTAAATGTACATGCCTGTTTATTCTGAAAGTCCCTTCTGATGGTTTCTGCAGTTCAGAGTGATTGTTTCAGTGTATATGACATCAATCCATGCATCAACATAACTAGCACAGTGTGAGTGTGTTCTTCTGTTATTTTACAGGCACAATGGAAGGAAGAACATGCCGGCTAGAGCTTGGTGTATTTAAGTAGAAAGGCTGAAATCTGCTGTTTAAATAGTAACACACCGATCTGCAAATTCAACTGGCTCTTAAAGGGAATGAGAGCAAACACACTGATTGCTTTGATTCATGTTACAACCAAAACACACCTTTAAAAAAGCAAAGGACACAATCCAACCTCTTTGCACCCAGCACCTCACTAAGACTCAGATTGTGCATCACTTAACTAGTATAATGTACTGTTGTTTATTAACTCATATTACCGTTATGCTTAGATGGTATACAGACTGTGGGGATTTAAGCATTTGAAAATGCTGCAAGAAGTGACACCATAATAAGCAAAAGTACAAATGTTAGCACCAGTGAAATATTTAACAGTAAAAGCACTCCTATCTCCTGGACCCAATTGAAGCTGTAAACTGAGGTTATAAACACGCAGGAATATAAGAGGAAGACTGTGACACAGAGACTGTGTTGTAGCAACAAAATGAAAAAGAGAAGAAGAAGAATGTAAAAAGTATTGACTCGTCCTTAACCTGAACCTATAAGTAATTTTCTTGCATAATTTCTGAATGCCTTCTTTGTTTCGCTCCACCTTTCTGTTTCTGGCTCGTTTGCTCATGAATTGATGAGGATGTCATTTCGGCAACTAAAAAGTCGTCTGGTACAAGTGCTGCATGGACCGCGCTCGGATTAAGATGGATCGTCCTGTTAAAGCTATTGTAGAACATGCAGGAAGGAGAGGAAGGCCTTCACATGCCCACCAGCCTTGCCTGCTCGGTACCCGTCCATTCCTTCTAAAACTAATGGCTTCATTTTTCAACCAAAGAGCCACAAATGTCCAGCTGAGGCACTTCATCACTGTCACACATGGAGGAACAGAGACAGGACGACACCGACGCTGGATGGACAAACCTCTGCACTGTTTCCAGACTTTTCTCTTTGTGATTGCTGTGTTACTGAGCAGTTTGACTCATGCAAACAGGCGCCTCTCTCTCTCTCTCTCTCTCTCTCTCTCTCTCTCTCTCTCTCTCTCTCTCTCTCTCTGTTGGAGCTGTTTTTTGAGAGTCTTTGACTGGTTAATAGTGATGTGCTTGTTTTTGAAGTGCTGTGAGCTGGTAAACGAGCCATGGATGTGTGCGCAGCGACACGGCTCTGGGCTGACAGAACAGGTGGCAGGACAGCAGGAGGCATCATCACTGAATCTATTATACAGTAAATCAGCACTTGATATTCCATGACAGCAGCCTCTCATCCGCACACGCTCGTCATAAAAGTACTCTGAAGAACATTTTAGGGGAGAAGAACTCCCTTTTTCTTCAAGTTACATTCAAGTGGGAGAAAAGCCACATAAGTTGTCTCCATACCTGAGGAGAGCTGGTTAATACGGCCTTGTTTTCTAGGAACTGAGCAGGAGGAAGGAGCTTCTCTTCCTTCTTCCTGTCTGCTGGTCTGTTTTAAGTAGATCAGGTGGCCATAGTAGGCTCCGTACCATAGGCTCTGCACAGGAGGTTCAGCCGGAGGTCTAGGTCACAAACCATGTAATTTTAAATGCATGAACTCAACAAGATGGAAGAACATACAACGCTGTATGAAAATAAATATTAAGCCAAATAAGTAGCTAGTATAAATCATGGATGTAGTCTCAGTTACATCACCGTCTATGACAGACGCCATATTAGAGACACTGACTCAACCTAATTCATACACATTTTAAATACTGGGTTTATTTTTGCATTTAATGCCTTTATTCAGAGAGGACAGTGGGTGGAGAAAAAACTAATGAGAATGGGGAGTTAAATGGGCCAAAGTGCTGCAGGCAGGGGTTGAACCTGGGCTGCCCGTCTCCTTACTTGGCCAAACCAGCGCCTGATTTTTGATCAATCCAGACATGGATGATGCTGATTTTTGCACTTCCACATTTGCTACCTTTTTCAGCACCGGAGGTTGCAACACAGAAGTAGTTCTTAAGAAATGCCACCAGGTGGCTTGACAACTGAGGAGAGACATGAAATACGGGGAGTAGAGCAGGGGAAGACATGCAGCAAATGGTAGAGGTTGGGAGTTGAACCAGCGACTGCTGCAACAAGGATTACAGTCTCTGTATATGAGGCATCTGCTTAAACCCCAGAAAATGTGCCACATTTTGACTCAATAAAACAACGCCTGAATAGTTGATTTTAAGTCCTGCTTTGGATTTTAGGGTGGCCGCTCATATTTCAAGGGGGGTAGTTCCACCCCTGACCAACCCTCTGGACATGCCCCTGCCCTGTATGTAAGTGACTGTTGAGATAATGTAGTTATGGTTTTGGGTCAAATATATCAGTCAACAGCATGCCTTTTTGAATGATGATACTGTTTCTTTGTAGGAGTTAAATTGAGTCGTAGTCGTAAGAAAACCATTTAGGAATAAAGCACTTTATTCTTAACTTCAAACCAAGAGAAGCTCTCATGCATCATTTTGCTGACATTTGATCTCCACCCACATAAAGGAGCTACACTTGCAGCTTTATCTGGACCAGGTGCAAGTTTTTAGTATTACTCATTGAAATGTTGGACAACACCAATGAGCAAACAGGCGAAAGAACAAACCATGAGCCATGACCTTAGACTACCGAATTCTATTAACCTCTAGTCTGAAAAAATGTTTGTGCCCAATTTCATGCTACTCTCCCCCCAGGTGTTCCTGAGATATTACGCTCAAAACAATGTGACAAACATATATTTCAAAAAGATAATGCCTCAGTTATTGCTCTCCCCAGCATGAGGACATAATTACATGAAGATATCATCTGAAAAATCTGTGAGGAAGGACCCTCCCATCTCAAATGAAAATCTCATCACTGCCAGATGTGAGAGTCAAACACTGCAGGCCAAACAGCAGCAGCCTGTGTTAAACCGAGCTGTAAATATGCAGACATCTCATTATACTAATGCATCATTCCACAGTCGTTCCTCTGGTTCCCGAGAGGGGGGGTCGAGGAGACACAAAAAATCTGTTCTCATTCAAGTTAAGACAACTAAATCATTTAATTGTGTGATGAAAAAAATCAGAGCAGAAAGGAAACCTTGTCAGAGGGCTGATAAGGCGGCAGAGCACAGAGTTAATTGTGTGTGAGTCCTCTGCAGGGACTGAAGGTTATCTAGAGCAACTGTATTAATGGTGGCACCAAGCTATTCTGCTATTATTGTGAGGGCGTGTGAGACTGTCACATCCCAACAAACACTGCATGTAATTAGTCATTATGCTAAGTGAAGTTGTTGCTGTAAGAAATAAGAGAGTCATTAGCTTATGTCTTCTCCCCGTCCAGAGAAAGAAGATGTTTCGTGTCTGTTTTTAACCTCTGCCCGAGGTTTCTCAAGCTGTTTCTTTGATAAGATGCCTCCGCTATGTCAGCATGGTAGCTCATCTTCTGCTGATATCACTTCTTACACAATTAAAAAGAGCAAAAAAAAAAAATGAAATCGCAGCTGAAGTGAGGTTTAGAAGGTTTCTGTTTCTTATACGAGTGTCAGTGTCGAGTGTCATGATCGGTAAAGGACACAGTCATTGGGTTCCCCTACAGCCTGACCCATCTCCACCATACAATGGGTGGATCACGCACTCAAAGCTTAATTAATAAGCATAACACTCGCTCGTCGTGGTCACCCAGAAAAAAAATCAGTCTCATTAGTTTTCTAATGTTGCATTAGGCTGATGAGACATTAGAGAGTGGATCTCCTGAACCCGAGCCATGGTGTGATTATAGTGATTTACAATGTTTGGTTCCATTGGGGGGATTTTATCTGAATATATCATCAACAAAAAATAAATTACATCATTCATGCCAAACTCTGTAACCCGTGCAAAATGCAATCTGTTGGGATTTCTGATTATTCATCCTGAATGCCTCTTTGGAAGAAGTTTTCCAGTTGACTTGTGTCATTAGAAGCAGATTAAAAAGGGAATTGCACTCTGGAGCTCCAAAATCAGGTGAAATGAAAGCAGTGCAATTATGTTTGTTAAGAACAAAACTAATGCTACTGCTGAAAAAATACACCTGAGATCTGCACTATGCCTAACCTTTTCCATATCTCTGCCAATATATGTTAAAAATTCAAATAAATCACAGGTTTTGTGATGTGTGTTGTAGTGACATGGTTGATCCAACACCCAAACTGGAATATATCAAGACTTCAGTTACTCCCCTGGCAAGGATTCGGTTCACATATTGGGTGCTATTTGGTTCTTTCACATTTTCAAATCAGTACAAACAAAACAGTCCAAATACCAGAAATCAAAAGAAATGTTGAAATATCCCCCCAAAATGTTCACATTCGGTTGAGGTGAAAAGTTAATATACTTCAGGAGAAAAATGGCACAAAGTAGGATCAGTGGAAAAGTGTGCCTGTATGTACCAGGGTTGAGTGTTGAACAGCCTCAGACTGAGTTAACTCCTTATAATAACAATGACAGTGATGTCAAAGTAATATTAACATGCTGTATGTAGAGTAATATTACTTCAAGGTCATACAAAGGTGAAACTGTCATGATCACTGTAAAATTTCAATATGACATCCCTCAATTTATCTCTTAACCTTACCAACAACTTTTGGCAAAGCCCAAAAATGATCCTCTAACGTCGGTGTGGTTTTTAGCAACAGTTTTTGTGAAAAACATGTATTTTTTTATGAGTTATATTTACATAGAAAGGAGCTGATTTTGACTTTAATAAAAGCATAATGACTAAATTGAAGAAGCGTAAACAGCACTGATGTACCAACATGCGTTTGACCCTTTACGTGTGTTCAGAGAATCAGACATTTAATCATTTACAGGGCGGTTTATTAGGTGCAAAAACTGCTCAGGCCTTGTACAAAGTAAAAGTCAAGCATGAAACTACAGAAACATTACAAGATAAACTCTTCAGTGCTTATAGATATGATTCAAATGAATTTTATCATGCCAATAAGGAAAGAGTTTAATAATACTGATTTTTCATACCTTTATCTCAGCTTGTAAATTCACAGCCTGTTCTTCATACAGTATGTTCCCAGTATGTGAATATATTAGCATATTGCATTTTTTTATTGCAGCCATCAGAAAAAGGCATATGTATGGCCATCTGTGTATTTAGTCTGTTCATGTAAATACTGCATATATAGTCCTGTATGTACGGCTAGAGAGACAGGAGGTACTCAGCTGACTCTGTTTGTGCATTCTACATCTTACTATAGATCTCTGCAGTTATAAATGTAGTGGAGGATTAGATGGTTTTTTTCAGGCCTAACTGATTTTAATGACAAACACAGTCATAGCGCTAAAAATAAAAGTAAAAATGTCTCTTAAGCACAGCTACATTACTGCTGGCTGGTGCAACCACCCAGTTTAGTTTTAAGAAGAAATGTTTTCTATCTTATCATTTGATCTGCACTTGATTCGGTGTCTAATTTAAACTCTGTCAATAGGTTAATTGAAGTGACTGCAATCTTGAGCATGCTCAAATTTTCTTTTTTGTGCTTCAAAATCTCGACTTTTTTAAGAGGACTGGATTTCGCCACAAAGGAAAAGAAAAGAAAAGGAAGAAGAAATAAAGCAGATGGGTGGGAACACTCTCCTTGGAGCTACTTTCCTCTTTAAAAGCCCCCCCTCCATATATCTCTCTCTCTCTCTCTCTCTCTCTCTCTCTCTCTCTCTCTCTCTCTCTCTCTCTCTCTCTCTCTCATTGCACACCCAGTCACTCCGTGTTGTGCACAAAGGCAGCAAAGATTGGATCTCACTCAGCGGCAGCAGCACCTCAGCCGTGATTGCAGGGTGGCTCTAACAGGGGGCCTGACCTTCACTGAGAGTGGCAGGGAGAAGCTGGAAAAACATCCTGGGTGGTTATCTTTCAAACCCCCCCTTCTCACCCAGATCTCTGCGTAAAAAGAGAAACATTTTGAGTCAGTTTGTGGATTTACTCTTGTGTGCCCATGAGTAAGAGCTGACTGTATCTCCTCTCGGCAGCCAGCAGCGTTCACTAAAGTTCCCCCTCTCGCTCTGTCTCCTCCAATCCCTGGCTCTCCATCACACCTCTCCTGCAGAGAAATCCGCCCATGGCTGGATGCGTGTGTTTTTGTTTTTAGCACTTTGGCACCCAGAAGATGTGTTTGGCTCTCTCAAGGTCAGCGGTCTTTATTCCAGGCACGTTGGAGTGCTGTTGGGTGCCAGGAAACAAGCAACTTTTTCTCATTCTCTCTTTTTTTTTTAATCGCAGCCAGATGTAAGGTGCATACGAGATGAGCAGCAGAGGTCTTAGGAATGGTAATACACTGCATTCAGGTCTTCCTTTAGATCAGGAGTTGTTCTTCAGATCTGGGTTTGTTTATGAGCTGTAAGTCAAAGAAAATGAAGCAATCAAATAGTGTACTACTGCGTTCTTTTCTGATTTTTTTTTTACAGAGGTTACATTCTAAAAAAAAACATATAAACACTTCCACATTTCCGCACCAACATCCACTAAGGCACTGGATTGTGTTTGACTCTTCTTATTCACAGGTCTGCCAATTGTTGAGTACTTTTGGTGTGTCATAAAGATGCACACATCAAGACCATAGACTGTATAAAATATGGACGTAGTATCCGTGACGTCACCCATCTGTTCCTGAGCGCTGTTTTGAAGCTTGTGAGGGAGTGTGGCTTTAAGGGGCGGAGTTTGAGCTTCTTAGCCAACAGCTATGTGTTCCCGACCAGGAGTCAAGTCAATCATGTCCTTATTTGGGCAAAAACTCGTAATCTTAATATCTTCTGAACAGTCACGTTAGAAAAATTTCCCCCACCTTACAATGTGTGCCAAGAAATTAGCTACATAGGGCCAAGCCGTTTTTTGAACCAGGCTGTAAACATGTTTATTAATGCTGCAAAGATCGTCTCTTTCCCATTCATGTCTATGTGGTTTCCCTTGTTTCTGCAGCCAGCCTCAAGCGGATTCTCGATGTATTGCAGTTTATAACACTTCCGCATGGGCTTCATAGTTTGAGACCGGAGGTTGCCGCTTGATCCAGACTGAGAGCAGAGGAGAGAGACAGCAATGTCACCTGGTCCCCTTATGTTTTCTATAAGCCATGAACTTTGGACTGTTGTCTTCACAGCACTGCACAATGACTGATGCTCATAAAATGACTACATCAGTAGGGAAACGAGACAGAGCACACCCTATACAGAGACAAACACCACTACACATAAGTCCTGTGTTCAATCACCTTTTCTTTACCATTCTTAGTTCCATTTTCCTTTGTTTGTTTCCTTTTGCTGTTACTCGTGTATCAAAACAGGTATCAGTATTGTTTGATTTTCCCTATTCTAATCGAACTTCAAAATTCTCTCACAACCCTAACCCCAGCATTGGCTGTGGCTTTGTTTGAAGTATAAACAAAGGATCTTAACTCTGAAATATGTGATTTCTTATTCACCAAAGCTTTTCCATGTGTGCTTGTGTAATTTAGCAAGTCGCAGTGAGACCATACTTAACACTGCAAGAGAGAGCAGAGGAGACGCTGGCACATTTTCACACAGCAGCTGCTCTGATTTGGTAAATTCATGCCCAGGCGCAGTCCACCATTCAGCCGACTTTATAAAAGAGACATGGGGTTAGAATGAGTGTTAGTAGTTGCTTTAAAGTGCCTCACTTACATTTCTGTTGGTGCTTTGGGAGCTGCTGCACAGAGTGAAATAAGAGTGCGCCGTCAGAAGCAGTTGAGAGATATTTTTTAGCCTGCCAGGTTAAAAAGAGAGGGCTGAGGCAGCTGCTGGAGCCTCAATGAAGAACTGCAAACATTGTTTGAAGCTCTGAAAAAAACACTCTTTCATGTGCGGATCGAGGAGTAGCAGCCACTTAATGCATCATTTGGAGCTAAGTAGATAACACAACCAGGATGATATCAACATACTTTGAACTAATAAGAGGTAAGAGAGAGTAACAGAGAGAGGAAGAGGAGGGCTCAAAAATGTGGCCCCTGGTGGAGAAAGCGTGGAAACCTCAGAGACAGAGCATGACAGAAATAAATCCGCCGTGCCCCATTTTCAACAGAAAGAGAGAATAGTGAGTCACCTCAGAGGAAGACAGAGATGCTGCTGTCTGTAAGGTGATATCTGGGCTCCTCCTGGCATAAAGTTCAGCTGTGGGTTGACAAGCTGGAGGAATACAAGCCCGACCTGCAGAACGAAGCTTTGAACAGTTTGCCCCGCTCTGCTCCCCTGGGATCAAACTCTGCTAAATTTTAATCTCTCCCCGACTCTTCAGCAGGTTTACATCCTCTCCAGCTGGCTACGTTCACTCTGTTCTAACTCGTAAACTCTGCTGCGTCTCCCTGTGCACAGTCTCAGGGGAGGGATGATTAGCACAGGACTGCCCCTGATGTGTTGACTGGGGTCAGTGGTGGGGGAGAAACAGCCAGGTCAGTAAGTCTCTGCCTGTCGGTACGCTTCGCATCGCAGCACATCGTCCTCTCTGCAACTACGGTGGAATTTTAGACAAGGGAAATAAAGATGGCACCACAAGATTATCAATTCAACTCTCTTTTGTCTTCTGCATATAGAATACGCTTCATTTCCCAGATTTTGATGGACGCAAAAAGCAACCAAGTGTAAAATGTACTTAGTTAACTGGGCCTTTTTATGGAAATTTGGCGGCCCTGACATGTTTTGACTTTGGTAAAAAGGTGTTTATGATTCCCAAGGGTGAAGAGTGCAATGACAGATTAAGGATAAACTCATTAATTGAAGGTTAATTGAAGGTTAAGTAGAGAGTAATAAGAAAGAGAGGTCTTGAGGTCAGAAAATCAAGTTAACAAGATCCATACGCCTTACACTTAAGACTGATTTATACTTCTGCATGGAAATCGACAGCGTAGCCTATGCCGGGGGTCCGCGTAGCTCCCGTACCTACGCAGAGGCCTACACACGTAGCTGACATGCACCTCCTCCAAAATGTAACTAGGCGTAGAATCAACGCGAGCCGCAAGCCCTGTGATTGGTCCGCTTGGCGGTATTGTGTTTCCCGCATTTACAGTACTTCCGGGATCCCGGACATCGGCCGCACATCAACCATGCATTTCATCTCCTCCTCTCTATTCTTCATGTAATCATGTCTGTACGATAAACAGCAACATGTATCAGCCGTAGATTAACATAACATGCTCTGAATCACTGTGGAAAGGTAAACAGAGATCGTAGCGGGGTCGGAAGCAGGCGACCGGCTATCAGAGAGACCACACTGCCCTCAAGCGTTTCGGGGGAGAATTGCTGCGTGACACGGACACATGGACAAACAAGTATGTGATGCTCATGTCCGCGTTAGTCCCTGCAGTGTAGGGGAGACGCAGAAGTATAAATCAGCCTTTAATCTTGGCTACATTGGCTGCTACTAGCATAACACACCCAAAAGTCCTGTAGCTGCAAAGGCCTTTAAGTGTTTGATTAACCATCAGAAGTGAGACCAAACTCATGCAGCAGCACTCCTCTGTCCCATGCTCACAGTGAGGCTTGGGATTCAAACTGCATCTAACAACATTTTCTAAATTTGTCTAGTCATCCATTATTGAATCAGATAATTAATTGCACAGTGGGTCATATTCTTGTGACGTCTCCCTCAAGGTGGGAAGCTCAAATATTGTAATCACTTCTTACTGCCGTGTTCCAGCTAACATCAGAACACAGCTATCATTTGCAAATTTCAACCCCTCACATGATTTGTTCATAGGAAATACTATTTACGTATGGTAACGTGTGTCTTTTTAATGTAATACTGCTGCTCAAAAACTTTAACAACAACATAATCGTTCATAGAGCGGGTGCAAGAGACACACCTGCTTTTCTAAATGGGTTTCCTCCATAAAAGCTGAACATTATTTCTCAACACCGGCACTTCAGTTACAGAATGAAGCTCATCCGTCCCTGCAGTACACTATACTATTTACATTAAACAGAGCACATCTTATTAAAAGTGCAGACATGGCTGCAGTAAGTCATGAAACAAAAAGGTTGCACTTTTCTTTTAGATATAATTTCTGTTAAGTCCACGCTGAGCGTATTAATGGATTCAGCCTCCATCATGCCTCCTTGCTTACTCAGCGGTTACATCTCAAGTTGCATTTCGGGGTTTCATCAACAGCTCTGGCCTTTGTTCCACTACTTTAAGCTTCAATGTTCTTTTAGTCGACGAAGCAGTTTTTCTGATATGGCCACAGTGTGCCTGTGAGAGCGAAGTGAGAATCTAGCTGTAACAAAATACTGCATGGTGTCTTATTGCATTTGGAGGCAATAAATTGCTTTTCTTTCCAAAGTTAATCTCAGGGGGATAAAATGAGCTTCCTAAAACTTGAAACTTCTTCAGGTGACTCACCTGGCATAGAGGGCAGGAAAAATTGAACAGGAGTTTAAAAAAAGAAAGAAATAATCATATTCTTTTATTCAGGGGGAGAGATAAGAGTAGTTTCCACACACATACCCTCTTTCTCTTTCTTTTTCTTATTCTGAATTATTTTGAAACCACCTGGAGGTTCACCTGCCCCCTGCACTCGACATCCAAAATGACAATCCAGGATAGAAATGATCAAACCTCTACAGATACAGAGTTCGCTCATCACCATATCAACCAACACCTCTGTGCAGGCAGTCAAAGGCTGATGTGTTCTCACCATGAACTCACTGGCAACCTGTCCAGGGTGTACTTCGCCTCTAACCCAGTGTCAGCTGGACAGGCACCAGCCCCCTGTAACCATGAATGGATGAATGGATGAATGGATGGATGGATGGATGGATGGATGGATGGATGGATGGATGGATGGATGGATGGATGGATGGATGGATGGATGGATGGATGGATGGATGGATGGATGGATGGATGGATGGATGGAAGGAAATTGATGGATGGATGGATGCATGGATGGAGGGTTGGATGGAAATGGATGGATGGATGGATATGGATGGATGAATGGATGGATGGATGGATGGATGGATATATAGAAGGAAATGGATGGATGGATGGATGGATGGATATGGATGGATGGAAATGGATGGATGGATGGATGGATGGATGGATGGATGGATGGATGGATGGATAGATGGAAATGGATGGATGGATGGATGGAAATGGATGGATGGATGGAAATGGATGGATGGATGGATGGATGGTAATGGATGGATGGATAGATGGAAATGGATGGATGGATGGATGCATGGATGGATGGATGGATGGATGGATGGATGGATGGATGGATGGAAGGAAATTGATGGATGGATGGATGCATGGATGGAGGGTTGGATGGAAATGGATGGATGGATGGATATGGATGGATGGAAATGGATGGATGGATGGATGGATGGATGGATAGATGGAAATGGATGGATGGATGGATGGAAATGGATGGATGGATGGATGGATGGATGGATGGATGGATGGATGGATGGATGGATGGATGGATGGATGGATAGAAGGAAATTGATGGATGGATGGATGGATGGATGGATGGATGGATGGATGGATGGATGGATGGATGGATGGATAGAAGGAAATTGATGGATGGATGGATGGACGGATGGATGGATGGATGGATGGATAGAAGGAAATTGATGGATGGATGGATGGACGGATGGATGGATAGAAGGAAATTGATGGATGGCTGGATGGATGGATGGATATATAGAAGGAAATGGATGGATGGATGGATGGAAATGGATGGATGGAAATGGATGGATGGATGCATGGATGTATGGATGGATAGAAGGAAATTGATGGATGGATGGATGGATGCATGGATGGAGGGTTGGATGGAAATGGATGGATGGATGGAAATGGATGGATGAATGGATGGATGGCTGGATGGATGGATGGATTTATAGAAGGAAATGGATGGATGCATGGATGGAAATAGATGGAAATGGATGGATGATGAATGAATGAATGAATGAATGAATGAATGAATGAATGAATGAATGGATGGATGGATGGATGGATGGATGGATGGATGGATGGATTTATAGAAGGAAATGGATGGATGGATGGATGGAAATGGATGGATGGATGGAAATAGATGGAAATTGATGGATGATGAATGAATGAATGAATGAATGAATGAATGAATGAATGAATGAATGAATGAATGGATGGATGGATGGATGGATGGATGGATGGATGGATGGATGGATGGATGGATGGATGGAAGGAAATGGATGGAAATGGATAGATGGATTCAAATGGATACTGTGGAAGCAAATGAATGGAATACATTTGGCAAGAGACACATCTTTATAACAATGGATGAAGGTGTGCTCATGGGAAATGTAATCTTTATACTGGAAAAACACTCTATACAACGTGAAAATGCCTCAGTGCATATATACAGTGCTCAGCATAAATGAGTACACCCCTAACAGATTTGTCAGAACACCTTTAGTTTTCTTTCAGGATCAGTATTTTTTTGGGATACAATACTATGAAATACTCCTACACATGTGGACCATTGATTGCAAACCAGATTTGTTAATTTGTGCACAGAAAAAAGTAATTTTTCTAACAAATTCATCCAAGACCATGTTGCAAAAATGAGTACACCCTAATGAAAGTCTTAGGAGCAAAGCTAAATCTTGGACTACAAAATTCGAATTGACATGAATTCAACCCCAGGTGAGTCTAACCATTCATCAGCAGACCCCTGACTATAAAAGGGCATTACTTAACAAAGAAAACCCCTCCCATTTCATGCTGTCAGTAATGGCTCCACATGGAAGTGAACTTTCACAAGACCTGAAAATCATTTATTTTCACAAGAAAGGTGAAGGCTACAAGAAGATTAGTAAAGCTTTACTCATCAGTCAGAATACTGGAGCAAAAGTGATCCAGAAATTTAAAAAGTATGGAATTGCAACAATCCCTCAGAGCCGCCCAGGCCGTCCAAGGAGGTTAACACCCCGACAGGAGCGTCTTCTGGTGAGAAGGGTTGAAGAAAACCGCCATGCAAGTTCACTGCAGTTAGCTAAAGAGGTAGAAAGTCAAACTGGAGTGACCGTTTCCCAAGACACAATACGGCGTACACTGCAGAGGAATGGCCTGCATGGGTGTCGCCCACGAAGGAAGCCTCTCCTGAGGCCCATGCACAAAAAAGCCTGCCTAGCATTTGCCAGGGCCCACGCTGATAAAGGTGAAGATGACTGGGACATTGTACTATGGAGAGATGAGACCAAAATTAATGTTTTTGGAACTGATGGCTTCAAAACTGTGTCGTGAAGGTGAGGACTATGAGGAGAAATGCATACTGCCTACAGTAAAACATGGAGGTGGAAGTGTCCTCATGTGGGACTGCATGAGTGCTGCTGGTGTCGGGGAGCTTCACTTCATTGATGGAATCATGAATTCACAGATGTACTGCTCTATACTGAAAGAGAAGATGCTGCCATCACTTTGTCGTCGTGCACTTTTCCAACATGACACACATCTAAGGCCACAGCTGGGTGTCTGAAGAAGAACAGAGTTAAAGTGGTTCAGTGGCCAAGTACGTCTCCTGATCTGAATCCCATTGAACACTTGTGAGGAATTCTGAAGAGACAAGTTGAGCATCACTCTCCATCAGGCATCAAGGCACTGAAAGAGGTCATCCTCCAAGAATGGAAAAAGATTGATGAAGCAATATGTCAGCAACTTGTCGAGAAGACTTGGTTCTGTCCTTAAAAATCATGGAGGTCAAACAAAATACTAGATATAGCAGTTTTTGTTGTGGGGTGTATTCATTTTTGATGCAATTATTTTGAGTGAAACTGAAGATTGTGTAATCCAAGTTATATTATTAACCTTACTTTCATGATATGAGTTAAACAAATGTTCTATGACACTCTGTTTTGCCAACATTTTTCAAATTATTCTTTTGTTAATTGAGAAATGTATTAAAATCTTACTTTTCAAAGAGGGTGTACTCATTTATGCTGAGCACTGTATATATATATAGATATGCATATATATATTATATATATGGCAAGCCATTCAGGAAATGAATATACTGTATATGGAATGAGAGTCTGAACATATGGAATGAAAGTCTGAATATATGTGCAATATCCACTTTTATTTCGAGTTGGTTTTTCACAAACTTTTTTCCCAGCATTTTTAGTTAAACTCCAAATATTTTCTTCTCTCTAAACCATGAAAGCTCAAGAATTTAAATTACAACTTCATAAAAAGCAGCGTCTTCATTCATTCAGCTCCTAGAACCGGATCAAATCCCAACACAGTCGTAAAAGTTTATGTAGAATAATCACTTAGTTTTATGATAATGATAAAAAAAATAATGATAATCTAGCTCAAACTGACCGGAAAAGTCAAAATATAGGTTGTTCAAAAATGCATGCATGCTGCAGCACTTCTAGCCTCCATCATCAATTACAGCTTCAAAGAAAAAAATCCAATTTAAAAAGTCAGTCAACTCTGGGTAAAGGGCAGCTTCAAAGTGCCAGAGGTCTCTCCTCTAAAGTTCACTGAAGAGTGGTGAGGGTTACAGTACGAGCTCTCACACTGAAGGATCAGGAAGCATAAACACACTTTTATCACAGGTGGTCTGTGTGAGTCAGACTCTGGTCATTTTTTTATCTTCAGAGAGGTACAACACCCCATAGTGCTCCACCTATTTAATCATGTTTTAACACTGTACGCTTTGAAGAGCTGCTATTGATATGGATGAAATCTCTCTCTTATCCACCTGTCTGCTGTGTACGGGTGATTGAGTCGGTCAAAGCCAGACTTGGCTGAATAGAGTCGGTGCCTGCAGCAATCTGAAGCCAATCTGCAGACTGCTGCCGCACAGAAATGAGGCTGTCCTCTTTTCCACCTGCCTGCGCTGCCTCTTCTGCTTCTGCTGCTTCTCTTTAATTGACAGAGCACACAGAGGCGCAGAGCGATCAGCTTCCTGATACAAAGTGATGGCTGTCAGTTAGTGGCAGACGTTCTCCCTGACTGCAAACACAGCTGGACTGTAGAGACATCTCCCCGATGCACAAAGCAGCTTCACTTCTGCAAGAGCAGCACCTCTACTTTCATCCCACTTAACAAGCACTTTCTTCCAATCACGGCAAGAACAACAACACAAACAAAATCCCTCAAACTTTCAGACAATACCGCTTCCTCGTTCCCCGCAGGGATGAAACTTCACAGGAGTGTGCAGAGGTATTGTTTTGCTCTGCACAGCCAAAGGGCTGATTCTAAATACAGGTTTGCTTCCTACACCTTTCCAGAATGGTAATCACCAGCAGCCAGCGGCCCTCTTCTGCTGTCACAGCGTTTTATGCAGAACAGAAATCACACAGGCTGCTCAGACCTCTGCTTAATTACACCGGGGGATTCAGATGCTCGGTGACTTAGCTCCAGGGAAATGAACCACATCATTGTGTTATTAATTACTCAGCAGCAAGCACCCACTTTTTTGTTTTACTCCCAATGTTCAATCTGAAATGTTTCTTACTTATTACTGAAAATCGAAAGAGAACGATACAGGACATTCCTCTTTTATGTATGGAAATTTGGAGCTGAAGTGCTCTGCATGAGGACCTGATCATCGTCAACTTGCTTGGACAAAAAATGTAAATTTGGGAGTTAAATTTCATTCTCTCTTACAGCTCAATCTGTGTCCCAACAGCCTGGCATGATGACATATATAATAATACATTCATCATGAATGGCTCTGTACAACCTTGTAGTTAAAACAGAGGACAGTGATATATTACCATCCCCTGTGCCCTAATCCTGGTAGAGGAGACACAAGGACAGATGAGACGGAACAAGGCCAAAAGAAGCTGTGTTTATTTGTTTTTCCTCTCTGTTGTTTTAAAGAGCTCTTTATACATCAAAACGTATAACAGCTAGGATAGAAATATACTTTAGTGACTCTCAGAGCTGTTAGATTTTGTATATGGTTAGACTATCTCTGCTCTTTTTGTGGAATAGCATCAAGTACACAGTAACCACAAAGTATGTGATGTAAACAGAGCCTTTATAACCAGTGGTGAATAGTAACTGTAGCTAATTTACACAGCGCTGATGTTGATCCCTAATGCTGAGACTTTGGATCTAAATTTCATCAGTGAAGGGAAGCTCTCCTTTTGTACAATGCAAGCAGGTGACCATCTATCTTTAAACACAGTCATTGATTAAAACAATCTAAGTTTGGTGCACAGAAAGCATCTGATGGTAATCTCACATTCTGTCATTTCTAAAGTTTTTAGAGAGAGCACGAACATTAAATTTGTGTCCCGTTTACAGCCGACACATCCACAGCTCCAATCCCTTGCAGACCGATTAAACTGTGCTGCTTGCAACTGCTGCTGGAAAATAGCAAAAGAATCCAAATGGAGCACAGCCAACAGTGTTTTCAGCCAGTATTAAATCTGGCATATTGACTAAGACACCACACTCTTATTTATAGCTACAGCCTTGTCTGCCACGTCCATATGCACTTACTAATTAGGTGGTGTCTTGTTTCCGCTAACATGTGTACAAGCTCATTATGTCCTACAAATAACTTCGATGTTGGATGATTTAAAATTAGTACCTGCATTCCATTTTGTAGCATCCATTAAAGTAGACACAAAAACTACCAGAAAGTGAGTTGATCGGCTGATCAAAGGCAAGGACGCCTATTGATTTAGAAATTACACATGACCAATTTTGTTACGACAACTAAGATAATAGCAGTGATAGATATTGTAACCTGCTTTTAAGTTTAGGGGCGTTTTAAAGTGACTCATTTGTGAAATATCAAGGTAATTTGTGTTCTGTGTGACACGCAGGCAGCATTTATCTAACAATTTATCTAACACAGCTAGGTGCAGGATCGCAGAGTCTGCATGAATGCAATGTCAATTTTGGTCTAACAATAGCATAGCTTTTTAGCCTTCAGGCCTCTTTGCAGGTTAACATTCAGTGGTTACATGTAGCTCTAGCGAAAGTTCAGACAGGAAGACTATAGAAGCAATCACAGCAGTTGTTTAACTCTCCTCTCCCTCGTTCAATAGCTCACCCGCTTCCAGCTGCATCCTCCGGAGCTGTCATCGGTTAATCAGTGGCACGCCCTTATCGTCAGCCTATCAACTCTCTGCTGTCTTTTTAAATGTGTCTCTCTCTCCATCTAGTTCCTTCTTGCATTGATGGTGCGCACCCCTCCACCTCCCCATCTCTACCTGGTCTCTGCAAGTCTTCAATTCCTAGGATTCATCAACCATCACCACCAGGGTCTGGACTCTAGGGGGATTTCTTCTGACTCTAGGGGGATTTCTTCTTCTGCCAAATCTCCACGTGGTCTCTGCAAGTCTTCAATTCCTAGGATTCATCAACCATCACCACCAGAGTCTGGACTCTAGGGGGATTTCTTCTGCTGCCAAATTCACACAGCCTACGCTCACAAAATGATCCCCATAGAGTCCTTACGCCAAAGATTTCTATCAAGTTTCATTACTCATTAAGTTGTAAGAAATAACCTTTAATCTTCAAATTGTGTCTCTCCTGATTGAAATACCGCTCTGGTCCAGAAACAGCCATCATAAGACTTAATCTCTATTTCTGTGATCAAAATACTTCCAAACTATGAGATGCCTTTTGTCACCTGTGCTTGTTTACATCCAGGTAATCAAGCATCATAGCAGTAGCCATTAACCCAAAGCCCGCTGCTAGTGGCGGATGGTTGCACTTCAGCTCAGACACAACATACGACCTGCATTTTATGCCTTCAATGATAATATTAATCCCTTTAAATTAACTACACATCCCTAGTGTAGTTGTCCATTCAGGCTTGATTGAAGCATTCTCAAATCCCTCCCCTAAAGGACCACGTCAGTCCCCCTATAGACCCTGTATATTAAAGTCACAGATGGATCTAAACTCATCTTTACACGGCTTATGATGGATAACAAAAAACCCTCCAGTAAAACCACAGATCCACAGCAAAGGCTTAAAGTGATGAGAGGTAGACGGTAGAAGAAAAAATGCAGAGGTTTCAGGTTTGACGAGGAAAACCACACCCCATGTTCAAACTCTAATTTAGAGCTGTTGTGACCAAATTTAAAAGAAAAGATATAACATCTCAGTTCATGTTAAAAGAGACAATAACACAAAGAGAAAAGCTGATGATTTATCACTTTACTCATATTGCAATGTATGATCATCCCCATGATTATGCTGTGTGTGTGTGCGTGTGTGTGTGTGTGTGTGTGTGTGTGTGTGTGTGTGTGTGTGTGTGTTGAGTTAACAGTGTTGGCTGTGTGGTTTTTCTGATATCCCATATTCAATTCAGTGCTCAAATGATTGCCTTCTTCAGACATTTTATGCTTCTCAAGTTTGCTTTTGAAAGAAGCTTTAAAGAAATCTTTTTCCTTTGGGCCGACAAAAGAAAAGAGAAAACACACCCGAGCAGTGAAGCAGCACGCACAACAAAGGGAATGATAGATTTGTATTTTGGTTTTTTTCAGAAAGCAACATCAATATAGTTTGTCTATTATCATTATGCTGGATTTATTGAGCTTAAATCAATAAGCTTTATGTAGATAGATTAAATCCTGCAGGCCTGTAATTGAAATGCCTTTCATTTCGTTACAAACACACACACACACACACATGAAGATGCCCCAGTGTTTGCTGCTGCCCTGCTCAGTGGGTGAATCAGACCTCAAAGGAGTCACACGTCCACAGCTGTCAGCACAGCGCTCTCCAGCCATGCAGCCTCAAATCAGAGCCTATTCTGCAGCTTTCAGGTTAGGGCAGCTACACAGAGGGAGAAAAGGGGAGATAAAAGTGGACATTATGAAGGTCATGGCTACATTAGCCTGCCGGGAACAGATACAAAGTTGAACAAGTATGACGTATTGTACTACAGCAGTCTGCCAGACTCCACTTGATTTAAAAAAAAAGAATATTAAGGAGTAGTAATTTGTGAAAGAAGACAAAAAAGCATACGATAGATGAGAATGAAAATGTATTCCAGGCGGGCTGCTGCAGAGGACAGAAGTTTAATGAGAAAAGAAGGAAGATGAAGGTGCATCAAATAGAGAGTAGAGACATACTCTTATGAAAACACCTCAACAATGCAGCTCTTTGCTGTATTGTTGGAGTTGTATTGACAGGAGCATTTTACACAGCTTCTTTTAGAAATAACCAATGCCTGTAAGAGCTAAAGCTGACACACGGAGAGCTGGTGGCACTGCTTGGATAGCAAGTTAATTGGATAACAGTGAGACGAAGCGGTAAGATGAATACAGACACACACAGGAAGATGCTCAGCAAGGCTGTAACAACACGGAGACATCTGGAACATCAACAAGCTGCTGCAGAAGGATAACACTGATGTCTAACAAGCTGAACCTGCATTTTCTCTTCATTAGAGGTTTTTTTTTTTGTTTTTAAGAAAAGCCTGAGAGAGAGGCGTGAGCTAAAGTACAGCAGTGAGAGAGAATACAGCAACAATAAGCTAATTACAAAGAGAGCTTCATGATTCATTAGCAGAACTCTATGATCAGCACAATGGATGGGCTCCGATCAATGACTTTATTTACCTAAGAGACATCCGAGTTTGCAACTTTTAGCTCTTTAACTACAACTTATATACGCTAAACATTCCTGCTGACTGTTTTATATGCATGGTGCACAGTTTTAGGTTAATTGTGTAACTACAATCACTTCACAAGCTCATCAAACAAAAATCAACCGTGGTAACAAAAACTGATGTTCACTGTAAGAAATACGACGGAGCTGAGGTGCAACTATGAGTTAGTGGTTAAAAATCGGTGATAAAATTATTCGCCAAAAATTGTAATTGTCGATAATCAATCCGTCACGTCATTGCATGTGTTTTTCATTCTGTGAGAGGACCTAACCTGGTTTTCCAGAGTTCAGCTGCTGAGGGATGAACCATCTATAGGATCACTGATGAGAGTGTTGCAAGTAAAAAACAGCAACAGGGAAGATACAGATACACAACAGATACACAAAACATACCAAAACAAATGCCCCCAGATTTCCAGCAGCATTTTGCTCTTAACACTGCAAAGAAAAGGACTGCCCACAAGATTTGTAAAGCTGACCTTGCTCATCATGAGAGCATTTGAAGAGAAGGCACATTCAATATCTCTTTTACACACCAACCTTAACCCTATAACCCTTCATCTTTTTCTTCTCATCTCTTATTCTTTTTCTTCTTTCACCTCTTAACAGCAGTGCAAATTCTTACCATGTTACTGTTGTTACCACCCTACACCTTAACACTGGTTATGTTTACAGCCGAGACAAAATGTGGCTTGAATTGAGAAAGTAATGTTTTGAGTTTATAACAGCAATGCTGTCCCTGAATTGGCTCCGTTTGTCTGTGCCTTTGAGACTCTACACTGGGATGTGGAAACCCCTCCTGCGAGTAATAACCAATAACCAATCACCATGCCCTAAAGATGGGGGAAGCTGACAAATAGAAGATATGCATATGACATAATTTTAGGCGTGGTCACTGCTGTAACATTAAATAATTGGCCGTATACAGCATGAAGCACTGAAAGCACTGATTAGCTCTGTAAGCGTTTAGCCTGAATGCAGCAAAAATGCAACAAAACCCCTTGGAACCAGGTTATGGTCAGAGTTTCAGCCTAAAAAAGGCTGAATGAGCGCCTTCCTCTCAGTAATAAGTTGTGATAATGAAGTGATTATTACCTGACAATAAATCAATGAGTGGGTTGAAAGAAACACGAGCAACCTTTAATTGTTAAAAAGTCATTTTTAAAAAGAGAAACCCAAACATTTGATTGTTCCAGGTGCTTAAACCTGAGTATGTGTGTGATCTCTTGTCTTGGTTTGGATTTTGGGCTGTTGGTTATCAAAGATACACAAAGAGAGCACCTTGCATGGGCATATTTAGCAGATTTCAGGTGTTTTATAGACCTGTTGTCACATCAGGTTGCTTGATAGCAGGGATGAATGTTATGTGACATAATCCTCCTCTATGTGAGAGAAACAGAGAGAAGAGAGCAGAAGGTCAAACATCTATAAAGTGATACAATAAACTGATCAAACACTGGTAGTCTGTGTGGACGCAGGATCCACCAGCTCAAGGAAAAATCTGCCCTCTATTTCAGGGCCTTTAAATAATTACGGGTACATTAGGTTATGTGACTGGGCGCACAGCCTTTGTGTTCTGTTACAGAATAGCAGCAGCGATGAATTAATACAGGCCTTGACAAATCAACAGCGATGACAAATCCTAACTATTTCCTTTTTTATTACTCATCCTCTCCACAGCAGCCCACAGTGAAATGACTATTTCATTTCTTAAAAACGCGCAGGCGGCCTTTCCCTCTGACAGCTCAGGTGAGTTACAGTGCAGCGTGTCTCCAAGGCAACCCCCACATTCCATTTCAAATTAATTTGGACAGTAGCGCTTTTATAAATCGAGCGCACAGTTAAGGATTCATTCCATCTTGGAGGGGGGAGAGACACAGGGCAAAATGTCAGTCTATTACAGGCTGTTCTGCTCTGTGTGGAAACCATGAGGGGGCCGTTTGAATGAAGCTGAAGCTGGAATCCATTTGATTGTGTTTGATGATGATGATGATGATGATGATGACCGGAATACTGCCCTAGCTGTCTCAGAGCATGTGCACTCTTAACAAGGAGGCAAAATTGTTCTTTAAACCAAAGATTGTAAAAATATATATATTTATTTAAAAATCCAGCAGCAGAGGCCATACTGCTTCTCAACATGCAGGCTGTACTTTTTAAAGAAAATCATTCAATCTATAGATTTTCATTTTCACAGAGCCAGATCTTACCAAAAGTTATCTCAGGACTCATTACAAACTAAAGCAGGTGCATGCTTTAATCTTTGTTAGATGATTAAAAGAGACCCAACATTAATCCACCAATTAGAATGCAGCCGCCATTGTGCAGCCAGAGCCTGTGAAGCCACTGTAATAAGCTCAGCCCTACAGCGTAGCGTCACAAGACGCTGTGTGTCCTTTGAAGTTACCCTCTACGGCGGCTGTGAATCAAAGGAAACCCGGAAGTAAAACCCCGTTTTTTAAACTCTAATAACTAACGAAAAAGAAACTTTTCAGAAAAAAGAGGCCTTGGTCACAAAACAGTCAAATAATAACTACATATCACCACAGCATACGGATGTGAGAAACATTCGTACGACGTGTATTTATTTTTTAAAGTTTGACTGCGACATATTTTTTTACCTATACTGCAGCCAGCCACCAGGGGGCAGACACACTGCTGAAAGCTTCACCACCAGGGCCGTATCCGGCACACTTGGTGTGGATGCAATTGTCTATAAAAATAAACTCAGGTATGATCTGCATGTGTGCGTCAATTAGAGATGTCTGCTGGTGATATGTGAACGCACGCTGCAGCTTCCACAACAATAACAGACCAGAGACTGATATGAGAGAGAACAAGTGTCACTGGTGGAGGCTTTTCAGAGGGAGCGCACTGTCACCTGACATACACTGCCCTGTACCCTCACACAGATAAGACACACACATACACACACACACACACACACACACACATGAATACGTCTCCCTCCTCAACAGGATTGTGCACTGCACCGTCTTCCCTCTCTGCATTCTCAATGTGCACGGATATTTCTATTCTGGATGTGGAGATGGGGGATGGAAGGCGTCCACTGGGACGGCAGCACAGATTGCTGACAGATCAGGAACGCTGACTGGGGCTGCACCACAGGAGAGTGATTGCAGAAGGGTTTTGTCATTTTTCCTGATATTTTTGGTCCTCACTTGGTGATGCTGTCTTTCAGAATGAAGACGGTTTCTCTTCATGGTGAGGAGAGACACACTGATTAACTAGAGGATGGATATATTCCACTAAACCAAGGTTAGCCAGCTAAAAACCCATCTGAGCAGGGTTTTTTAGTACTGACTTCTGTTGTGAAATGTGACGCTTTAAATTAAATTTTAAATTAAACACTGAAGACAATCAGAGAGAGCTGCGAACATGAAATCTAAGTTAGATGAAATATGGTCAATCGAGGCATATACATGTCATTTGTTTGGTTGGTAGATAGTCTTCTTATCAGGAAGGGTTTTTTTATTAGGGCATTCCACTTCCATTTTTTCTTTCTAATATAAGATGTGATAATCTAATGCTGTTTTAGAGTCTCATGGTCTTTTAGCCACGGCAGTTATCATATAGTTCATATACTTATCATATGTATGCAAATTTGAATGCTGAGTGTGGCTAATGCCACTAGACCTCAGTCCTTGCAGGTTAACGCCCACATGCCTGTGCTGGTCACATATTGCTCTGGTTGAGTGGTTATAAGTCAGTTTAAACAGACACAGCCCAGATAAAACTTTATCTTCACTTTCTGGATAAAATACTGAAAAACTACACCACACTACGAGATGCCATCTGTCATCTGTGCTTGTTGTAGTCGAGCATTATATCTCTATGGCTGTAGCCATTATCATGAGCTTGCAGCCCGGTTAGTGGCAGGTGGCTGCTCTACAGCTTAGACACAACATATGATCACCATTTCAGGCCTACAAGAATAAAATATTAATAGTGATTAACTGATTGGTAATTCTGGTGCTGACTAGAGAGGGTGACAATGTCTTATCATTCAGTCGACAAAATGCACACATCCCCAGAATGAACAATGAGTCATTTAAAGAGTTGTACATTTCTGTTACACCCCAGATGGTATTTGATTTGTACTTAGTTTGTCAAGTTTGCCTGAGATTCATTTCCTTCTGTAAGCAAGCAAATCTCATTTCCAGTATAGATACATCTAGCTTCATTATCATCTTTATGTGCATTTATTTGCATCACAATATGCCTTTTTCATCTTTGGATTCTTATGCCCAAAGAGCCTTATTTCAAGATAACTGTGAAAGTATTTAATGCTAGACTGACGCACATATCCCACGTATTGAGAAAAAACTCCTTCATAGCTTCATTTCAAGATGATGTGATACCAGTTGCTAAATTGAAGCCCATTTCTCGACATTTTGAGAAAATCATTCTATCATCCTGTCTTTGTATGAGAGCATGCACCTGTTTCAGTGCTGCCATTCTTGCTTGAAGATGTCTGTTCTTTTTGAGACTAGATACTTTCACTGGTAACATTTTTTGGCAGGAAAAACGTCTGTTCTGTTGGCAGATGACTGTTCTTTTCCTGAATAAAACATACACCATTTTACTGCTCTATTCCCCCCCCCCCATGTTTGAGAGCAGCGGACTATTTGCAGTGTGAAGACTAGCCACAGATATCGACTGACTGAAAACAGAAACTGTAGAAGACAGAGTGAGAATGTCAAACAGGAGGGGTGTGAAGGAGAAGCTGATTGGCTGATTGATTGATGAAGGCCTGCTCACCCAAATCATCTCTGACCTTCTGTAACCTCGCTCCCCTGTATCACAAAATAAAAAAAAGAGATCATGGAGAGAAAAACAGAAGAAGAGAGAGGTGGAGACGAGGACACACCGACAGATATGTCACTGACAGTGGTGATGACCATCTGTCATTGGCTCCTCACACACCTCGCTGCCTCGGAGAGAGACACACAAAGGGCTGCATGACTGCATACATGCATACACCTGTCCGCCCTGCAGCTGTATGGAGACGAGTTGAACAAATATATATTTTAGCAGCTTCCTTTCAAACTGTCAAGGTGAGACCGGTCACTCCTCCCTCCTCTGCTGTGTTGCTCTTACCCCTCTAAGCGCTTTTACATCTCAATCCTCCACGCTCCAGTCTCGGCATCCATGCATGAAGCGCTAGGGTCACGCCAAAAGGGAGATAACATGAGACAAAGCATAATGCCGAGACGGACATCCCACCTCTTTCGGCCTGCTCAGATTTCCACATCTCCCCCGGCCATCTGTCAGAGACGACTACGTGCTAGCAGGCTATGAAGCGGCAAATATTCCAGTATTAACACAAGCTCCAGCGCACTGCCCTGAGAGACGGCAGAGGCATGCATATGAATGCAGTAATGCTTTTCATATCTCACAGGGACTGTTTTTTTCTGTAGGGGGGTCTAAGGCAATGTTTCTGGGCTAATCAGTGTTGAAATGTGTTTACACGCCGGGGGAAGGAGCTAATATTGAGTAAAATCTTCAAAAAGCAAGGGGCTTCTAATCTGCCAGCTGGGAGCAGGATTAAGGCACCTTTCAGAGGAGGCATCCTGCTATAATCCCCCACCGCTGTACAAACATGACTCTGTATACACAGATTGGAAAGTGGAGCAGTTGTGGATAATTTCTGTTTATGAAATGAGCTGATCAGTTAAGAAAAGTGAATATTTATCCTAGAAAGAGCTGACTTTGAGACAAGGAAGGGATTTGAATAAACTTAACATTGTGTTTTCATGTAATAAAGTTGAGTAGGGGTTCAGAATAGGGTTTTCCAGGACAGTCATAATGCATTTTAATTGCTCAATCAGGGCTTAATGAAGCTGTTAACACCAGAGAGATGTAGCAGACTGCATGACTTTGATTACTACTGAGGATTTTTCTTCCCTGTTGAGGGCATGGGTGATGGGTCTGGAAAAACTTGGATGGGGAAACAAAACGTCCACAGCACAGTGTGCTTAATAAGGTTAATGACAGAGAAACTATTTAGTTAAGACTGAGAGACCACAGACTGTAAAAGAAGATGGATGGTACAACCACTTCCTGAAGGTGAAACCAAAACGTGTATAGTCCCCCTTGGTGACTGGCTGAAGTATGTGTCATAAAGCCCACCTCCTCCTTGTTAACAAATGGGACATGGGTCAAACTAGAACGTCAAAACACATCAATGAAACTTTTTCTTAAACATGGTGTATGTCATTTTAGTTAGTCCGTATTATGTTGGTTTTGTTCAAGTTTTATATTTCTGAGAAGTTTAGTCTTAATTAGTTGTTTGATGCTAAAACATGATTGATGACAGCTCTGTTGATCAATGTGGTTCTGCAGTGTTCTTTAGCAGATGCTAATCATGGTTTGATTCAGCGGATGGGGTGTGATGTTATTTTTTGCAGAGGGAGGTATTCTCCACATTTATGAACAGTCACATTTCTGGTTAATCAGTATAACAACTAATTGTTGACTTTTATGGCTGCAACTTATGATAACTTTGGATATTTGATGTCAAGCAATACATCAATTATCATGGTATCATGATATCATCGTTATTATGGGCCATGTATGATATGTTATTGTATGGTATCACATCACATTGTAACATAATACAGTATATGGATTTGTTTCGTATCATCACATATGGTTTTGTTTCGAATCACATAATATCGTATTGTATCATTGTATTGTACCGTGGCGTATTGTAACGTATCACATCCATAGACTGTATAAAATATGGACGTAGTATCCGTGAAGTCACCCATCTGTTTCTGAAGCGCTGTTTTGAGGCCAATCGTCGGCTGGAGCCATATTGCTGCTGTCGAGTGATTGTGACGTAAAGAGGCGGGCCTTGAGCCTCCTAGCCAACAGCTACAGTGTTCCTGTCTGTCAATCAAGTCAGCTGTGCCTCTCATTGGAAGACTCGTAATCTCAATATCTTCTAAATTGCCGTGTTAGAATAAAATTCATGCCGATCGAGAAATGAGCTATCCAGACTACACTCGTCTTTTGTACCAGGCTGTAAACATGTTTCTTTCTGCTGTAAAGATCGTCTTTTTTGAAATGGTGTGTATGTGGTTTCTGGTACTTTCAGAGCCAGCCTCAAGCGGATCCTCGATGAACTGCAGTTTTTAGCACTTCCACATTGGACTCATATTTTTAGACCTGAGGTTGCCGCTTGGTCACATTATATCACATTGTATTCTATCGTATCGTATCCTAGCGTATGGTTTATTTTCCTATTGTACCATATCGTATTACACTGTTTCCCCAACAGTGTTACTGATTCCCAAAATAGTTCACACTTAAAAACAAAAGTTACACAAATAAGTGCATTACCTTTTGTTGGAAAATGTGTGTATATTTTGTATAAATAGTTAACTGTGTAAGCAGTAATATGGGAAACACTCCAAATCTGGAGTAGAGAAAATCCTGAGTCTATTTGCAGTAAAACCATCCATCCTCACTGACTCGAGACCAAGTTGCACTGTCGGCTCTTCTCTGCCATCCTCATCTGCAAACCTATACATAGAGACAGTCTGCTGAGCCCAGCCAGCTCTCTCGGGAGCCGAGGACAGCAGCAGATCCACTATGTCAGCACCAGACAACAGGTCTCCAGGAGCCAACAGAGAGCTGGCAGGAGAAAGGGTATGCAGGGGGGCGGGTGGGTCAACTGTGAAAGCACTCATAAAGGTCAGGTGAGCTCTTCTAGCTCCACCACTTGGCGCCTCAAAGGTTAGACAGAGCCCTGAGCCACGCTGGAGGTGATGTGAGAATACTAGAAATGTCACCAACACCAATATAGGCCCAGACAAAGTCGATACTGACACAGCAGCAGCAGCAGCTTCACACAGAGCTGCAGTCTTTGTTAGAAAGTCCAGTCAGTCAAGGTGGAGGGTTCAATGTCCTGCTGGGGAGGAGAGGTAGGATATGGGGGGGGTTGCTCCTCTTTAGTTTTATGCCAAATAAAAGCTCAGCCACCTGTTTGGCTGTGCAGGTGTATAAACAAGTGGAAAGACGAACACCTGCAGCATCTTTAAAGTGTTCTCAGTGGGGCTCACCTTTACCTGACTCTCTTCCTCTGCCCTCCATTACAAGACAAAGTGATCCTGGCTGGATTGTAACATCTGCAACAATAACACAGTCCCCTAAACATTACAGAGTCAAAGTGAGTCATTAGAAGACAAAATGGCCCCACTATCACCCTGTCTGCCGTGGCTCCCGGTATGTGCAGCAGCCATGATGGGCTTATTAATCCCCCAGGAGGTAGGGGGCAGAGGATGAGTGTGTCCAGGCTCGCTGTAATATCCTCTGGCCAGGCTCTGTGTCTCCTCTCCCCCTCCAACAGTGCCATCTGTTTCCTGCCCTGCGCTCTGGCTTAAGTCCCTCCTGAGCCTCTGCGTCTCCTGCTCTTCTGGCTCGTGCAGAAAATGTGTCTTGACCAGCCATAAAAACATCTTAAACACTGCAGAAAGGCTTGAAATGTTCTTGTAAAAATTAGAGGTTAGAAAAAATACAATGTGCATCAGACAAGAGAAGGACTTTTGAGTGTATTTCTCAGTCTACACTACAAAAGCTTTGGGAAGGGATTTAGTCTCATTAAAGAAGATAAATAGATATTTCAAAAGTACAATTTTTTTTTTTTCATATCTTCTTGGAAGATTTTTGATTTTCAGTTTTCTAGATTTTAGAATTGTCAGTCCCTTCAGGATTTTGAAAGCTCTTTCTGTGATTGTTGCAGCTTAACATTTCTCATTTCTAAACTGCTAATTAAAAAGTTGCAAACAAGATGCAAAATTTTGAGGCTTTTTCTGTTTAACACGACACATTAACTGTGCAGGACTGGGCCAAACACTCAAACATAGTCATCTACTGGCTTCCTGAGCTGTTTGTCAAAGTTGTGACATCCCTTCTGGACAATTTCCATGTCCATATAAATTGTCTCAAAACTAAAGGTTGAATAGGAAACTCATTAAAAAGAGGAACAAAATCACACTAGAGCTCTTTTGACAACGACAAACCTGTCACCTTCAAAAAAAAAAAGAAAGTCTATCATGCAGCTCTCCAGAGAAATCAAAGACACAGTGAACAACACCCTGATAACTGATGCTTACACCACAGCAATGCAGATGTAGTGCAGTGTACACACTACAAGATAACTAGAATACATTTATTTCCTTCAGATGAAAGTCAGTGAAGTCCAGATTTTTTGATGGTTCTAAAAATAATCTTGCCACATTTTCCTGTGGTGTGAGGAACATTCAGAGTGGTTTTACACCCACCAATCTGCTCAAAAGAAAGCACCGATTTGAAATCATGAATACTAAACATGTTCAATTTTAACAATCAGATATCCTGTTGTGGGGGGGACCAAGAGGACAGCCCAGCATGTTGAATGAAAGGATAGCCAATCCTGATGTAAGCTGACCGAAGATGGAAGCATAACAAGCACAGCAAAGCTGACAGAAGTAAACGGGAACCATTACATCCAAAATGGAGGACCACCTTTTTGATTTGTGGATAGATATTGTTACCAGGGATGGATTAACCAGGAAGCTAAGCAGCTAGCAACATTTAGCTGGATGAAGATCATAGCTTCCTGTCTATCGTCTGCCATGTCTGTTTACTCTGAAAAGGTTTCATCCCTAGACATATTGATTTCCGGTTTTGAAAGTTGGGACTGTTGTTGGTGAATGGAATCTGTTAGTGTGTGATGTGCTGTGTATGAAACTGTTAAATTTCTTAGTTTAAATTATTTGTGGTCATGTGTGGGTTACTCACAACTTCAGCATTTGTTTAGATTGTAAAAGATCTTAAAGTGCGGGCCAACCTTCAGGGGATCAAGACAATGAACATCAAAGATGTTATTTTGGTGAGCGCCCGTGGGGTACATAGATTCAGACTCATAGCAGTGAAACTACAGCTGTTTGTGCTGCTCTAAAAGTATAGAAAATGGCTCCAACGTACACTGTATGGCTGAGTATGACTGTATTACTGTTAGAATCCAAAATAATATCCACTCTCCCCATGAGTCTCCTGGGACTGTGTTTCCACTGCAGCACCACAGGGGGTGTGCTCAGGTCATTTCAGCTCCCTGACTGTGAAGCTAACTCACTGCAGATCCTCTCATCTCAGCTCAGGACTTTCTCTCTGCTCTCCCTCTGCAGATGAGAACATGTTTAATAAATCCTCATCCCTCCTCGAGTGGAGGTCACTAGTTTGGGACAAAAATTCTAAATGTTTGAAAAATAACAGACAAATAACGTCATTTTGCTGTTACCCTAAGCTGCAAAGATGATAGCATGTATGAGAGGAAGCCAGGATTATTTTAAAACATTAAACTAATGTCATGTTTTTTTATTAGCATTTTGCTTTTCATTTAAAGTAGAATATTAAACTAATTTCACCGTCTTGCATAGTCATAATGTACGGCTAGAGTAAGTGCAGCCCAAAAGATCAGATACAGGTAACCTTTTTGTTAAATGTTAACAAACCCACCGGCCTCTCTAAAGCTCACTGACCTACAATTCATCTCTTATTTATTAAACCAAGGACGGAAAAAAAAACAATTGTACTGGGAATAATGTGCCAGACTCTTTCTTGGCCGGAAAATTGACTTCCTGACAACATTTCTCAGCCAAGAAATCGTCTGGCACAAAACTGCAAACAGTCATTTCTTTGTACACTTTGTTTTTTAAACAGACTTAACAAGAAGACATGTTGTTCACTGAGCTTTAAAGGTGTTGGTAGGATGGTTTCATATTTATTCCTTTTACCTTTCAATTTCAATCCAAAATTTTACATTTTTACCAATCCCTAAGATCATCTAAAGTCAAGTACACAGAAGAAAACCTTGATGAACCTTTAAAAAACAACATAAAAATGTTTCAGTGAAGCTGAAATTATGGCACATATCCCTAACCACAAGATGATACATTGTACTACATAAAGAACATGGTTTAGTTCAAGGTCAAAACTGCAGATGCATTTATAACTCAACAGATAATTCATCCTTTCTTGAACTGTTGCTGCTGAAATTGAAAATCAGCTTCTTTACTACTACAGTAGTTTAACATTCTGAAAATGCGCACTCTTAATAGTGGCATTATTAGATATGAAGAACTTGTAGGTTGTTGAAAAATCTTTGGTGAATCATCAGTGAGGTTACTCTCAGAGTGGAAAGTTTCAGTCTTTGTAAAGATGCCTGCTAATAGAGAAATCTTACTTGTGTACTGGCACTTTCCCTAAAAAAATATTGTCAATGAATTCCCCAAAAAGGGAAGTCACTCACTGTTTTTGGAATCTGAACAATGGAAAGTCATTACATTGGAAAGGCTGTCTTAAACTAAGTTTTGGTCAACCTATACATAGGCTAAAGGCCAAATTCCACCAGGTCTGTCGCCGATCCGTCAGGGCACCGGAGCTGATAGGTTTCTATTCTAGTCAATCTGTTAACCCCCACTGGATCCGCTCTGTTGCGTTCCGGAACGCAACGGATCATATACGCAAGACTTCTATTTTTGCCAGATTTCCGGAGCACGTCGCATCAATTCAGCAGATGAAGCGGGACAGGAAGTCAGGCACCAAAACAAAATTAAAAACTGGGTTAATTTTCAGAATCAAACAGGTCAGAGGTTTTTAGAGGAACATAAAGACAACATGGATGAGGAAAGGAGGAGGAGAATCCTTGATTCAGTGATTGCCGTGGGAAAACCTCCGTCACTCCAGCTGTCCGGCGGTCCTGCTCTGTGCTGCGTTCCGAAAACACAACCGGTGGGTGTTGATGGACGAGAGAGCACGGAGCCGGACCGCAGCGGATCAGAGACGCACCAGACACTGATCTGGTGGAAGTCCTGTGTAAGAGTTGGAGTCAAGGCAGGCTTGTAACCACATGCCAAACTGCTACATCATGCCCACCCATCAATCAAGCCAGTCACACCTTGAATTATGCCTAATTATGCAAAACTTGTAGCCCTGTCTTCACTACTTGTGACTTCAGACCAAAACTGTTTTTTGTACCTAGTTGTAAACATGTCTATTGTCCTCTAAAAATGATCATTTTTACATTGGTGTTGATAGGATTTGTGTGGCTTTTGAAGCCAGCCTCAGGTGGACACTTGAGGAACTGCAGTTTTCTGGAATTCTGCATCAGCTTCAATTTTCAGCAGCAAAGGATGACACTTGCTTCCATTTTGCGCATGACATCACAGGGAAAATAGCCACTGTGAGTTTATGGTATATGTAGCTGTACTTCAAAAATGTTTTAGCTTTTTGGCAACAGTTTGAAAGCTAAGGTTGATGAGACTGCACAGTCAGTTCTTGTCCTGCTGCTAAAAGGATGTAAATAAATAAATAAATAAAGTGATGGATTGATATCGATCTTCTCATCTAACTGCATGACAGCTGGTAAGAGAGTGGTGGTGATGCATGAAGACAGGCGTATAACCAGCCAATCGGAGTCAACCTGCAGCATGAACAGAAACACAGAGTCAGATTCTAACACACTTACTGTGAGGGTAACTAAATCACAAATCCATTTCTCTCCTTACTAACTCTCTCTCATCCTGTCTGTCTCCCACATTCCCCACTTTCTGCTCATAATCATATTTGTTCCCACTGAATAAATGACCAACATGCTCACAAACACTTCCCTTTCAAACAACTGCACAGCTGGCAGAGCTATGAGGCCAGAGTCCAACCTTAGTACCTCAAACTGCATATAGATTACAGAGCGTGTAGCTTTCTGTCCGTCTCCAGTGAGCTGTATGACCTCACACACTCTTCAATTCATAATATGAGTTTTAAGAGAAGCAATAGGATTCATGGTCCACAACTTTTTAGCTTCATGCCCCCCTAGGAGGCAGACTCTCCTGTTTCTCCCTAATGGAAAACGCATTGGGCATGAAATTTCCCCTGACAGCCGACTCCTTTAAACCCAGCAAAAAGATCAGCTCTACAGTGTGGGGTCAATTGATGAGGTTGGAGGAATGAGGGAATAATACAGATGAGAGCAAGCTACAGATGTGCAGAATAGAAGACTTGATTAAACACAAACTAAAAGAATCTGATTGTTCAAATATAACGTGGTTGCTTTTCAGGCTGCAACATGTCCTTCTTAGAGGGTGCACAGCGGTTGTTCAGTGGCATTCAGTGGACTCCAGTTTGGCACCCATGGGCCACTTGCCATAACTGAGCGAGAAAAGGTCAGACGCTTCCCTGTAGCGCAGCTCTAGAGGAGCCAAGGGTCTACAGGCACAGTGGAACACAATGTGGAGCACACTGGCAAACATGATGAAGTGAAGAGGGACAAAGAGTGTAAGTGCTCGCCCACATCTCATGCTACTTGAGCCAGTTCTGTGTTTGAAAGGTTCCCTTTCAGTACATCAGTGTTAGGTGGGTTTCTTTCACCGGCCATTTTTTTATGTCATACCAAACAAGTCAACCCTGCCTCCTCATTAGGGTTAAAGTTTCTGTCCTTCCCTTGCTCAGAGTTGCTCTCTAAATCATGACTCCTTGCTTGATTGTTTTAATCCCAGTTAGGAGTGCTTTGAGATTATTCTGAAAATGTTTGTGAATAAGAACAGAAGTTTTAAAGGTAAAAAATAAAGGCCATTATTGTTCTGCGGGTAAAAGTTACGTGTGCGAGATATGTTAATGTCACTTTTAGCTTACTGTTTTAACTATGCTTGTGTGTGTGTGTGTGTGTTTGTGTGTGTGTTTGTGCATGCATGTGTACTTAAAGGGCAACAACCTCTGGGGGAGGAAGAATTAAGCCACTGCAAAGGACAAAACTGCTGTTCCTCGAGTGGCCACTGGGGCTGGTTTTCAAGGCGAATCAATCCACATTAGGCCTCACGTTAAAATACTCAACTTTACAAAGAATAAGATAAAACTGACTTTTAGAATAATTATTTCTTATATCGTTAGGCCATTTACAAATTCAGGACAACTGTATAGCTAAAGTTGTATACCTCAGCTATTAAAATTCATACAGGCTTGAAGTTGAGCATGATTTTTTGGTGTTCTCCATGGACTGTATAAAATATGGACGTAGTATCCGTGACGTCACCCATCTGTACCTGAGCGCTGTTTTGAAGCCAATCAGCAGAGGCAGCCATATTGGAAATGCCAGGCAGAGTATGACGTAAAGGGGCGGAGTTTGAGCCTCCTAGCCAACAGCTATGTGTTCCCAACCGGTAGTCACGTCAGTCATGTCCTTATTTGGGTAAAAACTCGTAATCTTAATATCTTCTGAACCTTTGCCTTTGAGAAAAATTCATCCCCCGTACAGTGTGTGCAGATAGAGAAATTAGCTACGTAGAGCCAAGCCATTTTTTGAACCAGGCTGTAAACATGTTTATTAATGCTGCAAAGATCGTCTTTTTTGAATTGGTGTGTATGTGGTTCCAGTGTTTCTGCAGCCATCCTCAAGCGGATTCTCGATGAATTGCAGTTTATAACACTTCCACATGGGCTTCATAGTTTGAGACCGGAGGCTGCTGCTTGGTGTACTCTCATTAAGTGACGTGGTACATTCTGTCAGAACCCCAGGTTATTTTAAGAAGCTCACTTATACCAGCACTAAAAGACTGGTATTCCTTTTCCAAACTAAAAACTAGTTCAATAAATCTGATAGGCTTATTGAACTATACAGTGACAAAAGTTGGTGGTGAAAAAAAAAACTGGATCCTGGTCACCAAAAATCCCGTTTATTCCTTTATTTTAGTACCACATAAAGTCACTGCACACAGACCAGAATTTGACAACCTTAGTGGAAGGCATCACTAAGTAACTGTATTCTAGTGCGTTTTAACAAATAGAAATAGCACAGAGGTGCAGCTGCAGCAGGATGGAAAACACAAGCCAAACAAAGGACTTTACAGTACAGACTTTGTCCTCTGTCAGCTCAACTGCCTGCAGATGATTCACCAAGAGGACTCAACAGAAAACATCCAAATAAACCCAAATGTAACAGGACACATTGTTATATCTTACATAAATTCCTCTCTGCTGCATATCAACATATATTTGGGCAGGGAAAAAGGCCAGGATTAAATACAAAACACTGCAACTGAGAAAGGAAAAGGGTGGAATGGGTCTTCCCTGCCTGCAAGATTACTACTATGCAGCTCAGCTGAGACCATTAGTTTGCTTATGTACGCCTACATACACTGCAGGATGGAAGGAAGTTGAAGGCACGATGGTTAAAGGAATACCAATAACAGCCCTACTGGCCGACAAGAAATTGCAGGATGAACTAAAGGTTTCAGACCATCCCATGTCAGAAATTTTGCTGAAATCCTGGCAGGAGACAATTAAAATTTGCAGATTAGGAGACTCATCCAAAACTCTGAGGTGGTGCGCCTACGACTCTGATTTTGTGCCAAATAAAAATGATGATAGATTTAAAAATTGGATTACTAAAGGTTTGACTACCTATTACTCATTTATCCACAAGGGGGCATTCCAGAGCTTTGAAGCTTTACAGAATGACAATTTATTAGGGAAAGATGACTTTTATAGATACTTGCAAGTTAGACATTACTTTAATCAAAACATGAAAGAGGCTTCAGGCAAAATCGAAACGGGGTTCCTGCAGGTATTTCTCTCATTACTTAAGTCCCGTTCGTGTCACAAAATTATTTCTAGACTGTATGTTGGCATCCAACAATCTAAACAAGGGAACACAGAATATATAAAGAAGAAATGGGAAAGGGAAGGAAATGTACTGATCTCTTGGGAGAGTTGGGAAAAAACATTTGAGTTATTATGGATCTCAACAGGGTCAAACATATGGCGTGAGTTTGGTTGGAAAAACCTTGTGAGATTCTTCGTTACACCCATCCAGAAACGACATCAGGGTAGTGGAGATGCCTGTTGGAGACTCTGTGGGACTGATGGAGCCGGCCACTTTCATATATTCTGGAACTGCAAGGTTATTAAAACGTATTGGGAAGAGATCCATACTCATATACAGAATGTGTTTGGTGTTAAGATTCCTTTTAAATGTGAAACTCTGTATCTGGGTGATATATCATTTGAAAATTGGAGTATTAACGACAAAAAATTACTTGGTATACTGTTGACGTCAAGCAAGAAAACCATAACAAGAAAATGGTTGAAAATAGAACCACCCACAGTTGAGGAATGGGTTAATATTGTGCACGAGATTTTCATTATGGAAAAATTGTCATTCTCCCTCAGAGTGCAACAAGGAAAGTTTTACCAGATTTGGACAAAATGGACTGAGTATGTGAAACCGCTAAGATCCGATTTCGTTTGAGGCTATCTGCATTTTTTTGACAGCCCACTCCCTTCGGCTACACTTAATTGTTTTATTTTTGAGAATCGCAAGAGGAAGCTCCCCTGTTCTTTTGTCTATGTGTTGTAGTAATAGAATGAATCAAGAACATAAAACCTTGGAAAGGCAACTTGGACAAAACACAGTCGGACTACTGTATACAGTATCACCTTCCCCAATTCCCAGGGAAGATGGTGACTGTATGATAGAGAGTATTTGAAGCGGACAAATGAAAGACTGTGATATTGAGATGTCAAATGCCAAAGAAATTGTATTGTATACTGTGCCATTCCAAATAAAAAAAAATTTCAAAAAAAAAAATTCCTCTCTGCTATCCTGTGTGATGCTTTTAGAGCTGTCCCCTCTAGTCGACCAAATGTGAGTAGATGAAAGAGTCTGAGTAACCATGTTTGTAGTTTTGTTTAGTAGAAGAAAAAAGCCTCAAACTCTGGCCAGGAGCTGCTGTTTGTGCTTCTGTGAGACTCATCAGAGCTAAGCTTTTCTCTTTGAGGAGGGTGAATGTGAAATATTAAAGAGTAGAGTTAGAATGAAGTGTAAAGAGTCGCTCAGCTAACAGTTCTAAACTGAATCACAATCTCTTCAGTTTATGAGAAGTGACCAGCTGAGGTGGGTGGCAAAAGTCTCGTAAACTGAAGTGGGTCTGTACCTCACAACATTTAAAGCTACTGCTGACTGCCCATTAACGTAGCAGGGCTGCAATCTACACATGGAGCTTCATAGAAACTTCTCGTTGTGGAAAAAACTGAGAATCATTGCATGGACTGACTATTCATACATGTTTCACTCCAGGACACCCCCCAAAACAGATTGCATCCAATATACCAGAGGCAACAGCTACTACTGTTAGAATTATCATTAGCAGGTGGGACTATGTACAAGGTTACTATATGATAAGAAATCAAATTAGTATCATGTAATGAGGAGGGACTAATGGCTGAAACTATCGACCTCTCAACTCTCTGGACAGATTGACCCTACATTCCTTAAACTCTTTTTAAGTAAACAAGACTTGCTAATACAAAACAATTACCAGTCAATGACAGCCCTGCACACTTTCAAAGCACTATAAGGTCTACTTTGCTGATGCAAGAAAGCCATAAAGCCTGTAAGTTCCCATTGCAGTCACAATAAAAGCCGCTCAAGATGTGAGTCAACAAAGGCCCTTTCATGGCTGCTGGGAGCTGCAGAGATACATCGCTGCATCTCTTTTATCAGATTGGTTAATATAAACGAGTCCCCGTGGTAAATAGCGGTGCTGTATTTTCTGCAACAAATGCTCTGACTCAAACACAATAGCAATAGTAAAATGTCCCACTTTATCTCCATCTTCTCCCTGCCTGTTCTCACGGCCTGCAAGACTTAACAAGGCTGCAGCCGGAGCCTCTGCAGCACGCAGAAACCCGGCATCCTCTCTCCTCATACCTCTGCCCATTACTAATTCTTCCAGTAAAGGTCTACAGAGAGCAATGAAGCCAAACACTCTCCCAAAAAGAAATAGGCATCGAGGGTTCATAAATGTAAAGTGTCTCTCTGCTGCGGTTGTTTGGCCTTGCTGATGTCCCAAAGCAGCTCTGTTTCACTGTGCGTGTGTTTTTGTCTCCTTTATTTGAACTGCAGCCTTGTTGTGTTATCGTCTCTGACTGCTTTGCTTATTAGCACCATTCTTTTTTGCATTGTTGTCTCTTGAGTCCAATGTTCTTACGTGTGTATATACAAAGGAACTTCTTTCTTCTTTACTTCAACAATAAAAAGAGGATTTCTGCCGGATCTGCAGCCACCTCTGGAAACAGACTTCTTCTATTTTAATCAGCCTTATTTGCGTAAGACTCTGGAAAATGTTAGAATTTCACTTATGAGTGAAGTTGAAACTTCACTGATTGCAGAAGTTTAAATTGCTCACTCAATAACGATTGGGATTGTGACAATGTACCATAAAAACAAGAGAATAATGTAGCTATGGAGAGACGACAAAGCAGAAAGTAGCAGAAACTCACAAAGTGCAGTCATAAACACGGCGTTATGTTATGCAGGGAAAGATTTAACTAAAGAACAACCCCACTTCCATAAAAGTTGGGACCCTCTGTAAAATGTTACTAAAAACAGAAATTGATGGTTTGCAGATAATTCAAAGACCTATAGTGTACTGTGTGCATAAACTATATTGTATACATGTGCTTTAGATGATTAAATCCCCAAATTTTGTGCAATGTGACACTGTTGAACCTCTTCCCATCTTAGGAAGAGGTTCTTATCACCAAGACCAAGCACCGCACCTTGGGGGACAGAGCCTTTGCCATCGCTGCCCCTGCTCTCTGGAACTCTCTCAGTACAACATCTGCAACTCTGACTCTCTACTCTCATTAAAAAGCCACCTCAAGACCTTCCTGTTCCAAAAAGCATACAACACATGACCTGTACTCCTGCCTCACCTCTGTCTTTGTTCTGTTTTATCTATCTGCTTTATTTTTTGTACTTTCTGTAAAGCGACTTTGAGTACCCAGAAAAGCGCTATACAAATCCCATCAATTATTATCATTATTATTATCTTTACTTCTGTGCAAGTGGCAACCTCCGGTCTAAAAATATGAAACCATCATGAAATGTTAAAAACTGCAGTTCATCGAGCATCTGCTTGAGGCTGCAGAAACACCAGAAGCCACATACACACCCATTCTAAAAAAGCAAATCTTTAAGGCAAAAATGTTTACAGCCTTGCTTAAAAAAATGGATCGACACACACTGTACAGAGAGTACATTTTTTATAACTGTTCTTTTTGAAGGTATCAAACTTACAAGTTTTGCCTAATTAAGGATATGGCTGACTTGACTGACAGATGGGCACCCTGTAGCTTTTAGAGAGGAGACTAAACCACTGATTATAGGCTTCAAAACTCTGCTTCAGAAACAAATGGGTGACGTCAGAGAGACTATGTCCATGTTTTATAAAGTCATGGGTCTCAGAGACTCAGCCTCTCTGAATTGCCCTTTTTATGCATATCAGTCATGTTACTAATCTGTTGCATATTCATGTAATCAAATGGAAGGTGATCCTGCAGGGTTGTTTTTTAGCAACTCTTTAAGTATTTGTTGTCTATGTCCCAACTTTTCAAAAACGTGTTGCTGTCATCAAATTGAAAAAGAGTATATATTTTCAGTGAAACTATACGTTTTTTTTGTTTCAACATTTGATCAATTGTATTTGCACTATTTTCAATTAAATGTAGGGTTTTAATGATTTCTTAAACTATCAACATTTTTTACATAGCATCCCAACTTTTTGGACTTGTGGTAAACCTGTGTTAAAGATGTGAACAGCTACTTCACAGAAAATAATAATGAGTTGAAATAGCATCCTGGGTAAAGGATGTTTCTATACTTTATTAAATGTTCAGTGAACTCTGAATAGGTCCAATTACCACATTTCTGTAACTTCCATTAAACAAAAGAGGAACCTGTCCTAATGAATCTACTGGTATGCTGAATAATAAAACTATAACATGAATGATGTATTATTGAATTCCTGCAGGGAAAAACCTCTACCATCGTTCCATAAATGCTGAGTATAATTACTTCTGGCAGGTTGAAACTGGGAGTGGAAGGAAAATGATTCAGTTTTTAAATGCTTTTTTTTTAGGATTTCATATCTGCATAACAGATGTTTAAAGTCTGAAAATAAGGAGTGCAATTGCTGCATTTTACTATTGTTATTTTTTTTTTAAAGCTGTTGAGTATTTCAGAAGTATTCTGCAAGTGCCAGGCTAAAACAAGACAAACTACTTGCTTATTTATGAGCATTCACACATTGGAAGCAACAAGATACAAACAGACTAATGATACACCAGCTGATATTCCACTTACTGCCAGATTTAAATACAAGGTCTGCAAGGTTGGATCTCACAGTGTGAAAGGCAAATCAAGCTGTTTGTATAGAAAGCAGAAATCCTGTTATTACAGTGAACACTGAGTTTTACCCTCAAAATAAAAGAAAAGAGAAACCAAGTTGTCCTGGTATTAAAAAACAGACCGCAATTTCTTTGCAGAATATAATCAGTTCGTTCTCAATCAACAAGGTTCAAGACAGCCCTTTTATCAGGAGGCTTGTGTTTTTCGAGTAGTGACATCAGCCAATGTTTAGCATCAGGGTCAGGGCAAGAATAAAAATAAGTGTGTCAACAAAACAAAATTAATCTACCAACACTATAAAAATCCAGCTTTCAAAGTCCTGCATAAGCTACTGAATATGATGGCTTGTTGTGCAGTCTATTTACAGGACAGTTCAAGAAGTCTCCACTCCAGTTTTTTCAGTGAGACAAAAGTGTTCTACTATTTGTGTGCTGGCACTAATCAGCAGGTGTTGGAGTCTGTGCTAACCATACCTGCTCTTGTTGCTTGTTCAGTGTTTGACAGCTTCTCACTCAAGACAGCAAAGACCTGTTCTTTAAAGTAACCCGCATCGATCGTTGTGTTAATCTGCTGATCTCTCTCCCACCAGAGATGTGGTCCAGCAAGTTGCAAGAAGGCGAGATTGCTGCACAGGTAACATACAAAGAATAAACATATGTTGTGGGCTACCACCAATAAAACTGTGTTGTGCAAGACACTGTCATAACTGTTGAATTGGCTGGCTTAGATCATATCTTTGGCATTGATTGCACGGCCTAGTTTTACAATATTACCTGATTGTGCTAAATATGTGATTCTGATTGGTGAAAACCACTTAGCAACAGTGTGTGATTTCTCAAAAGCAAAGTGTTGCCAGGTGCAACCTGATCACACAAGTCTTATCAAATGGATCCGATGAAAGGACTCCAGTACGTTTCACCTCTGCCTGTTAACACTGTGGCAAAAACATAGTTTCTGTTAGCATTCTAATAGCTGACCAGTCACCAGCAAAGAAAAGAGGAGATGAGGAAAACAGCGTAGAAACAGCAACAAAGGTTAAAAGACAAAAGGCGCTGAGTGAAATAGTGAACAGACTTGCACTTATAAAGGACTTTTTTAGTCTTTCAAATCAATTAAATGGAATAACACCCTGAGTCACCTTCACTTACTCACCCACCCATACATTGATGGCAAATAATGCTAGAGTAGGGCACCATCAGTGTGAACTAATCCCACTCATACCTGTTCTCACACTGCTGAATATGTAACAGGGTTTGGTCGCTGCCCCAAGGGGGCCAGTGGACCGCTCAAGTGAGACGATAAGTCCAAAATGCTAACAGAAAAAAACTAATGTTTGGACTTTCCTGAGAACAACAGTACACAGTTTAGTGTTAATTCAATCAACATCAACAACACTGCCTTTAGAAAAGATTACATACACTTTCAGGGGCAAGGTGTCACTCTTTAATAACATCTGGGGTCCCTTTGTAAACTATCTAGAGGAGACAGACATCACACACCTGATGGAGGAACCTGGGGATGAATAGATGGCCCTCTGAGATACCACCTTTAATGTTAGATGCTCAATACTAGACTGAGATATATCTCCTTCAACACTCCCCAACTCAAACTACTGACAGTACAAGAACTGATCTCCTTCTTCTTATTCATTTATCCTATTTTATTTCTATTTCATACATTATTATCTTTATTATGTACTTGTATTTATTCATGGTTATCTTTTATTCTATTTATTTGTTTGTGTATGTGGGTACATGTGTATGTATATAATGTGTGAGTGTGTGTATACATATACATATATATATATATATATATATATATATATATATATATAATTTTTTTTTTTTATATGTGTGGATGTAAGATGTGTTTAGTCCTCTATGTCCTTTCTTAATGCACCATGGATTTTTGTGTGTGTGTTCTGTATTCTATTTATGCAAATATATGTGAAGATATGTGTATGAAAGTTTATAAATGTGTGTCTAAAGTTGTTGAAAACAATTAACAATGTTGGGAAAAAAATTAAATCCAAATATAGGCTTCCCTGGTGAGACAAGACCTTGACAACGGCTCACCCTGTCGGGATTATATCAACCTGTTGTTGTTGAAGTATTTACCTTATCTTCAAGCTCCAAGGCCTTGTCCAAAAGTGGTCACTTCTAGCCCAAAATCCAACATGAGAAGCAGAATTTTAGGTGGACTGACCTATTTTCTACCCCTGGTATCAGTTGGCACATGTTTCTACAGTACTAATTTCAATGTTTCACCATCGCTAACACGTAGTGAGAGGTAATCTGTTGATTGCACTTCTCATTCCAGAGGTCTTGATGAGCGGGCCTCCTGTTCAGCCGGTGCTTTTATTCTCCAAATTAAACATAATTAGTGTGAGTAATTGCTTGTGGTAGCTTGATCAAAGTGATGACAGAGGTTTGGAGACATGAAAAGGAGGTGACAGTCTGAGATGTTAAGAGGATGTGCTCCTTTGACAGCACTTAATGTGTTACTCCAGCATGCCTAACGTACCACTCAGCAGAACAGACACTTTCATACGTCTGCAGAACAACACATCAGACATGCTTACGCTCAACCAACCAGAATGCAGCTGAATGCTGGCAGACTGTCAAAACTTACACATCTAACCTTCATGACTGTGCTGCAGACATCCATTCTTTGAATTCATGCTGCTCAAAGTACTCAGGGTAAAGCAATCAACAATAATACCATGTGCTGTGGTAAGCTTTCTACAAATAACCTTAAAATCTTAGGTGCACATGTAGCTTTACAAAGCTCTGATTACACAGCTTACTTAAAGAAAGGACTTGGATGTTGACTGGTTTGAATTCACAGTCTGCTGCATACACTAACTGTCTGATGGAGCTCCTAAATAATTCATCATCCTCTATCCATATCCAAATACCTGAAAACTCCTTCTCAGAAGACAGTAGTTACCATAGATACGCACAGATGCCCTACTGTCTGTGGGGAACAGCCATGTTGGACGCTCATGCCATGGACACATTTTTCATAAACAAGTGAAATCTGTTTGTCTCCTTCTTTCTCTTTGAGTGTAAATCAGTGAGTGTGAGTGTGTTATTTTTGTCCTACTGAACTTGTGCCTCCTGCCAAGTTCTGTCTATAAGAAAGCTGCTAGTAAAATGAGTTGGTGTATGACATGAATATCCACACACAGTGGGATGCCTCATTATTTAAAGGAACTGAATGCTGTCTTTGGAAAAAATAAACCAATCAAGCATGTGCAGGAAACTTAGAAACTACAGCTGTTTGATGGATACTGGGTACTTTTGTGGATATTTGATGTTTTTACTTGCCAACTGTAGTCTGAGATTACTGGAATATAAAACAGTGCATAAAGTCAGGTCTTTGAGCCCTGATCTTATATTTTAAGGGATATCTTAGATGCTTATAGCTGTAAAGGCATTCACATTCGACTGATCAGTCACATCAGTGTTTAGAGTTGACTTGAGTGGAAAACCATGTTTATGTCGCGTTCACACCAAACGCGAACGCTTGCACTATTCGCACGAGATTGTTTTGTGTTTACTTGCTCAATTCACTCGTCAAAATTGCATGTACACCATAGACTGTAGAAAATATGGATGTAGTATCCATGACGTCACCCATCTCTTCCTGAGGGCTGTTTTGAAGCCAATCGACGGTGGCAGCCATATTGGAAATGCAGAACTCAACCAGGCAGAGTGTGCCAACAGCTATGTGTTCCCGACCGGGAGTCAAGTCAGTCATGTCCTTATCCCCCCCACCCAGGCTGTAAACATGTTTATTAATGCTGATCGTCTTTTTTGAATTGGTGTGTATGTGGTTTCCGGTGTTTCTGCAGCCAGCCTCAAGCGGATTCTCGATGAACTGCAGTTTATAACACTTCTGCATGGGCTTCATCGTTTGAGACCGGAGGTTGCCGCTTGATGTACACGCGTGCACGAGACGCACATTTTCATGAGGGAGGGGGGGGGGCATTCCTTCAAACACAGCACCACTCTGTTATTAAACAAGGCTGAGCTCGATTACATTGAATGTGAAAGCAAGTTATGCTAAAGGTGACAGTGCTAACTTCCCAGTAAAACCAAGCCGCTTGAGGCTGGCTGCAGAAACACCGGAAACTACAAACACACTAATTAAAAAAAGACGATCATTCTTAATAAACATGTTTACAGCCTGGTTCATAAACACACTGTACTGGGGTTGAATTAAGTTGCGTGATATATCAATGATACAGAAAATGCCTTTTTTTTTAACTCCTAAAATCATTCTATTAGTATAGAGTTCTTGAAAATGTGAAACACTCACTCAATACTGCTGAATCCTGACGTAGTGAATTCGTTCTCATGAAATCCTATTTTAGGAACTTTATTATTACAATATTTTCATGCATTTGTGTCTGGACATGTCTAAACAGCTTTTGTAATTTCTAAAGCCCTCTTTATGCAATTAAAAAAAGCTTCCAGGTGGTGTAAAGTGGCCTGTAATCCAAGTAATGAGAGCAATCACAGGGTGAAATAAAAACTCAAGCTGCTGGAGAAGTAGCTGTGAAAAACACACACGCTGGCACTCAGGCCATTCTGTTGAACACTTCATTTACCAAGAACAAGAGCTGTTTGATCATGATACCTAAAATAATTAAACTAGAGAGGCTTCAGATGGACAATCATTTTATCAGAAACACGAAGAGAGATCCTCAACCGGAACCTTTGTACAGTCATAGAAAGAGAGCATAATTGATTCACCCCTCCTCCACGACAGCTGTATGACTCCCAATGTGGGATTTTAACACACGCAATTCTGACAACTGCACGCAAAAACACAGATAAATGAACGTAGCTTTAGACACTGCAGCGAGGTCAGTCTGCCAGACACATCCTGCAGCAGGCCAACACTGAGGCTCCGAGGCTCTGAGGCGAGGATAAAGAGAGCAAACTGTTATTTTAGGTCTGGCCCGCTCTAAATACGGAGACGGCACTGCGACGACTGCAGCAGGCAAGGCTGATATGAATTCCCAGAGTGCTCAGCAATGAAAAGATGGAAAAGGTCAGAGCCTGCATTCATCTTTCAGCACAGGTTTTTGCTCGCAGCATCACCTTTTCCTGTTTTGATTCCTCTGCGTCCTTGGCCTTTTTCCCTTTCTCTCTGGGGGGAATAAATGGAACTGTGCCCTGCAGAGCTGCACAGCAATGATGACATTTTGTCTGCAGGTTGAACCATTGTCACTCTCAACACGCAGTCACTCACAGTACCATTCATCCAGGGCAATTAAACGGCTGTTTATTTAAAAGACAGAACGTGATGGGAGTAAATGTCACAAAGATTTAACATGATTTACGTAAAAGGCACATTCTGAGGCTGGCAGGAGATTATATTAGTTTCCCTTTGTAAATACTAGAGGCTAGTTATACACCAAACAAGCCATTATAGAGGCTGGCTCTCATTTCCATCATGTGAGAGCTGCTCCCTGACTCATCATCTTATCTCCACACCTCACCCACTCAGGATTACGACAGCTGTGGATGTGCTGCAGAGAGGATCATTTCTCCCACTCGCTCTTTATCATCACTATCTATCGCTCCAGGAGGCTTTCTGAGGAACACTGAGACACAGAATCAACCAACAAACACCTGCCGTAACTGCATGAGTGTGTGTGCAGTGAACTCTCATCATCAATAAAGCATTTATGTGTTTGTGTGTGTCTGTGTGAGTAAATCTCTCCCGGCAGAAACAAAGAGCTGAAGGTTAGCTTTGGGGTACTAATTTAAATTCCACGTCTTTTGTGGATTTATGGATAAAGCAAACTTCCTAATTAAACACAGCGCAGTCATTTATTCCTGCAAGTTTCCCTCATCTGTTCAGTTTCCTGCTATTTCTTTTTCTTTCGCAATGTTGCAGAACCAAGAGAGCTGTTGTCCTAAAAACTAAAGACAAAAAAACTTAATGCTGCTGTCAACAAAGTAGCTCAAATGCTCAGATGTGATTCTGTTGTTACCAGAGACTATCAAACATGGATGTCGTCTCTGTGACATCACCCATTGGTTTCAGAAGAGGCATTTTGCAGCCAAAAGATTGTGTTCAAGATGTAAATGATTAATAAAAAAGACTTAGGCGGGTACACATTACAGGATAATCAGGCTGATTTTTCTCCTAATCTCCCCCTTACGATCAAAGCCAGCAAAGGCCCGATTGTCGGATGTTTGCAAACAACATGGTGTGTGATTTTCCTGTGGTGTTTGGTTGGTTAAGAGTGATTTTGTCCAGTCGGAGCCGCTCGGAAGGCCTCAGAAGGAGAGGTCGTAAATAATGAACATGTTTAATATTTGCGAAATCCTGTAGTGTGTGGGATGCCCTGAGAAGAGCCGAGCACGCACAGTGTGTAATGTCACGTGTACTGGAGCAAAAGCTAATCAAGACGCGAGCTGACTCAGATGACTGACGGGAAGAGGAAGTAAAGTCAAACAAAAACATGGTGCCGGTGAAAACTCGCCACTGTAATGAATACAACTCGTGCTGTAATGGATACAGCCCAAATTCCCCCCGTCTCTATGACTTTTTCCATAATCGTTTTTCTTTTTGTGTGTGTGACTTCGGAAAGTAAGAGGTCGAAAACAATCATCATAGCTTCCGCCATGTTTGTTTACACCGAAGTCACGTTTTACTATGCGAGATTTGGAATATTGAGCATGAAGAAGCTGATACTCTGCTGAAGAATCGGTTATGGCCCTTTTCCACTACACAGTTCCAGCCCTACTCGACTCGACTGGGCTCGGCTCGGCTCTACTCAACTCGACTCTACTCTACTCGGTTTGGGTTTCTTTTCCACCAGCCCGAGTACCGACTCACGGTGGGCGGGGTCATCATAAACACAGCTGTGCGAAACTGCATTCATGTCATTTTGAACACAACACAGACATAACAATCACAAACAATGAAGGGCATGGAGGCAATGGTGTATTTGCTTCTCTGTCTGTGGCTTTTTTGTCGCATGCCAACTGAGAGAGGAAAGAAAAAGAAGAACAAAAGAGTACTGATGTCGTTTTTTAAAAATGGCTGGTTTGATTCCTGTGTTGAGCGCATAGGTTGAGTGCACTCATGACTCTTCGGTGACGACATTCTCTGACCAATCAGTGGCCGCCGGTCCGTCGACGTCGCATTTTAGTACCGGCTCAGCTCGCTTAGAACCAGACCAGAGCAGGTACGAAAAACTGGTATCTGAGACGAGGTACAGCGCCGTGGCAACACAACACAAACCGAGTAGAGTCGAGTCAAGTCGAGTAGAGTAGGGCTAACACGGGCCGTTGGGAAAGGGCCATCAGTGTGTGGTGTGCTCCGAAGAGCACACCACACCCTTTAAGATCAGAAAATCTTGTGCGATCTGTCTTTTGTTATCATCATAGACTTTATAAAATATGGACGTAGTATCCGTGACGTCACCCATCTGTTCCTGAGAGCTGTTTTGAAGCAAATCGACGGCAGCAGCCATATTGGAAATGCGGAACTCAACCAGGCAGAGTGTGAGCCTCTTAGCCAATGGCTGTGTGTTCCCGACCGGGAGTCACGTCAGTCATGTCCTTATTTGGGCAAAACTCGTAATCTTAATATCTTCTGAACCGTCACGTTAGAAAAAAATTCACCCCCCGTACAGTGTGTGCCATTAGAGAGATTAGCGTTGTAGGGCCAAGACGTTTTTTGAACCAGGCTGTAAACATGTTTATTAATGCAGCAAGGATCGTCTTTTTCCCATTCATATCTATGTGGTTTCCGGTGTTTCTGCAGCCAGCCTCAAGCGGATTTTCGATGTATTGCAGTTTATAGCACTTCCGCATTGGCTTCATCGTTTGAGACCGGAGTTTGCCACTTGGTTATCATCAAGTGTGTGGTCTCTAAATGTGTGAAGGTTTGAAGAATCCTGTAAGTGTGCCAGGCATAGTTGATAACGTTCAGATGTGCTTCAGCTTCCTTGAGCTCCCACAGTTCATAGTTCAGCAAGAGTTCACTTTCGATTTAGCTACGGTGTAAACCTGTCTGTGTGTTTAAAGCCAACAAAGGTGAAAAGTTCATTCTCAGAGCTGTCTGCACTCTGTTTTATAGCATCCAACCGGGAGCTAACCTCCACATGCTTCAAAGTTCCTCCAAAAAGTCTGTAGCAGCTAAAATTAGCATCAAGACATATTTATTCCAACATCTTAAACAGAGACAAGCAGACGTGTTGGAAATACTGTCCTCAATACAAGTTGCACAAGACAGCGGCAGACTTAAAAACACAACTTACAAAAAGCAGCCAAGATAAGCAAGAGTAGTTTATTTGAGGAGAGGAGAAGCTGGCGAAGGGGTTAGATGTGCAGTGTTTCCCAGACAGACTTTGCGTGGGTGGGCTGCCCGAATATATTTACAGCCGACCAAGTAAATTTGCTGACCATCTTGCATTTTCCTTCTTTTATCTGAATATAGCTCCCATCTGAGATAAATAAACTAGTACATGATCTCTCCTCGCTCTCTTCCCCTGGTGTAAGTGTTACATCTGACACAGGGTGATCACAAACAGACCTTCTTCAGGTGTTAAAACAGTTTTGAGAAGCTGTTTGCTGACAATGTTATTCTGCACTATTTTAGCTGTGAATGAACCTTTTATAGTGGTAATGATGTTATTTGGGAAAGACATGCAGCTGATGAAACACAAGTAGACTCAAAGAGGCAGACAGGAAGTGAAAGAGGCAGGAGAGGAGGTGCTGGTGTGTTTTAAGAGAGAAAAGGTGTGTGAAGAAGAGAAGTGAAAACAAGCAGACACCAGAATAAGTAGGGAATAAACATGATAAATATCCAAACCTAATAAGAATAGGGTTTATAATGTATTCAATTAAATATCTTTAAGAAAGTCTCCTTGCCAATAACACATGTATAACTTTATTCTGTGGGAAACTGTGATGGCTGGAGCCACACAGTGAGTTACCTGGCTGTGGGAGCATGGCACTTCCTGGAATGAACAAAAGGTGTGTCCAAGGGTGAAAGGGACTTTTATGCTGAAGCCAGCTGAGTGGAGCTGACCATGGGCTCTGATGTCATGGGGGGGGGGTTGGGCTTAGTTAGTATTACTTTGAATTCAGTTTGATTAATTGTTCATTTTGTTTACCCTTTGAGTTAAACTTGGTTTGGCCCAACCACTGTATAAGTTCATTGATGTCTCATTGTGTGCGATCTGTTTGTTTAGTCCACACTTCATATTTTGTTGTGTTAAATTGAGTTATGTTAAGTTGACCTCTTTTATAGGCCCAGTTCTCATCATTTTGGTCTGTGAATTTGGTTTGCCTAATTTTGGTAAAATAAAAACCCACTTCTCTTTAAAACTTACACCTGAGTCTTGTGCTTTACTGCTTGGTCCCTAACAGAAACGCCACACATGTAAGCGTTGAACTAAGATATTATTTTAGAAGAGAGGGACATTATTCAGATTATATCTCAAACTAAGACAAAGAATTTCCTCCTAGCTGTTATGCATTGCTTTCCTGGTTGTGAAAGAGGTATTCAGCTTTCCAAATAGGGTTGCAAAGGAGTGGAACATTTCTGGTAAATTTCTATGGGAAGTCAAACTGGAGAATTTTGGAAATATTCCAAATTAGGAAACTTTCCATGGGAAATATGGGAATTTATGGGAATTCAGGGTAATTTAATGGAAAGGTATCATATCCAAGCATAAATATTTGTTTTGTTATAAGCAGATATCCATCCAAAATAATAAAATTAAAACAGATTCATTTGTAGAACTTTATCAAGTGTTAAATATTTTACTGAACAATCAATTCTTTCATTGAAAAACAAAAACATGTTGAGTTAAATATTACTCATCCCCCTGACCCAACCCATTCAAAAAAATTAACAAAAGTGCAATCCCAACAAAATCCCATTCAAAATGTTAAATGAAAAGAGATCCTCTCCCTCCAAAAAAGTCCCATTCAACATGCAAATAAAAAAGCATCTTGCCTCAAGCTTCTCAAGCCTAGCCTCTGCAGGATTCTAGAAGTCATCAGTGCAACTAGAGACAATGAAATGCAATTTTAAATGTGTTGTTATTAGTGATGGACTGTGTTGAGTAGCCTATGTATTGTTTTAAATGCTAGTATGTTTTTATCATTTGTATTGTACATTCGTTTACATCTTCCTGCCCAGGGACCACAGATGAAAATTAGCTTATAGCAAACTCTAGCTTGACATTTTTGTTTTGCATGGCCCCTGTCAAATAAACTATCCATCCATCCATCCATTATCTTGACCGCTTATCCCGTTAGGGGTCACGGGGGGCTGGAGCCTATCCCAGCTGGCTTCGGGCAGAAGGCAGGGTACACCCTGGACAGGTCGCCAACCTATCACAGGGCTAACACAGAGAGACGGACAATCATTCACACACACACTCACACCTACGGGCAATTTAGAGTGATCAATCAACCTGAGCATGTTTTTGGATTGTGGGAGGAAGCCGGAGAACCGAGAGAGAACCCACGCATGCACGGGGAGAACATGCAAACTCCACACAGAAAGGCACCTGCCCTGGCCGGGGATTCGAACCAGGAACCTTCTAGCTGTGAGGCAACAGCGCTACCCACTGCACCACCGTGCAGCCTCTGTCAAATAAACTAATAAATAAAATAAATCTGATGGAGGAATGCACAGTGCATGTAAGGGGCATGGTCTCAATAGCCCTGCAGTAAGCACTGTGCTATGTGCATGTGATTGAGGAATAGCATAGATATTCAACTGTACTTGCATGAAATCTGGTTGTTTTAGTCAGGATTATGCTAAAATATATTTTCCCCAACTATATTTAAGTTTCCTATTAAGAGCCAACCTTCAATTTAGTAAATTCCTGGTTCATTCCTGTTTATTCTCATAGATTCCCGTTAATTCCCATGGAAGGTTTCCAACTTTAAAAATTCCCGGAATTTTGCAACCCTATTTCCAAATCTACATTTCCAAGACTGAATACCTCTCTAATCTTTTATCTTAGAGATGAATAATCATAAACCAGGTGTGGTGTAAAATAATCTGGGTTCTCATTCATAAATGTTGGGCGCACAGGCACATAAAAGGGCACATAAAAGGGCCTGTAAGTGGCGTATGCTTCTTCTTCCCACACTAAGTTTGTGATCCAAGAAAACAAAGTTGACAGGAAAATGTGTGCAGTGGTAAACAAACTCTGATGTGTATGAACACTTTGGAGGCAAGAGGGAACTGGAACTGAAGTGTAAAGAAGCCAGATTATATGTCGTTGCCGTAAAATCTGGGATATAATGCGCAGGTTTAAAGTCTGTTCTTCTGAGGCTTCCATAAGGGAAAAAGGTTTAAACTGTGATCCTGCATGAAGACTTCCATTGCTTTGTCAGTAATGCTCAGTTTCTATGCAGATGTGTAGCTCTCCTGATCCTGCTAGCTATTCGTACGGCAGCTGAGTCAGCCTATGGTGCCGTTAGTCTATGGTGTAGTTGTGAGGTTTGCATCTACTTGTACATGTTATGAGGTGGATTGTTATTCCTACAGGGAACTCTGGTGGAAGTACGTGAGTGAACGGTTGTGTAAATGTAATTCATTATCATTCACGCAATTCCCAGGTTTTCTACATACATACAATGTTAATAATGATTCTACATACTGTTTAATAAATGAGACCCCTGAGCCTGACTTTTATACCTTAATGCCAAGCACTTAAAGAAGGATACTTGAGCAGGTGAAGTGAGTGTGTGGTGTGTTTGCTGAAGAGACAATAGAGTGTGTGTGTGCATGTGTGTGTGTGTGTGTGTGTGTGTGTGTGTGTGTGTGTGTGTGTGTGTGTGTGTGTGTGTGTGTATTAGTTCTCTGGAGTCAGCCCGGCAGATGGTTTGGTGTTGTGGGTGTGCTGGCCGCATGCAGCAGCTGCTCTCACTGCGCCTCTCTCCATTCTTCTCACCCTCACACACACACACACACACACACACACACACACACACACAAACACAAACACACACACACACACACACACACACACACACACACACACACACACACACACACACACAGCCCTGAAAAGTACACCGGGATCACCTGATAGAACCAGACACTGATCCACTCTATTATTCATGAGCAGACCGGGAGCAGCAACATGACCACTTTAATATGTTGTAAACTCCTAACACAGCGCTCTGCTGCCGTTGAACACTGTGATTTGCTCCTCACAGTAACATCGCAGACACACTTTGTCATCCAGAAGCACCATGCAGACTATGACATCATCCTCAAATCATGGAGAAACAGCTCCGTGAGAATAAAAAGGAAGCATTTCTCACTGTTCTCCCTCCCTCCCCCCACCCGCCCCTTCTTTGTCTCCCTCTCTCCCCTCCTCTTCACCTCTACTTCAAAGCTCTTCTGAAGTCAGCGGGAGAGAGGATGGGGATCCCTGGGGGACAGTGCCACACACACACACACACACACACACACACACAGAGGAGGCAAACACAGAACTGAAATAGGACTAACGAGCAGTCAAACAGAGCCCTTTAAGCAGTGACTGAGTGACAGCTTCAAGCACACCGGTTGAAAAGAGTGAGGTCGTTTCTCATGACTGTTGACTTCAATAATTCGGCTTCATGTGCTGTTTTTATCACCCATCCCTTCAGTCAAAAACCACACACACACACACACACACACACTCTGCCATGCACGTGCACCCAAACATCAGATCTCATAGAAAAGACATCTGCATGATGAAAAAACGGTTGCATCGATTGTAAAGGATAATGAATGTAAAATTTGATATAGTAATAATAGATCAGAGGAATAATAAATAAAACATTATTTTATTCAACAATTATCAGCTGCAGAGGACAAAGTTCAGTCTAAAAAAAAAAGCCCAATCCAGCCAACAAAAAAAGTTAGGTTGAATTATTCAGTTTTCAGACCTTGATCTAAATTTCATGTACTGTTTTTCTGCTTCTTGATGAGGATGAATCTGGGGCTAAGTTGGCTTTGATCAAGAGATGAAGGAGTCGTACTCTTGATCTTCAGAGCTGCTTAAATGCTTCAACACAGCGGGAGGCTGACCTCGAACTGAAAGTTACATCACATTCGTATAGAATCCTCACCCAAAGTATAGAGAAAGAAATACTTAATCACCTCTGAGTGGGATTGATTTCAGGATAACAGAGAGGAGTAGACAAGCCCAGGTTAATATCGGCATTGTATGCTCATTCAAGATTCACAGAATGATTTGGTTATCAGGATGAGTCATAACTCTGAAGCAGGGATTCAAACACTGAGATGCATCCACAGACGAATGGGCCTGACTGAGGGAGAGATTTGAGGACAAGATGCTGTCTGAGGTGAAGCGTGAAGGTGCATGCCAGCATTTAAAATACAACAGGAAGATGGTTTTTGTAGTTCGTGTCTACACAGTCAGACATGTGCCGTAGCTGTGATGCAAAACTCAGAAGCACTCAAGGTACTTTACAACCCTCGAGGCTTATACACTGCAATTTGCATCAAAAACAGCTCTTCTTCCCTGAGTCATATATTTCAGACTTCAGGGAGACCTCCAATTCAAAAATGAAACCAATGTTTTGGAAGTCCATGAGGTAAAAGCTTTTATGAATCTGCAAAGAAATCAGAGGAGACGCCTTTACAAATTACCAAGAGCATTTTTTTATTTTTCTGCATTATATCAAAGTATTTGTTGCTGCAGAAAGCTACATCGTAATTCAGTAGATTTTGATGCCAATTTGCCAAAATGCATACTCATTGACTCACCACAAAGATGGATGACACATTGCCACCTCCTCCAAATGTACAAAGGAGAAGCCAAAATACCACCACATCAGGCTCTGGCTTCTTAAGCCTCGTTTCTACCAAGCGGTCTGGTATGGATCGGTACAGTTTGGTACAGGTTGGATCGGTAACGCCGGATCCTGTTTGCGTTTCCACAGTCAACCATGCCCTACTTGGTGGGTGGCGTGTAAGCCGGATGCCGATAGCCGCGTCAGCTACTTAATAGCATGACGTCATGGCAGCGCGACACAGTGTACCCCGCTAATACATGCAACAAAGAGGAAAAACATGACACTGTAAACAAAGAGCAACGATGGAAGACATCCAGCAATTCTTCTTCTTTGTTATTGGCATGTGGCTCTTTGTTACAAAACGCAATCAAGCTTTGTTTGCCGCGAGGAGAAATACAGCTGTTGCACGGGAAGTGGCGATTCTTTCGAACCAATCAATAGACTGCAGTGTTTCTAGCTCCACCTTCTAGGGTTGGATCAGTATGTCTGGCACCCCAACAGAAGGGTACCAAAAAGTGGGACGGTACGGCTCGGTAATTTGGGGACCTGACCCGGTGTTGGTCAATGGAAACGCCACAAAATGCGCGCCGTATCAAGATGGACCGAACTGAACCGCTTGGTGGAAACGGGGCTTTACACTCATTGTGCCACAGAGCTGTCAACCATGGTGTTTTGTAATGTTTTCAAATTACTGATTAAAACTAAACTTCTCAGAAAAAAACGACATTTGGATAAAAATCAGGATGATAAGAACCAACCGTAAGGCCTTAATAAAGTTTAAGAAAAAACATGTTTCATGAGTATTTAGATTTTGAAGTTTGACCCATGAATGACCCATATGATAATTTGGATGAGGCAGGCTTCTTGAACTATACTGCAGCCAGTCAGAGAGGGGGCTCTCAATATTTTGGCTTCACTTTTAGAGAGCTGTTATGTTATCAATCTTTAATACAATCTGTGATGAAATTGTATAGGCAGAAAGGAGGGGCTTGAGTAGTGGCCCACAGCCCAGATGGCAATGCTGTGCTGCCTGTTTTCAAATGGGGGAGGGGCCATGCAGTATGAGCTCCCTTATGCTGCTGTTTCACATTGGTCCATGTTGGCACTATTTGCTTCTACACACATGGAACTTTAACACGTAGTCGTCTACTCTGATTTTACTTTAGTTATTTTTTACTCTGATGACAGTCATTGTCTGATATCAATTAGGGTTGTAAAAATATATCTTTTTTAATGTATTATTCAAATAAGTACTACATTGACACACCAGTGTGATCTGAAACCATGATTCAGAGGTAGTAGACAGCTTTACAGTGCTTTTTCTGTGAAATGAATTGTTGTTTTTGAGAATAACACTGTTACACATGAAGAAATATGCAGGAGTGCATGTACAACATGTCCAATTAGTGTCAATACGCTGTGCAGTTATTCTGACATAACTTTGACGTCTTACGTTCAGTGATCCCCTGTTAATGTGACAGCATTTCCACTTTTCAGGAGTTCCAGTTTGGTTGCTTCCTCTGCTACACATAAGTTCTGCACGACTATTGTTCCCCACGATGGTAAGACATCCTGCAACATGCCAACCTGAGGACGTCCCTTGCATCCGAGCCACATGTCTGTGGCAATTTATTCATACCCAAATAAGGCTTTGCCTGCAGACATCAGTCTGATTAGCTGCACTTGTATTCTCAGCTTGTGGCTCTAACTCAAAGTACTTTGTTTGACACAAAGCGCATATTGCTTTTGACTTGTCAGCTGAGTCTCCTAGGAGTTTTTTTAAGTGAAATGTGCCGTTCAAAAGCACAGTAGTGTCGTTATCTTTCAACATGAGGGGTAGCAGCTAAACTATGACAGGGGCCAAAAAAGGCAGCAGACTAAAACTAATTTATGTTTTAATTTCTGAGCTTAATCCACTTGCAGTTCACACGTTATCACTGACAGTCCTAATATCAACGATACATGTAATTGGACATATTTGTGGTATAATCAAATCAGAGAAAAAGGACCTACTGGCAAGCAGAAAAGCAAGCAGAAGAGTATTACACAGTCTCCTAATGCTGATGAAGATAACAACGTTGTTATTGGATAAAAAAGTTTACGCACTCACTCACTGATAGTGACTTTTCCTTACTTTTACCAGCTGTGTTCACACATCAGCAAGCTCAGATATCTTGCAGAAATCTTATTAAGGGGCTTGATTGAAAGAGGCTTGGGGCTGGGGAGGAAAATTTGCTCTTTGTGTTCACACATGTCCATCACCTAAAATTTTAGGTCATTTCTACGAGTTTAAAGCTTGTGTGAAAACAGTTTCAGTTGATTTATTACCCCATTAAACGTTTCCTGTTTACTGCCATTCAGCGAGATGTTCATTCTGTAAATTATGGTCCAATTCAGAGTGAAACACACAATAGAGCAGGACATGATTTAGGGCCAAACTCAAGGCTTTGAAAACAATATTTCAAAATGAAACAGAAGGCTTTCACGTTGGCTTCTTCCACCTCTTATAAACAGTCTAGTGTTGTACTTTCAAGTGACAGTTCTCTCTGACCAATCAGAGGTCTGCAGCATCTTTAACTCATCCTCTTCCTTTCTCAGTTGCTTTGATTCTGGACTAGTTGATACCACAAAAAGTACCAGGTGCCAGGTACTGTCTACAGTTTTTGCAAACTGAGAAGCAATGTTTCCAAGCATGGGAAGTGTAGCCGTATCATGGAGTGGAAATCAGGCATTGTACTGATGAAAGCTCATGGAAACAGAATCACTATCTCCCATAGGGAGTTGGGTATTGTGTCACTAAGCTTTCAAAACATACAAAAAAAGAACCCGCACATGGTCACATGACTGTGCATGTGCTCCATTATGAGATTCTATGAAATGGGATGAAACATGAAAAGCAAGCTCCAAGAAGAATCAGCGACTGAGTGAGTGTGTGTATGTTTGGTTGTCCTCAAAGGAGTAGGATTAAAAATGGATGCACTCTCGCACAGGAAGAGTGGCGTGCTATTTGGTCAGTCCAAGCGCTGTGCCCCAGTCCCCGCTTTGGATTGGGGGAGGGGGGACTTTCTAACGACAATCATTTATCTCAGGTAACCCTGTAACAGTAGAGAGGAGGGGGGCTGTTCCTGTATGTCAGTGTGCTGCATGATAGCAACACAACAGCAGCACATAGCTCACAACGGCCTCTGAAGGGCTGCAGATGGTGCACTGCGCTGGTTATGGATCTGAATCTCACCAGCGTCAAATAATTCAAGACGGATGGAGGTTACGCCATCAGGTTTCCTTCAACTTGCTCTAACAGGGGGTGAAATTTTAAATCCGCTTTTAAAAATTAATGGACTTGATATTTTAAACATGCTTTTATTGATTACATTGCAGGGATTATATGCTTAGGTCTGTGAGTCACGTTCTTCCTGTTTACAATGAAACTGGTTTTGCTGGATCTAAGAGTGGTTTCAATGAAGAGGGAGCATGGTGGGATCTATAGTCTATTGTAAAGCTTTCTGGTGCAAAGGTAAAGGGAATATTAAGAAACTAGATTGATCCAAGTTAAACACGTCATGGCAATAAAACAAACCCACAAAATGTCACTGAGCAACATGCAGTGAAAGGCAAAATAAACATTTTCCTAAGAATAATATACAGCCATCCCTGTCAACAGTCCACAGGTCAGGACCAAGCGGCAACCTCCGGTCTAAAAATATGAGTCCAATGCGGAGGTGCTAAAAACTGCAGTTCATCGAGGATCCGCTTGTGGCTGGCTCCGGAAGTACCGGAAACCACAAACATATGAATGGGAAAAAGCCGATCTTTACAGCAGAAATAAACATGTTTACAGCCTGGTACAAAAGACGAGTGTAGTCTGGATAGCTCATTTCTCGATCAGCTCACACTGTGAAAGGGGTGAATTTTTTTCTAACGCAGCAATTTCGAAGATATTGAGATAACGAGTCTTCCAATGAGAGGCACAGCTGACTTGACTGACAGGCGGGAACACTGTAGCTGTTGGCTAGGAGGCTCAAAGCCCGCCTCTTTACGTCACAATCGCTTGACAGCAGCAATATGGCTCAACGATTGGCCTCAAAACAGCGCTTCAGAAACAGATGGGTGACGTCACGGATCTTACGTCCATATTTTCTACAGTCTATGGTCAGGACTGATAGGAAACATACAGAGACCAGGTGACATCATCGTCTCTCTTCTCTGCTCTCTGTCTGTCTGCAACAGGCATACAGTAAACAGAACGTGTTGTTGTAATAAGCACTACAGGACCCTCAAAAAATGCCAGTGTTTGTTGACCTGTGAATGTTAACAGAAGCGTGGTGGCTGTCAAGGAGGTGTAGCAGAGACGCGCACCGCAACAACAAATTAACATAATCTAGCACCTTCCTGCAGAAATGTAGTGTTAATAAGTTATTCAGAGTGTTTATAGTGTGAAACAGTCAGTTAATATCGTTCTAATTCTGTATTTAGTTGGCCTTTGACTGACTGACTGAAAAATTAGTGAGATCTTTTTCCTCTTTCATATGTAACAATATCAGATACTTTATTGTTTTAAAGCAGGCGGTATTGAAAAGTACCAATCAGTACCAAAAATGACTAGTTAAAGGAAAATAGTAGAGGGGCGCTAGTCCAGCCTCGTGGTTAAGTCATGCACCCCATGTACAGAGGCTGTGGTCCTCAAGTGGGCAATCTGAGTTCAATCCCAACTTGTGGCCTCTTTCCTGCATGTTACTCCCCACTCTCTCTCTGGTTTCCTGCTCCGTCAACTAAATGAAATTAAAATATAACTTAAAAAATGTAGATTTGTGGGGACAGAAAGGGTAAATACACACTACTCTCTATGTGAGTGTGCACACATACTCTATGCAACCCCTGCATGGGTCAGTTCCCCAGTTGGGCCAACCCAGTCAAAGAAGTCTTGACAAGCCCCTAATGGGACTATACAGATAAATAAATAATAACTAATGAAGGAAAAGCAACATGGTTTCAGTTGAATTAAACACATTGAAGTTCATTTGTGTTATTGAAAGTCACAGATATGTACATTCTAAATGTTCAGAGGGTTTAATTCTCCACTTGGGATGTAAAATCTTGTTCCAGAATCTTCTATAGGAAGATTCCTCACTTTTCCAAATCACACAGCAGTAGAAGCAGTAAAACTGAGCTCTTTAACAAGAAACACTCTCAAAGTGAATTTGAATTTGAGACATGAGCGCAGACTGACAAGCCTTTTAAATAAAACATAAAGGAATTACCACCTGCAGTGAAACCATACAGCCCAGCCCCGCTGCAGTCCTCGCTCTGCAGACTGAAGCACACTTTCAAGGAGAATCAGAAAGTAATGTTGAAGACTAATTTTACTGTTTCTTGCAAATCCAAGTCTACATCGTTCAGCTGTCTTTGAAGAAGCAGAGCCTTCCCCCCTGCTGTGCTCTCACATTGCAGCAACTGTAGACCAAATCTTGAGTGGATGTCTCTCTGGCTATTGTGATGTGACACTCAGTAAATATTGAGAGCCGGAAACACTTCACCCTGATATGAAACTACCTCTCCATCCTTCCTCTGCCGCTCCTTTAGCTGTCTACACCCTCCAGGCTTCAGCGGCAGCAGCTTCACCCTTCAGGAAAGCTGGAGAAGGAGGGAAGTAGGACATGAGGAGGAGGAGGGGAGGCACTGACAGGGGTGGCATGTTGCAGAAAAGGAGGGACGGCGAGGAGAACCACTGAGATGCTGCAGAGCGGCTGTAGAGGTGGTGGTGGTGGAGGGAAGGGGGTTCAGTGCACATCAAGGAACAATGTGAATGTGGAGCAGGCAAGAGACATCTGCTTCATAGAGAGAGAGAGAGAGAGAGAGAGAGAGAGAGAGAGAGAGAGAGAGAGAGAGAGAGAGAGAGAGAGAGAGAGAGACAGGCGGCAGAGGACGATAGAGCCAGAGTGAGTGACATTTCGCTATGAGCAGCCACATCCTAATACAAGCTAATCCCTCTATCAGCCTCTTACCTCACCTGGGCCTACCTCGACAACAGCACCACTCTGACAGAATGGAAGACTGCATTCAGAGATAAACTCAGTATTCAAGCTGGCCAGACTGGCACAGTGTAGCTAAAGTCCTACGTACGAGCATTTGGTCAGCACTGTCCCCCACCTGTCACTCACGCGGCTCCCACTGACTTTTCCTTTTAAACCGAGCAGCATGTCACAAAGCCAGCGCTGATTACTGATTCATGGGGTGTTCATGAAGACTCAGCCAGACAGTCATCTGGTGTGTGGACATGGAGAGCAGAGGGCATTTGTGGCATTTTGTCACACAGCTGTTATTTGTAATGTAATTTGCAGGAGCATGATGGATTGGGATGTTTATAATCATCAGTCAGGGTTGTAACGAATGATCTTTTTTTTGGGTCATTTTTATATTTTTTTCTGTATTAATCACTTCTATGAAACTCAAACATTATTTCCTCAATAATTTTATTAGAAACAGGAGTAATTTTCATCCAAAAATATCAGTACTATGACATAAAACATGATGAATCCTTTCATAAATGACTGGTCAATCATTCAATTATTAAAATTAGATGTCAATAAATTCCTATGAATTACAAAGGTCATTGGACTACTAGTTTTAGGTGACACAATCAATATTTTGTTGATGATGTATGTATTCACAGACAGGCAACAGAAAGTCAAGAGTACTGAGTACTTCTCTATTTAAAATAGTATAAATGAAGAGTTCATTTGCAAAAACAGACATCTCCGTTTTTATAAATTTTCAAAAAACATATTTCCTTTTAATATAATTTTCTAATAGTTACATTTTCAGGATACAGCTAATTAGCAATGCCATTTTGACTTAGTAAAAGCCACCCAACTTCAATTGATTGATAATACCTACAGCTAGTAATAGAAAAAATATGTTTTTTTAATTTTTTTTTTTAATTTTTAAAAGTGAGTTATCTGTTTTTGCAAAAGAACTCTTCAAATATAAATATACATTTAAACAGCATAGTTTCATTCACACAGACTGCAAACCCACGTCAAGCTCATCCATCTCTTTAAGATGCACATTTACTGCACAAATCAAAGCTTCAAATGAACATGTGCATAGGCATTTCTAGCCCATTTTTGGGGGTGCTGAAGCACCTCTAAATTGAATCCCAGCACCCCTAAAATTTGAGAGATTTTTTTAATTTTTTTTACTGTATGTCCGTATCTTTTGAACAAGCTAGAAACGTTTCAAAACCACACAGTACTTGGTTGAAAGGTAAAATTTTAACAACAAAAATTCAGCAGCTCCACCACGTTTTACATGTTGTGCATTGCATTTCAAATGAAAGTCCAAAAAATAACTCCAATGTCAATTTCTGGTATTTTTGGTACTATAGGGGGCTGGTTTACTCCAAAAACATACATACAGTTTATGTATATGTTGAGGAGATGCTGTATCAAAATGAGCTGTCTATCCCCAGAAATTAGGGTTACCATATGTTTCTTTATGATTCCAATCCATTTCTCTTTTGCTGTGGCTCAGCATTTAAATAACCTTTATCAGATTTGATGGTTTAGTCACAGACTTCCCCGAAGTGTTATACTTTTCTTTCACAAATGTGGGAATTAAATTGCATTAAAATGTACAAAACAGTGAAATTTATCTTGCCCGGCTCATCGATCCTAGAATCACCCCTCAATGTGTTAAATCCAACCCATTGTATCAGTGCACATCATCTATGTATCAGGAACTATTTACAAACAAGGTGAGTTTGACATCACTCCTCACCAATGAGCACTTGCAGGGTCCACACATAGACTATTATATAACATTAGGTAAACTGTGGGGCATTATAAACCCCTATAGTAAGTGTGCAGACAACACAAAGTCACAAACAGAGTGAAGTACACAATAACTCTGCAGTATTTATATTTTTACAAACATTTAATGTCTGTTAAACTTCGGTTTTCAGGAAAGAGTCAACTCCCAGCCTCAGGATGATTACACACATTTCTAAACCAAATTCTGTTCAACTGTCTGCCTCTTCTACATAATCCTGTTTTATAAAGCTACCATCCACATATGTTGAACAAGCCTTCCTCTATAAGTGTGTAGGTTTCACCTTACACAGAACGGCATCAATATGAGCACAGAGAGGGCAATGCTTAATGTCCCACAGCCGGGACAGAGGGACATAAAGGAACAGCAGCTGTCCACAGAGCATCAGCGGAAATCGACGAGTTATAAAACAGCACCATCTGCAAAGCGAACACAGGCTGTCCAGCAAAAACACGGTGCACACAAAGCTCTTCTTCACTTCGGCACCCCCGTTTCTCTCTACTAATCACCATTGGTTGTAAATATGAGGTACAAACATAACAAGGAGCTAACGTAGACACCGTCTGCACACGGTTATACAGTATTTATGAACCAGGAAGGGAAGGAGACTTGCTCTTCTTCACTGATGCCCGTTATTATCCCTGCCTGCATACCCTCAACTTGATCCTATTTAATCTTCCTCGCAAACTCCTACCTTTCCCGCAGTCCTTTGGCTCGTCGCTGGCAGTGATCGGGGCGGATTTGGGTGGGTGTTTTTCGGTCTGTGGGACTTCGGGTGGGTGCTGGTGCTGATGTTGAGCCGTGTCTTCAGTCCCCTCCTCTGCTCTGCTTGTGGTGCTGAAGTGGACAGCGCACCGAGGAGGAGATCTGGGAACAAAAACCCTCACACTGCTTTACTGCAGCGTCACCTGCTGCACAGCGCCCCCTGTCGGACCGGAGGAGCGACTGCAAGGCTGGAGAACAGTCGAGAGCATTAGAGGAGCGTCACCTAGCGTTTTTGTTTGAGCGACATTTGTCTCCTCCGCTGTTTGAACACCAAATAAAACAAAGCTGCTTCAAGCGAGACTTTGTACCCAACTCTGTTGTGTTTAGTTCAACATGTTGTTGATTTTATTTTATTTTATTTAACCAGTAGAAAAACACATTGAGGTTAAAAATCTCTTTTTCAAGTGTGTCCTGGCCAAGATCAGCAGCAGCACATTCCAGAAAAGTTACATACAAACTAAACATAATTCTAAAACATTACAACACATCCTGGGTTTCAGAACAAAAGTCATTAGTCACAAATTTGACAAAAAGTGTAATGTCAAAATTATTGAAAAATACAATAAAAAAACATTTGTTTAATCTAAGCTTAAATGAAGTATCTCATGTGTAATCTATGGCACATAAGTACAGTTGTGCTCATATGTTTACATACCCTGGCAGAATTTGTGATTTTTTTGGCCATTTTTCAGAGAATATGAATGATAAGATAAAAACTTTTTTTTCACTCATGGTTAGTTGTTTGGTGAAGCCATTTATTGTCAAACAACTGTGTTTACTCTTTTTATATCATAATGACAACAAAAACTACCCAAGAAATCATAAATTCTGCCAGGGGATGTAAACTTTTGAGCACAACTGTATGTGTTGTTGTAGAATGGCTTCAGAAGAATTCAGAAATGTCTATAAGAAGAACACCTTGCTAATAAATGTGATTGACAGTGACAATGACAGTTGACGTCTTTGACATGGTCAAAACAAAGTTTTCAGAAATGGAGTCCAATAGCAGCTAATATTAAACTTGGGTTGAAGAGTACATACTGTATATGTGTGTGTTTTGAGGGCACCCTCATCCTATTTTGAGGACACCTTCATGGTATTTAAGTCAGTACGTGGAGACAGGGGAGGCGACTTAATCTGGCCTAGTTGTCCTCCAAGCAATCGCAGTGCTTGACTGATACTGATGCTGATTGATTGTAATAAATCTAATTACTATCCAAGCAAGCCAGTGTCACAAGGTTTCCTTCTACATCTGCACATCACGGGCTGTTAAGATACAACACAAACTTCTATCTTTGTGCCATATTTATTATATTTTTATTTTTGTTCATCATGTTAGAAATTGTTTTTACCTTGAATTCAAGATGTCACAATGCCCATATATACATATGTTCAATACAGCAAAAAAGAGAAGGGAACTTCTTAAATATGAGTGACACTTACCGATTTATATTGAAAAAAAGTCTTCCTTCATGGATGATGAAAACAGGTCTTTCTGTGAGCACATGTAAGTATCTTAAAACAGCCTTTACATCATTTTAGAATTTCATTGTCTTTTAGAAATATTTTGTGTGTTATAAATATTTCTAGTTTTCTTCTTTCTTTTTAATTACACTATATACACTACAAACCAGCTACTCCTGGCAGTACCTCGGTCCAGACTCTCTACACGTGGGGACAGAGCCTTCTCAGTGGCGGCCCCAAAGCTGTGGAACAGCTTACCTTTCCAGGTTAGAGCTGCACAGTCTGTTGAGCACTTTAAAACACTGCTGAAAACCCATCTTTTGTCCTTGGCGTTCGGTCCCAGCTAAACAAGAATCCTTGGCTTCTTACTTTTTACTCTTTTTATTTCCTAAATTGAGCTCTTACTATTCTTTTATTGTTTTATTTATTGTTATATTTGTGTATGATTATATTGCATTTTAATATCTGTACAGCACTTTGGTCAACTGAGGTTGTCTTAAATGTGCTTTATAAATAAAGCTTGACTTGACTATATTCAGATATTTTCTTTTCAAAACAAATGGTTAACAACATGTCAGTTTTATTTTTCTGCCTGGCACCACACCATTACATAGGTCAAACCAAACCAACACATGTTCTCTCCTGTGGTGACCCACGGTGTGGTGGGGTATCTTTCTAACCCAGCAGACACTTGAACAAGTAAAAATACAACATTCTTGATGCTCTGTATCCTTCCATAACTTTTGGTTCAATTCGTTCAAAGAAAGTAATTGTATACTCTTTGAAAAAGTAGCTCTTTGCCGAAAGTGGAAAAAGGAAAGGAAAAATGGCTTAAAGGAAATGCCCAAGGTGCTATGATCCTTTCAATTGACAACAAAGGAGGGATAGTTGCTGGTGAGGAAAATTTAAGTTTGTTTCAAAGTTAGAATCCAATTAGGGGAAGTTTAGGAAAGGGCTGTTAAGAAAACTTGATTACTTATAAACAATTATTAAACGACACATTAGACACATTGTGCTCAGCTAAAGAAAATCTACTGAGGCAGAGAAATAACCATAAGTTTATATCAGAACTGTGTTATACTTTTATCAGCACTGAGGCATAGTTCACATATATTCACCGGTTTGTGTGTGTGGTTGATACATTCTTCTTGCAGCTGGTGAGTTTTATTTGAGCGTCATTATGCAGTGGTGAGCACTCTGAGATAAGTGTTGTGTCTTTCTGAATCACTCTTTTCCTCTGGTGTATGGTCTTGTGTGAAATGTAATGGGTTCCAGTAAAGTTCACGGTCACATGGGGTGTATTCTCTCCTGAACGGCAGGCTGTAAGGAGTGGTCCAGGGCAGCAGCAGGGTCACCCTGGGTGACTGCAATGGTGGCCTGCTCAGGCAGCAGCGTGGGGTCTGTGAGGATGGCCGTGGTGGTGCTCAGGAGACGGAGTGAACTCAAAACCACTAAGATAAATAAAAACACAGATTATGACATAAAAAGGATTGCCACTGTACGAGATTAGTTTTAGATCTATGCAGAGGGTCTAGTCGTTGTGGACTCACTGGGTCTGAGTGCAGGCAGGGAGCAGTGCTGGTCCACCCAGGACAGAGTGGATCGACACAGGTCATCCACACTGGCAGTGGACACCATCCCATTATAGGACTCAAACAGCGGCTCAATAATGATACTGAACTGACACTGAGCTGAGGAAAGAAGTCTGGCTTATTCATATGTGACACAATAAGGACCATAATTATTCCTCAACTGTCCTGGTCCTTGAAGGCTACAATGCAGAGAGTGTCAAATGGCATGTAAAGATAATTGCTTTGTGGTTTTAAAGACTGGTTTGATGAAAGCAAAAAACAACAAACTTAGTCGTCAGCAGTATCTCAACATTTTGAATATCCCTCTCCTATGTAAGAAACTCGGACACTTCAGTTTCTACAGCAGACATAAATATTTAAAAACAGTTCAAAAATATATTTTCAATCTTACAAAAGGCTCATCAGTTTCCTGTGACAGTAGTATGAGGCAGTTTTTCTAAGATGTTGCAGAAGCAGAAGTTAGTTACAGTTGTGCTCATAAGTTTACATCCCCTGGCAGAATGTATGATTTCTTGGGTAGTTTCTGTTGTCTTTATGATGTAAAAAGGGTATGTAAACTTATGAGCACAACTGTACATGCTATTTACAGCTGTAGGTTTATAAACATTCGGTGCAGCAGTGAGTTTTTACAGCAGTAAGCTCGGTGCGACATAATGGGCATAATTGGGGGGGGGGGGGGTCAGACTGTTAATACTGAGCAGATCTGGGTGTGCCTCTCTCAACAGAGCAGTAAAAAGCAGGACTGAGTCGTTCAAACTATCTGTCAAAATGTGTGAGGTACAGAGTAATCTAAATGAGGATTCTGTGCAGGTCATATATCAACAAACTCGAAGTGAAGAAATGAACTGTCATGTTCCAGATTTGTTCTGGATACTTGCAAAATATTAGACGCAAGATAGAAGGAGTAACTTCTAAAAAATTACAACTCTTGATTAGATTAGCTTTTCTATCTGTGAAACAGACAATACTTATTAATTAGAAGGTGAAGATTGTGTAGATGTAGACAGCTGGCTTAAAGATGATTTGGCACTGATATCTATTGAGCAAGCAGTGTCATTTCTTGTAATCCTGGGCAGTGGCCTCAGAGGTTCTCTGAGCCTTATTACATCAGCTTTAATTGAGAGGCCTTGATGCCAAATTATGAAGGTGAGTTGATGTTAGCCACCCTGAAGGGATTTTTCTTTATATAGACCCATTTTGATATCCTAATTTTAAGTCCCGTGTATATATATGTGTTGTATTGGTGAACAATATTTTTCAAATATCAAAAAAAGAGGCAGCACATCTGTGTAGGGGTTAAACAGTCACAGTACTAAGAGTAGGCGGCCTGTATCAAAGAAGCGTGTGGTCGTGTCTTGGTTTTTGAATCAGTTGACCTCTATGGTGCAGAGAAAGCACAGACGAACTAATCTAATCTGCTTCCGTTGATTTGGGTTTTTTTGAGGGATTTGTTCAAAATAATTAACCAAAAAGTTTTGAACAGGTGTATTTTTTAATGGTTACTTCAGTCATGTTTCTGCGTCAGCACTAAAATACTGCTTAACAAATAACTGAAAAGGCATTTCTTGTGATCAAATAGCAGTGTTAACAAAGAGAGTAAGTAATTCGAGTCAAACAGACGGTGAATGTAGCTACGTGGGCTGTTTATAAAGGGAAAAGATCCTCTTAGAGAACATAATGTTTTCATTATTTAAATATCAGCAGTTATGTAATGCACATTTCCCTAAGGTACCATAGAAAATACCTTAATATTCACGGAGAGAAAACACCCTTAAGGTGTTTTTGTGTAGAGATGATAAAATTGGGATCTAATCGTCTTATCCTGCCTGCAAGATAACAGCTGCAGTAACGGATTAGGAGATCATTATGGAGGAATTTATGGATTAATATCATAATACTTTTATATGCATGTGGAATTGACAATGCAAAGGACTTTTCTTTAATCCACCTGGCAAAACTGAACCACTCCAAACGATTAATCATGTTCATTGTATGAATTTTACTTGATTTTAATGAAATGACACAAACTCAAGGTTGTGGTCACTCAAAAAGTGTTCTGTAACAAAGTCAATCCTTGATTTTAGGAGATATTTTCCTGCAACAGTCTGTATTCTTCCTTAACTGTGTGTTTGATTAGTGCAGTTGGATACAAAGACAACAGTTTGGGGAATTAAACAGAATTTGAAATCCCTCCAAAGTCTGAAGAAGACAGCCAGCCACCACAACAAGCGAGAACACAGACGCCCATAGGGAGGTAGATGAGGACATTCAGTATTCATATTCTCACTTTTTTTTTTGCAGGGTAAGGAAGTTTTGAGTCATTTTAGTTAAAGTGTGGTTAATTTTCCTTTCTCAGATTAATATTTACAAGGATACGATCCAGAACTTCCAGTTTTGCAGCGTCTGAGCCTGGACATACTCTCTGAACTTCTGCCTCATGTGATCGAAGCGCTGCCGGGTGATGGGGACACCAGTGGCTGGGAGCTGCTGCTGACAAGTACTGCAAGAAGATACACACAGAGTCAACACAGCAACACAGCAAGTCCTCATATCAGTGGTAGGTAAAAGCTTAAATTGTAATATTAAAGGACAGGTTCATGTTACATCTCTGCTACATCACTAGTCAAGCTAAAACCAGTTTAGTATGTTCATCTAAACTGGTTTTCCTTTTAGCCAGCTGAAAGGAGCTTCTATTTAGATCAAGTGTTTCACCTGGTTGCATGAAACTTTGAATGTGGCTAGTTTTGTTTTGTCAGCATGTAAAAGGAAGAGCTAAAGGAGCGCTAAAATCTAATATACTTGTCACACAGCTTCAGGATCCAAAGCTATGAGTTCACATATCCACAACCCAAATTCAAGAAAAGCTGGGCTGATGTGCAAAATGTTAATAAAAACAAATTTTGATGGTCTGAAAATCATATAAACCTTACATTTAATAGTGCAAAGAAAAAATATCAAATGTTGAAATTGAAAAGTTATACTCTTATGAAAAATATATACACATCTTAAATTTGATGCCAGCAACACATTTCAAATTAATCAAGACAGAGATGACAAACACACCTGGAGGATCATCTCAGAACTAATGAGGCTGATTTGCATCTAATTCTAGTTCTGATGTATAGATTCACTTTCCCACATGTAAACACACACACACATACACAAGGAAGTTGTGCCCAGCTAAAGGCATCTTACTTGATGGCGGAGTTAAGGAGCTGGATCTCCTCTCTGAGTCTCTGAGCCTCCTCATGGAGCTGTCCTCTCTCCTGCTGCATCTTACTGATGTACTCTGCTGTCTTCTGCAGGGTTGTGGCTTTACTGATCTGTTCAGGCAGACAGAGGTATTAGTACATGTTAGCATTACCCCATGGTTATCTAAAAACATTCAACATTACAGTGGTTAATCTAATAAATATGAGGATTTTTGTCTTATGAGCTGTGCATCACCTCCCCCTCTCTCAGCACCTCTATTTGTAGTGCAGCTGCACATCCTTTCACAGTACCTTTATGCTGGGCTGTGAGCTGAGTGTTGTCACAAGATTATGTAAAGTGTCAAAACCCAGTTTGATGTTGAAACGTCTCTTCTGTTCTGCTGAGATGTGAGTGATCCTCCTGGTCTCTGTCTGCTGCAGATAACACAGCACAGAGTGGGGTGCATCACTTTACTTCTCACTCAGACTGACATTCGGGGTCAACTAGATGGACAAAACTGCATGATATGAAAACAAAGATCTGTGTAGAGTAAACAAGATGGTGTGTCCTACCTTACTTGATTCTATCTTTGCGTGTCCTGAGAAGACTGAGTGTGAGGACTCAGGGTTGGAGACTTTGTCTAAAGGGTTTGGTGGTGATATTTGGCCTGGATGTCCTGAAAAACTAACTGAAAGAAAGACAAATTTTCATTCAGCTGCAGGTTAATTTGATGACCTTCTCATGTTACCATGCACACAAATGTAATTTACAATATGTCATTATATGTACTGCAAACTCTTAGCATGTTAAATTTAGTTTAAATTAGAAATGACAATTTGAACTGTATATAGTTGACTTTAGGTGCTGGAAGTTGTGAGGTGGGGACTCCATGGATCAGACGTGGTTGTCCAGCACAACCCACAGATGCTTGATTGCATTGAGATCAATATAATTTGGAGGTCAAGCAACTTCCAGGACTGGATCTAGATACCAGTGCACACCGAGATCAGGGCAGTTTCGTCTCTGACCTGATCTGACGAAAAGTGGTGGGCGACACTATATATCAGTTTCCCTTAAGTGTTTTAGAGAACTGAGAGTGTACCTGTTAAGCTGCTCTTCTCCGTGCCGTAAAGCTGAACAGGGGAGAGTTTTTCAGTTTTGGGGATGAGCAGGGTTGTATTGGTGTGTGTGGAGCCGTGGGTGAGCAGGGCAGACACTGCAGAGCCTCTGGAGGTACTGGCGTGGGGTCCACTGTGACCCAGGGTGGCACTCTGGCTGTGAAGAGGGGTCAACACGGGGATCCCTGCAGGCCAGCCAGCTCCATGCTGCAGCTGGGATGAAGCTCCTCCAACATTCGTGCTGCTGCTGGACTGCTGAACAACACACAATCTCTACATAGTCATACATTTTGTTTTTTGTATGATTACGCAAACAAGGAGTGATCAGATCATTAGTGAGCTTTTAAGTTGCAAAGTGGATTTCTAAGTGGATGAAGCCAGGTTAGCTTTTTCCTTGTTTTCCCCATGTGGTGATAATAGCAAAATTTCAGGAGCAGTGCCACACCTCAACCACGCCTCTTCCGTTTTCCCATAAATTCAAACCTGACCATTTTCTTCTTTCTCCTTTCTCGCTCTTGTTTCCGCATCCCTCCCTCCCTTCCCTTTCTCCTTCTGCTCCTCTCCTCCTTATCCATAGGGCCCTGAGGGGGTTTGTCGTGCCTGGGTGCTACGGCAGATCCCCTGCGAAGCTTCCCCAAAGCAACTAAGAGTTCAAAATTGATCAATACAATAATCTGTAACCAATAAACTATTTTTCAAATCTGTTGGTGTGGTCCTTGCTAGTGAAATATATGCTAAGTTGTGCAAACCAGCTAATGGCCGGGGCTTTAACTGTAGGCTACAGATACATCACCCGCCCCATTTGTTGCTCAATACCTGTGTTTGGAACATTTCTCTCCTGAACCACAAAGAAATTTGAAAAGCCTTTTTGTTCACTGCCACATTGACAGCAGTTTTTCTGAGGGTAGCTGATAGCTAGCGCAATCTTTATCTGACAGCATCACAATGCTGTGAAAGCCTGGCTGTTTTACCCAGGGCCTTCATCCTATAGGTAAAATTTACACATACTAGGAAAAGGGGAGACAGGAATTATAAAGGTCATTCTGTCAACGACCACATCTGAATTCTGCAGTAAGGTCATAACAAAAAATGATGGCATACTCCAGTCCAAAGCAGAAAATAAATGGTACATTTAAGAGACACGAGAAAAGGAATTTTAGTATTTCCGAGGAGGGCTGGACATGAATTTGTCAGGCACAATGGAGCTCAACATGTTAAACGGCATGGCAGGAATTTTGTTGTAAAAACATTGTACGGTTCTTTATCACACTGCTGCAAAGGAGAAATTAGGGAAGTGGTTGTTGTTGTTGGAGGCTTTATGGGATAAATGCAACAATCACTACTACATTTTTGGGAATTGCCCAGTTATTGTGCCTTTTTGGCAAGAAATTCATAGACACATTATTAACATTTTCAGAGTTAATATCCATTTTAGGTGTGACACATTATATATGGGTGACATTTACTTTGATGCATGGAATATGAATGATAAGAACCAAAATTGTTGAATTCTGACCCCTCTACTATTGATGACTGGATTGAAATACATGTTTTAAATACATATTTTGGAAAGGATGTCATTCTCCCTCAAAGTTCAAAAGATTTTACAGGATTTGGTCCAACTGGACAGAATATGTTAAACCTTTAAGGCTAGATTTCATCTGACTGAATGGAGTGAAGGAGTAAAGATAGAGTTATTTTCTATTTTTCTACACCTGTAAGCTTGCTCTTGATTTTACTTTTGCTATCCCTCCAATCTACAGCTCTAAAATGGAATCTTCTTGTGTTCTTTTGTACATATTTCAGTCTTAAGTTGCAGGTTGCTGAAGAACTGTCAAGTATGCACACATGTACACATGCTGAGGGAGACAGCATTGCTTGTTCACATAAAATATTTTTTCTTACTCCTTAAATGTAGGCTCTTTATTGCAAATGCTCATATTGTAAAATAAAGAAAAAGGGTTTCATTGTCATTTTGTTCTTTGAAACAAAGAGCAAAAGTAAAAATGTCAAACAAGTGTGTCCACTATGTTGTTGAAGTCATGACATAAGCCAGTAATCAACAGAAATAATCAGTGCTGATGTGATAGTACACATAGGCTCACCGAGGGGCTGGGAGATGTTGACCTCCGTCCTCTGGTTGTCACTAGAAGAGTTTCAAATCCTAAAGATGGCTTCCCTGAAAGCACAAACACCAAAAGCAAGACATAAACCTGTTATCTCTAACTTTCAGATTATTTTTATTTCAGGGTAAAAAAAGGGACAAACTGACTCACGTTCTCTGGTGCTGGAGGAGAGCAGCTCAGCCAGGCAGCTCGTGGGTGTAGGTGCAGTGGAAGGGGGGCCTGATGGAGCCAGAGGAGGACCGGCTGTCCTCGCTCCTCCTGTCTTCTGCTTGTGTTTCCCTCTGACCCCTGAAACCACCACCTGCTCAGGGACGGAGAAGCAGTGGGCCAATGCGTCAGGCACAGCAACAGGGTATCCGAGGGTGTGGCAGGGGTTCTGGGTGTACGAGTCCCCTATATGAGGGAAGCCATGAGCCCCTACTGTGGAGGCTGTGTGGGTGATGACAGTGGGGGTCACATTGGAGGTTGTGTAGTAGCCAAACTTTGGGTACAGAAAGGGAACACTTGAAGCCCCTGTCTGCTCCATGCTGGAGGTAAACGCTATAGTAACAGGTGGATCAGGGTATGACTGGTGTCCGTACGGCACTGTGCCTGATAGGATGCCGGGTGTGTGGTATTCACGGCAATCTTGGTCCAGCCTGGTCTGGTCTTGTTGGGAGTTGGATGAAGAAGGCTGGGAAGAAGTTCAGATGACAGATTAGGCTGGGAAACAAATATTCTGTCTATTTAATTCAAAACAACCCACTGCCACGTAAAAACTGTTTTTACCTCATCTATTTTCCTTATTTGCTTTAACTGTGTGTCTCTTTTAAAGGGTTAGAATGGTTCTAAGTCAACACAGTTGTGTATCCTATAAAAAAGTATGTGCTCTGAAAGGTTTAATTTGCAGCTTTCACAGCCTGTATACTGCAGCTGCCAACTTAAGCAGTCTCCTGGGGCATTTCCAAACTTCTTGTTGTTTTGACAGACAAGCCACTCAGAGCCCAAAAGATTTCAAAAGTAGGGACATGGTTTAAGAATACCAGAGCACTCCTGTGAACCAGATTTTCTGGTTACTCTTATTTGTACTTCTATAAAAGAACATGTTTGGACTTTGTCTATTAACCCTCCTGTTATGTTGCTGGTCAAACTGACCCTTTTTAAAGTCTATTTTAGGCAATATATGCCTTCCAAAGCAGCTAAATGCAGCATAAAAATCTGGGCAGCATGTGACAGAAGAGGTGTTGTGTTAATTAATTAACAAAAATTCAAAATGTAAAATAAAATAAACAAAAATCTGTGTCATGTAAAACTATTGTATTTATATTTAGGGCTTTCAAATGTACATTAAAAAGTTTTAACATTAATTTTAATGAAAAACGACTGAGTTATCCTCATTGAACCATGATCCGTCAGAATTAAAGAACACCAATGGACTAAATCTTGATTTAAATGGTTAGTAATGGAGTTAAAAATGTATTTTGATTTGGATAATTGAATATGTCCCGGGTCAAATTGACTCAGGAACATTATTGCTGTTCCAGATAAACGAACATAACGAGGGTTAAGACAAAATAAGTGTTGTTAAAAAGATAGAATTTCCTTGTCATTTCAAAGGGCCTTGAGTTCAATATTACACATCTTTCTATATATATTCTTGTTAAATTCTTGTTCTGTGCACCTTTTTGTTTGCTGCTGTAACTCCATGAATTTCCCCGTTGTGGGACGAACAAAGAAGTATCTTATCTTATCCTCTTTGATTTACTCATCATGAGGAGTACTGTTCACTCTGTGAAAACAATTTAATAATGTTGAAGGATCCTGGCAACACTTTCTAAAAAAATCAGCATGATGTCATCGTTATGTCTTCCTGGCTACCTTCTGTTAGGTTTGGAAAACACACATCTAGACAAAAACATGCATCATTAAAGAACAGCACTGTTAGCTGCTCATGAATATTCCTTCTCTAACCTCACAAGCTGGAGGAGTCATTCAAAAAGATGTTACCTGAGCCAGCTGGGTGTCAACAAGTAGCTGAGGAGTTGTGACCACAGGAGAGGGAACTGGAGCGAATGCAGTGCCGGATGAACTCTCAAAATATCCACAGTCAGCAAAACCGGTCTGCTCAGTGGTCTGTCCCCGGTAGTTAATAAAAATATCTGAGGACAGAGAAACACTGTCAATCAGAAGGCAAGGCAAGGCAAGGCAGCTTTATTTGTATAGCGCATTTCATACATGAGGGCAACTCAATGTGCTTTACATTAAAACATTAAAAGCATTGGAAACATTCAGACAAGCATAAAAGGACACAATTAAAATGACAAATATAATAAAAAAGAAAAGAAAAGGAAAATTAGAAATATTTTAAAAGTAAATTTAAAATCTGCATTTAAAGTGAGTTAAAATAAACTAAGGTAGGAAGGCAGTGGCAAATAAAAAAGTCTTAGTCTTTGATTTAAAAGAGGTGAGAGTTGGAGTGGACCTACAGCTTTCAGGGAGTTTGTTCCAGATATGTGGTGCATAATGACTAAACGCTGCTTCACCATGTTTCGTTCTGACTCTTGGGACTAAAAGCAGACCAGTACCTGATGATCTCAGAGGTCCAGATGGTTCATACAGTAGCAGCAGATCAGCAATGTATTTTGGGCCTAAACCATTCAGTGCTTTATAAACCATCAGCAGAACTACTGTACTTAAGTTACTAGTTTTATCTTATTAAAGCCCATGCTCAATAGTTATCTCATTACAGACTGGGTGCAGGTAGGCAGGCAATCCAATCATTTCATACGATAGTATACTATAACAGAAATAGTGATGCCGGGGACATCCAAACTACACGCATCATATCAAATCCAAGAGTCTGGCACATTTCTTTCACTGCTGCCTGTTGACACTGTGGAAAACATTTAGTTTCCATCTCAGGCTGGTCTTAAGAGCCAGGAGTTGGGGTAGTAATAATAGCAATGATGTTAAAAGTTGTGAGATTTGTCTCATTTATGTTTAAATGAGTCATGCTGCAAAGCTATTTTACATTTTTTGCACCTCAAATAACATGGAAGCAAACTTTTGCAGATCTGTCATAAAAATGGCCGCTTAATGTTCTAGAACAACTTTTTTTTAGCATCCAAGCCTTTCATTCAGAAATTCACACAACATGACATTATAGCAAAGGGTGTAAACATCATAAGTAAGTAAGTAAGTAAGTAAGTAAGTTAGTAAGTAAGTTAGTTAGTAAGTAAGTAAGTTAGTAAGAAAGTAAGTAAGTAAGCAAGTAAGTAAGTAAGTAAGTAAGTAAGTAAGTAAGTAAGTAAGTTAGTAAGTAAGTAAGTAAGTAAGTAAGTAAGTAAGTAAGTAAGTAAGTAAGTAAGTTAGTAAGATTTATTTATAGAGCACCTCTCAAGAACAGAGGTCACAAGGTGCTTTACAACAACAACAATAGAAAAACATTAAAAGGCAAAACAGCGATTGCAAATACACAAAAACATGACATAAAAACAGACAGATTAAACAAAGGCAAGTCTAAACAGATAGGTCTTCAACTGCTTTTTGAACCTGTCAACTGTGTCCACAGTTCTCGGTTCCAGAGGGAGACTGTTCCAGAGTTTAGGATGAGGCACAACCAATAAATCCTGGGACCTCAGAGTCCTGCTGGAGTTATAAGGCTTCAGCAGCTCCCTACTGTACAACCAGGTAACATCCAAAATGTTGTGAAAACCTTAGTATGTGGTGGTAAGTCAAGGTATTCCCTTTCTATATGCCAGGTCACATATGTGTGGAGCCATCCTGGTAATAACAGTACCACTGTACCAAATCCCCCAAAAGTTTAAGAGTCTCTAAGCTTCAACTCAGAGAAACAGTCCAGCATGACAGCATGACAAGCTCTGGAAACAACAGACAAAGCGTGTGGCACATTTTGAAGATACGTACCAGGATGTGTGCTGTTTCATCTCAGAGATGAGCATCTACAGAAATATAATACTGCCCTGAATTTCCGTTGCTTTTTTCATTAAATAAAAAAACAATGCAGACTGTGAATATATTACACTCATGACTGTGTCGCTCTGACAAACTCTCACTCACTCTCTGGACCTTGTGACCAGCAGAGAGACAGCTGATCCCTTAGGACCGTGCCAGAGCTGTGAGAACAAACAGCTACACACACACACACACACACACACACACAAAAACACACAAACATACTACGGCAGTGGGCAGTAGGTTGTTTGTGGGATACAAAGGCTGACTTGTAGCCTCGTTGCTGTTGTTGTTCTCCTCTAGTCTGTTTGCTGAAGGAGTGAGCGGCCCCTTGCAAAGCATTCCCTGATTTTAATGGCAGGATCATCATGAAATATCAAAACCAATTCATATTTGAGATTTCAGATACTTTATAGAATACTTCCCTTAAGTGAGGGGCACCACAATCCCATCTTTCACAAAACCAAATTCACAGAGAAAGCTCAGACACTTAATGATGTACAACAGACAGTGGGACAGCCCTAAGCACCCATACATACAGGGGACGCTCCTCAGAGTCAATGAGTCCGTGAGAGCAGAGTGTGGGCGATTGTCCATGTATCTTCAGATGGTGGTAATCCCCTCTCACAGATTTTATGCAGAATTTGTCAATACAGATTACTAAGAAATACCCAAATGACAAAATATTGGGCAGGATAGTGTTCTAGTTTGTGGTCCAAATTTAACTGTCCACAAGCCTTTCAGTGTGCTTGACTGTATGCAGGACAAAAAGGTTGTGGGAAGAGCAAAATTGGCAGAGTACATCCACTGTAATACAATCCCAGGACCCATCAGCTCTCATCTAACAATGATTCAAGTAAGTCCCACAACACTCTCCACCTAGCTCTGTTTTGGCATTAACTAACTCAGAAAGAAAGACAGAAAGAAATAACTAGCTCTCGCAGTGAAATGCCTAACTGTATTTACAAGCTACTGGCAATTTTTGTCTGTCTACTCAGCATTGTGTCTGTACACTGCAGACCAAGTAGTGCAAAGTGGATTTATAAGCATGCCTGCTCAGGTCGTGAAAGTGAACCGAAACAGTAAAAATGTTTGCTGGAATACAATTCGATCCTTCATAGAGCTGAGGAGACCTTGTAGAGTTCAGGGATGATTCTTCATATGTGCAACCTTTTTATGCTAACATGTAACCCATTAACATCATGAAAATATGAATTAGTGCATCTGTGTCTTAAATGTTCCATATACTGGTGTTAACAACATGTACTAACTGTCTTTCAAGCAAGGTTGTCAATGCAGTTGCAAATACATGACAAATTCAGCCTATGTGGAGGATCAGCAGCCTCTCAGTTTCTAACCTCATTATCTATGCAGTGATCTGAGTGGGCACGGATACTGCGATAATGAGGTGCTGCGCTGATTGGCTGCTTGAAAGTTGTCTGAGGGGATGCAGACCAGTGTAGAGACCAATGCAGAGTGGAAAAGTTTGTTGAAAACTCCACATAACAACCAATCATTACCAACCAAGGACACTCCACCAACCAAAACTTAATACAAGTTATGAAATGTGCCTTCCTGACGTCACATTTCAACAGAGACACCAGAGCCTTTTAACTGCTTCACTTGTTAGAAATTTAAAATTACGGGGCGTATCACTTCTTATCATGTTTTCAGTTTCATTCACCTCATCGTCAGGGCTGCGGCTGAAATACCATGTCTAAAACCATCATGTATGCCTCAAGAATAAATCATGGCAAAAAATGATCTGCCAATTCTTCCTTCATTTTGCAAATGCAGATTTGTGATTTTAGTCTTACTGTTGAGTTTACCTTTATATATTAATATCCTAGTTTGCTGAGTTTGTATGACATGATGGTACTTCATGTTTGCTATTGTTCATGTGTTGTTTACACGTTCTGTTTATGTGTTGCAGCAATGGTAACAACAGCACACAGTCTATGAGTGGTACATGAACATTTGCGTACTATTTCTACTTTCTTGTCTTTTGTATGTAACTTTTTGTGGTTGGCCCTCGTTGCTGAAGCAGCTGGAGGTGAAGTGGTTACCACAAACAAACATATTAGTACCCGCTGTAGCTGGTACGTTGTTGTTTAAAAATCTAAGGCAGCCACTGTTTTCTTTGGTCCCCTGATGCAGGGACAGAAAAAAGGAGCAGTTAGCATGTCTGGCTCTAACCCCAGACATCTTGTCTCTGCGACACGAAGCAAAACAACAATAGCATAGGAGGAAGCAGTTTGCTGGGGGAGTCGGAGCGGTTTATCATTCATGAATGCATTAATCATATATAGGACAAGAAGAGAAAGAGTTGAACCTGGATGGATAGTTAGATAACGCTGAATCAAGGTAGTATACTGATCTGGTACCTTTATATGACAACCTGTAGTGTCCACTGGTGAACAGACAGACAGACAAACAGACAGACAGACAGACAGACAGAGACAGACAGAGAGTACCTGGTATATCCATGAAGTCATCCAGGTTAGGCTGCAGTGGAGTCAGGCCTGGCTGGATTATATCAGCATTGCTTGTATACGCTGAGAAAGAAGGGAATGAGACACCAGACATCAGAGAAAGTCAGAAAAAAGCTTGATGTGTCATTTTCATAATGTGTGTGGTCATCACAAATTCTCGTTTTATTTAAGAGAGGGGGTCTCTTGATGCTGTGATGGTGAAAAACCCAGGAAGTCAGCACCCGTTGAGTACATTTCAAATTTCTGCATGACTTTTGACGTTTGCAGGGTTTCATCTGATCAACTCCAAATGTGTGCAATGTATTTAAAACACAATGAAGATTAAAGGTTATCAAAAGCTGTTCCATCTTCTCCAAATTTTACATGTATAAACAGAGTCCCAGGCTGAACACAACCACATGCTTACATTTTCTATATAGTCACTGAGTCCTCTACTACAAACATGAAATGACATGTTTTACACTTTGATGTTAAGTGTAAAAAAGTATGTTTTACTCTGTTAAACATATCCATTTCAAATGTCATCAGGTAAGACATGAGACCTTAAAGACTGTACTGTAAAGACTGTATGTTTTCAGTGAAGGGCATGTCGGTGCCAGCCTGGTAAACTTACATTTCGCCCTGTGAAACAGTAAGTCGTTGTCACTGTTTCACACAAGGTTCAATGCTCTATATCAGGGGTTCCCAAAGTGTGGGTCGGGACTCCCTGGGGGGTTGCAAGACAAAAATGGGGGGTCGTGAGATGTCCTCCAGAATGTTTTTTTATTTTTTTTAAATCTAAAATTAGTACATTTTACCTATTTTACTAAAAATATTGACAAAAATAGTAGCTAAACTTAAAATAAAACCTTGAAAATAGAAAATGTAATGAGTTTTCTGCCTTTCTTTTTGCCAGATATGGCTCATACGTTTAGGGTTAGTTAACCGTTAATGATCAAACGCATCAGTAGCAGTAGGTTAATTCATACAGGCACAGGAAACACAGCCACATGCTCATACAGGTAGGCTAATTTTCTGCAGACCAGCTAAATGAAGCCACATTAAATCACTTTGAGGGACAGTGGTGGTCGCGAGTCTTTGGCATCTGTATTTTGGGGGTCACAGGCTGAAAAGTTTGAGAACCCTGGCTCTAAATTGTACATACATGATGGTCATGTTCCACTCCTGGGGCCAAGTACACCAGTCGGGCATAAACTAAGTTATTGATATCTCCTACACTGGACTTAGCTTTAATTGACTCTTTGACTCGGACTTACATTCAGTGCATTGGACATAGCTGCGCCCAGTTTTACTCTCACAGGACTGAGTCTAACTGGTGCACAGGACTTAACTTAAAGTCAGTCACAACTTTTATATCTAAATCAGACGCAAGGTTACTCCCAGCTGGTCAATCAGTCCCTGGTAACCACAGTTATCAGCCAATTTTCACTAATCATCGCCCCACCTTTTGGAAAGAGGTAGTACTTGTTCATATTCATATTCATAACACCACCCAGTACTACATTTCATTTACACCCTTCTATCTGCTTAAAATATCATGTATGCTGAAAGTCTCAGTAAAAATGCATCTAGATTTAATATTGGGTCGTGATGTAGCTTCATCTACTGCTGCAGAGTAGTGGCTGTGACACAACCTAACATAAGAAGGTACAAGAGCCTGGTCAAAGCCTCTGCAGCTTAAATTTTAATTTGCTGACCCATGTGACCACCAGATGCACCAACTGTAGCAGTGGTACACAATTATCAAGTCCTTGATATTGTAGTTTTGCATGACATTTTGGAGATTAGCTTGGCTCAGCACCAAATGGACTGCTCTGATAAGGTGCTTTTCTATGCTCCTGACAATTCAAAGCACTTTAAACTGCATGCCAAATTCACCCTCTTGCACACATTTTCTTCTTTAAGAACACTTCAACATGCAGAGTTGCAGGGGTGCTGGTGGCCTAGCGGTCTAAGCGCCCCACATACAAAGGCTACAGTGCTCATCGCAGGGGTTGCTGGTTCGATTCACGGCCGCAACCATTTCCTGCATGTCTTCCCCCGCTCTCTACTCCCCACACTTTCCTGTCTCTCTTCAGCTGTCCTATCGAATAAGGGTGAAAAAGCCCCCAAAAATATAACTTTAAACATACAGAGTTGCAGTTCACACACCAGAGCAGATTTGGGTTCAGAAATCAACACCCATGTCTGTGATAAAGGTAAACATAATAATAATATTAATAATAATAATTCATAGGATTTATATAGTGCTTTTCTGAATACTCAAAGTCACTTTAGATAAAATAAAAGTAAAAATAAAAAAGGTAAATAAACCAAAACAGGGACACAGGTAGGGCGAGGTTTCAAAATGCTAGACTTCAGACTGATTAGACTACCCACTGTTTTCAATTAACTCCAACTGTGGCCATTATGTCCTATTGCCCGGCCTAGAAGTCTTGCTTGTGTACATTTACGTCAACTCAACTCAACTCAACTCAACTCCACTTTATAAAGCACTTTAAAAACGACCACAGCCGCAACAGAGTGCTGTACATAAATAGATAAACAACGCAGGCATCAAGATCTCAATAAAACAATAGAAACAAAAAACAAACCATAAAACACTAAAACAGGAGTAAAGTCTCATGCGGGGTTCAAAGCCAAGGAATAAGGGAATAAGGGTTTTAATACGAGTTTTTAAAAAAAATTGACGTGCCAATTGGTTATGAGCTCATGTAAATAAATGTTCTTTGTTCTTAAATGGACAACTATAAAACACACATACATACACACGCACACATACACGCACAAACACGCACAAACACGCACGCACGCGCCCGCACGCACACACACACACACACACACACACACACACACACACACACACACACACACACACACACACACACACACACACACACACACACACACACACACACACACACACACACAGCATCTTAACCATGAATGCCCTGTTAATTCTGCAGCTCAGTTTTTCATCCTTCTCTGAACACTTTAAATCATTTCATCTTGCACTTCAGACTAATTTTAGACCAGAACGAAGTCGCAGAGTCACAGAAAACTCAGAGTGCTGACTACTCACTGTCGTTCCGGTCACTTGCCCAGGGACATGGCTTTTGCGTCATGGTGAACAGGGTGTCGGAGATGTCGGACAGAAGGCAGTCCAGGTCAAACATGTGGGCCTCTGCGGGTGTGGCCTCAGGCTCCTGGTACATCTGATTTGACCATTTCTCCAGCTTGGCCTGGCAGATTTGACCCTGGGTGACATCAACAATAGAGTTGAGAACTCTTCAAAAACTTGTCAAATCAACTTTTAGTGACTAGCAGAGACAATGTCTGTTCCATCCAGAGGGCTCCCTACAAAAAGGACTGAATAGTAATGCATTAAAGACATTATTACATTACATTGCATTATTTGACTCTACCCACCCGTATATATCCAGCACATGGTGACATGAAAAATACCATGTTTCAGTAAAACATTCAAAAAAATTCCAATACTGGATCCGGTGAATCCTGCTAAAAGAACAATGCCAACTCAATACAACTCAATATCCACATCACTAAAACAAAATGTCACAGGTAAAGCTCTTGTGATCAAATGAAACACAAGCCAGTGAGAAAGATGTAAAAATTCATTTTTTTCATTTGCTCTCCTCCTTAAAATAAAAACTCACAGATAACGTCGCTCCAGGCTTCAGTTTCCCTCTATCTTAGATGTTGTCCTTCACCCTGATCTTCCTGTCTGTACCCTCTTCTTCTAAGCCCAAGGCCATTTTTATAGGGAAGCCCGGTTTGAGCCGGAAACCGTTTTGATTACGTCTAAGCACACGACATTCCCTCTTATAATTTATTCATTTACCTCTCGATTAGTTTTTCTTTGAAAGAGAGGGTAAGTGTAAAAGTGGAAATGAGGAAAGATTGTTATGTGCATATGCATATGTGTGTATACGTGTGTGTGTGGATGCTGTGAAAAAAGAGTGATGAAAAGTAGTTTGGACACATTGTTCAAAAACACAAGCCCCTTACAGGTTATCATTACGCCGTCTTTGTTCATTTCTTTATTTTGATGTCTCACCATTTCAATAAGAGCAGCAGCCTTTTGTCCCTGACCTAATTCTGGCAGTCACACTCACGTGTGGGCAAACAGGAAGCACTGAGGCCCTGGTAAACACACAAACTGCTGCTGCCTCATCTCATTGAGAAGAAAAATATACAGATATATGAAATATATATTCTTATACTATGGATGCATCTTAATTTAAATGAAGAGATAAAATTAACAAGATGAAAGTTAGACCACAAAATGATAATTACTCAGATTCATTTAATAGCTAAACTTAAGTCTAGCAGCATGCTAATATGCTTACAATAGCAGTGCTAGCACGGTGGAGTTTGGTAGGTTTAATGAGTTCTGGATTCAAAGTGTTGTGTGTTAGCATGCGACAGAGAATAGTAGTCAACACAAACACAGCTGAAGTTAATGGGAAGTCACAAGTAGTGGGTCATAATCTTAAGTTCTAAAATGTTTTTAATTTTGACTGATGGTGAAAAAAAAAGGAAAGCTCAGCTGATATTTGATAGATTTTAGATATTGAGCCGTTTGTTCTGCAAACAAGATAAGCAGCATACCACCAAGCATGGGGGTCTTGTGTCAACTTAAGTGTATGTTCGCTACAACAACCTGCTGAGTAAAGCACACATGTGACATTAATGACAACCTAAAGCTGCTGATGTTTGTCAGTCTGAAACAAAGAGTCGGACAGATCAGCTGACAGACATCATCACTTTGGCAATACTGCTATTGTAGCTAGATGATAGATTTAAACTGTAGTGAAAAAACGAGAGTTTAATAAGGCTACTTTCTACACATAGTTCTTACTGTTAAAGATCTATTGAAGATGGGCGTCAAATATTATACCTACAGAATTATTTTGGACAGTTCTTTGAGGGCTGGACAAGGTGTATCATCAACCCTTGGTTTTCACTGTGGTGTTTTCTGCTGCTGAATGTGATCTGTCACCTGTCAGACGAGATAACACTCAGGGGACATGGAGCATAAAGACCTGGTTTACTGATCTTTGACCTGTTCACTTTGTGCTGATATATCTTGTTTGAAGTGCTGCAAATTACATGAACAGTCAGACACAGTCTGATGATCATAACTTTATGCAGCAGCTGTGATTTTTATGTTTCATTTTGAAAAACTTCCTGTGGAGAGACACTAAAATAATTTATGCTAATAACTTTAGATTTTAAATTTTATGAATGTTAGCTCAATTAGAATACGGATTTCCAGTGAGAGCAAAGAGTGAATAAAAACATGATGCCAGTGTCACAGCTGACAGCGACTTGCAGGGCACATGTCACATACTCTTGTGAATACTATCATGAATAAGGTGCTTCCCCAGGGTCCCTCCCTCTCTCTCTCCTTCTCCTTCCCCCATGATCTTTTGTTTATTTCTTCACCCATGACGTCACTGTCAAACTCGCTCCCCCTCTGCTGCGCAACTTTTACAAAGCGCTGCTGGAAGTAGGTCAGATTTGATTAAAATTTGACATTAAATTCTGCAGCTATTTCATTTTCCATGAAGATAAAGCCTGGAGGGGTGTTGGAGGTATTGTTGCTGATGGCAATCAATATGTGTCAATTGCCTACAAATGCCAGTTCATGACGCAAGTTGTTTTGCACGTTTCTGTTTCTCTTTTTCCCCCCAGCATCTGCTTTCCCTCTAGTTAACAGAGGGAGGCTAAAACCACAAGCTAAAAATAGTGGCTTGGGTGACTTTGTTGGTCATATGTTGAACTGCGTTCTAAAGTAAACAATGCTGGAAGGTCACACACACACACACACACACTGAAGCGTGGGTCATCGGCCAACTTGGGTTCCCAATGGTCAAAATCAGTTCTGTCTGCATTTGTTTTGATCTCAAATTTAAAGACAGAGAATCACCTTGAAGAAATGTTTTGTCATACCTCTTGTAGCATTGATAGAATGTCATCCTTCTTTTTCTGAAGCTGCAAAAGGAAACACAAGAAATGATGTGAAGCCTGATATGGTGATAAACAAAACCGCAGGAATAATATTTACCATGTAGGGCCATTTGAGGTTTGTCATTTTGTTTTCTTGTATTTGCTGATCAGCACCAAACATTAAGTGCAGCTAAGGCTGGTGGGAATAGAATCAGTTCTGCAGCTTGTCAATCATAAACTCTGCTAAATGAGTCATTCAGAATTTTAAACCTAATATTCATGCAGAGAATCATCAAAGTAAAACAATATAAGATAGAAAAATCAATGTGTTTACTACATTAAATCTTAATTCATCTATTGTCTTTGTCAAGAAGTTTTCCATTTAAAAATCATATGGTGCCACTTGAATCGTAGCATCTCAAATATCACCAGGGTATATCCTCTGGAAATCATGAACCAAGAAGAGTTGGTGCGAATCCAAAATGAAGATTTAGAGACATTTGCTTAAAAAAAAGTGACAACTTTGACCAGTTACATTTTTAGAAACTTCAGAAAATGTCCAAACTCATAAGAATGTGTCCATGATGAATATTGCCACAAATTTTGTGGCAACTCATCCAATAAAACGATGACATGCTAACTTTACTTTGTAAATGAAAACCTGCTTGTGGCTCTAAAGGAAGAGTCTGGAACTGTCAAAAGTCTGTTTCATTCATCCTTTGGGCACCACAAATGTCTGAACACAATTTGATGTACATTTAACTTATAGTTATAGAAAGCCAGCAGGCTGTCATTGCCATACACTAAGATGAGACTCACGGTTCAAATGTGATGTAAATGATGAGTGCTCACCCTCTTCTTGTAGTAAATCCTCCACTTGTGATACTCTTTGATCACCACCTCAATCCGTCGCTTCCAGTAGCTGCCCTCTAAGACAATTGCCTGGAGGGTGCAGAAATACCAATTACAAAACCATCTGAGCAGAGTGAAACATACATATTCCCATCATCAAATGATATTTAACCTGAAATCATGTACCATACACATTTTTTTTTGTCAGTTGCCAAATATAATTGGAAACAAGTGTAGTGAAGAGCAGCCCAGACTGTTTTCATGAGAAAATATAACCTTCTAATTATATCTCCGATCACTCACTTCAGGCTTTCTGTGTGCATCGGCCTCCGAGCCCTCCAATGGCGTGACAAACCCGCACACTGGGATCTTCCTCTTCTCCACATCTGAATACAGCAGGTAGAAGGAAACAAAATCATGTCAGAATTTTAAACAGAAGGGGAAAAAATACTGATATGAATGATGCAAGCACTGATTGGTGTAGATGCTACAAGAAAAATATTCAGCTCATTTGCAACACTCAAGAGACTATATACATTTTTGATAACATCCAAATATTTCATGAATTTGTTGTATAACTTTTTGGGCTTTGATGCTCCTATTTAGAGGATAGGGCAGTGGATAGAGGAGGAAACTGGGAAGAGAGAGTGTGGGATGACATGTTGCAATGGGCCATGGAACCTAGGCCACCAGCTTGAAGGACTACAGCCTCTGTATATGATTTAACCACTGAGCTATGAAAAATGAATGACCAAATGTTCCACGTTTTCCCCTTTTCTAGCTTTTTTAACCTTTCTGGTCTATGAAAACTGTAACGAGAGTAAAACACTAAATCCTCCAAACCTACTCATATTTGGACAATTCCTATGGATTCATTCATTAATTTAGAAACTCTACATTTCAAAATGTTCATGACACTTCAGACATTTTAAGAATAATGGAAATTTTAATTTCAGTCATATTATTTTATACAACTACATTTAAAAACTCAGACATGTTTTTCTGTTTGAAGCTTTTTCCATTGTTCTGAGTGAGAGTTGGTGGTATCCGGTGGACAGGAGCTTTATTTGAAAAATTGCCTTAAAAATGTATTCGTTCAGGGCACCTACTGCCTACTCAACTCAACTCAACTCAACTTTATCTATAAAGCACTTTAAAACGACCACAGCCGGAACAGAGTGCTGTACATAAATAGACAAACAATGCAGGCATAAAAACAATTAAAGCACAGGATAATAAAACAATAAAAACAATAAAACAATAAATAAAAACAAACCATAAAACACTAAAACAGGAGCAGAGTCTCATGCAGGGTTGAAAGCCAAGGAATAAAAATTGGTTTTAAGACCAGTTTTAAAAATGGACAGTGAGAAGGCTTGTCTAATGTGGAGGGGAAGCTCATTCCATAATTTTGGCGCAGCAACAGAGGCTATAGTCTTTGTGACAGCGATCACAGGTGTGATGTCTTCCCCTGCTCTCTACTACCCCATATGTCCTGTTTCTCTTCAGCTTGCTTATCCAATAAAGGCGAAAATGCCAAAAATATGATTTTTTTTTTTGAAAAATCAAAAAGATGTATTCTTTCAAAAAATGGAAAAGAAAATCACAAAATAAGCCTTCAAAATGCAAATACTTTCAATTTTATAAAATTACCTTTTTACTAGACCAAATTAATTTGGAGCAGGGAGTTTAGAAATAACTGAGCCAACACATAGCCAAAATAATCCTATTCAAATTAAAACTACAAATGTTTCAAGCACATACTGCAGCTAACAGCAGTTTAAGAAGTGAGTTTAAGTTAAATTCACATTTAATTAACTGTCAATCAGAAGTCAAACACATTATATCATCATCATGTTGTCACGTATTTTGTGTCTGTCCTCTGAGCTAATTAACAGGAACCAGATGTTTGGAACAAGATTCACTGCAATGGCAAACTTACATTTAAGTTGGGCATATGCAACTGATCAAAGTAAAAAAAAAAAGAATAGACACACATACATGGACAGACACACATGAAGTACGAGACATTTGAGCAAGAATTTTGGAAGCCATATCTACCCAGAAACAGGAGCCATTGACTTGCTTAAAACGACTCATGATATTCAGTTTAGGTCTAAGACAATGGTACAGTTGTGCAGTTTGGCTCCCAACTCCCATATTGTAGTTCCCAGCAAAGACTACCTCTTTAATCTTTCCAGTTTCCCACATGTCCAACTATTAAACTATTAAACAAACTATTTTTAATTTGGAACCCAGCAATTCACTCATAGTGACTTCTCCAGATTGCTCTGATGTCTTCATGATTTCATTTGTTGTCTTTATATTTCATCTGCATTTGGTTGTAGTGTCCTTCACTTTAAGAGGAGATATGATAAGAGGATGTTTTGTTTGCAGCAGAGAGAAAAGGGGAGTAACACTTCACTCACACTGAATGAACCAAGCTCTCCAGATGGCATTGTTCAGACGGATCTTATCTCTCCACAGCAACCGCAGACCCTTAAAAGACTTCCACTTAGGAGAGACGATCTTACCACTGCAAAAAATAAACAAAACACAAAAGGTATTAAATATATTTTCTTTAGTCAAAATCTAACAAATATGTTTAATCTACATGTAAAATGGAAATGCTAGATGCCCTGTTTTCCCCCTGACAGGCCCTCTCTCTGGACTGGAGAGAAATGACTGGATACTTTAATGGGCAGTGGAAAACATTTAGCAGCCTTACTGCCGGCACCCCCTGTTGAATATCTGTCCTCATTTTGACTAATAGTGACCATTCAGCTCACTCAACATCATACTGTCAGGCAGTTTGCACTTTTCCAGCGTCCCTCAGCCTGCTAATGTGGAGAAGAGGCCACATAATGTGAGCTGCTCAGAGAGTTGCTAGGAAGCCACAGGCTTTTTTTTCAGCATGCTTTAATGGAGTGACACTGCTGCATGTCACACACGTGAAAACAGCAGCATATTACAGAAAACACCTGTCAGGAGAGAGACCAATTAAAGCAGTGATTAATGGTTATTACTATGCAGCACAGAGTCAGTTTGCAACACAACAATGTACCTGCTGTACATAAAACTGCACATAGAAGGGAGGGAAGTATAGAAGTACCTGTTCAAATGTTAGTACTTCCTTCATTTCATTTTTCATATATTGTTACAGTAATACCACAGTTTTTGTGTATTTTCAACATACTTGATCATTTTGTTCTGAAACTTAAGAGCCAGTTAGACCTTTAAAATAAATATAATTTTAGATCAACAATAAAACAAAGCATACATAGTTGATCTTTCTAAGTTTGCATATCATTATCATAAAAAGCATGTCATAAAAGTTTAAATGTTTTGGTGTGTTGTGCTGGTAACCATGTATGGCTCAGGATTTATTGTGAAATTACAATCAAATGTTAAAAACACACAAATGGAACACTGTCTTTGGTTGCAAAAGTGTCTTCTTCAGGCAAAGGGTTCATGGAAACTCTCATGAAAATGTTTTTAAAGCCGGATTAAATGTATGTTTCCTTCAGGCATTCCAGATGAACAACAATCCAGCAGGAGAAGCTACTTTTCCTTTGGGCAGGATATCTGTCATGCAGGTCATTTTCTTCTTTCCTTCTACAAAGTGAACTAGTAACCCAACGGAAATTTCATCTACAATATCTTATTTAACTTGAACACTTAGCATGTTATGAAGTCAAGGCAACGTGCTGATTATTCCAAAAATATAAGTCAAGGCCATCATTTCTGGCTCTTCTCTCCTTTTGCTCAGTTACACTATAATCTCTCTACTGCTGCCAGCTAGAATCAAAGTCCAGCTTTCAGTGAAGAGCTTCCAAGCTGTTGCACAAGAGACTGCACAATCACTCTTATAACACAACTACACACATTACAAACCAACTTTAACTATCAGTTTCAAAAGGGAAAACCTGCACAAAAAAAGACATGATTTGAAAAACTTTTCATGCAGGGTTGGTAGTTTCTTTGAAATGGCTCAATAAATATGCAACTTATTAACCATAGAGGGGATTACTGCAGGAGGAACAACATGTTTGTTATATTCTGCAGGTTCTTTATACTTTAAGGCTAATTGTTGTAGACCTTCACTACCAGTCAAAAGTTTGGACACACCTTCTCATTCGATGGTTTTTATTCATTTTAATTATTTTCAACATTGTAGTTTAATACTGAAGACATCAAAACTATGAAATAATAATAATCAGTTTTTTCCATAATATGGATTACAACAGTAGTCAAATAGGGCTATCCATTGTGAACTAACCCTACCTCTGAACAACACAACTGATGGTCTCAAACACATTAAGAAGGCAAGTCATTCTACAAATGAACTCTTGACAAGGCTCATGTTAATTAGAAACCATTCCAGGAGACCACTTCATGAAGCAGACTGAGAGAATACCAAGAGGGTGCAAAGCTGTCATCAAGGCAAAAGGTGGCTACTTTACAGAATCTAAAATATAAAACATATCTGTTTTGTTTAACACTTTTTTGTTCATTAAATCATTCCATATATGTTCTTTCAGAGTTTTGATGTCTTCAGTATTAATCTACAGTGTTCAAATAATTAAAATAAATAAAAGCCTTGAATGAGAAGGTGTTTCCAAACTTTTGACTGGTATTTCCCATGCTTTAGGCCTACCTTGAATTTTACAGTCAATATCTCACTTTATCATTATGCACTTATCATTATGCATGAACTGTGAGGAATCAAATAAGTGTAAATCCTGAGTCAGTATTTCCACATAATAAAACGAAGAGGTGAGTTCAGCTCAATTAAAGCCAGCTTAACATTGAAGTTCGATTTTCCTCCTCTCTCCGTGCCCTGTGTTATATGATATGGACCCACCTGTATGCCAGGGACATGCAGTCAAACAGGCGGGTTAGAGTGGGGTCTATGCTCAGGCTCGCGGAGCTGAGCGGGCCGTACCGGTACGTCTGACACCACGTCCTGTTCACCGTGTCAAAGTCATATCTGAGCGAGCCGCCGCTCTTCCTCCTGCGCGGTGTGGAGTCACTGTGAGGCGACGACACCATGAAGTGTCCGCTGTGGATGACCTGAGAGCCGGGGAGGGAGCCGGCGGAGGGTCCGGCACCCGTGACCTGAGCGGGTTCCCCCTCCGCCTCCGAGTCCGAGTCCGACGAGTCCTGGAGCTGGCTCTGTCCGGCTGAACACACTCTCACTTTGCCCGCCATGCTGCCTGCCCAGACAGAGTTGACCGTCAGACAAACTGTGAACTTTCTCCTTAGCTGACTCCCCCCCCTTACCCTCTCCTCCTCCTCCTCCTGTTTTCTTCAGACCTCAAATATTTCCTCAAACAAGTGGCGCGAGCTGTCAGCAGCGAGGCCCCTCACCTGTCAGCTGTGACTCAACTATGACCCTGGACAACTCAGACACTGTGTGTCCGTTGTGAAATAGCTTGTACTGCAACATGCAACAGTGGTAAAGTCCTTTATACCACCAATCATTAAGGAAGGCAATTACTAGACCGACCAACCATGACTATCTATCTATCTATCTATCTATCTATCTATCTATCTATCTATCTATTTATCTATCTATCTATCTATTTATCTATCTATCTATCTATCTATCTATCTATCTATCTATCTATCTATCTATCTATCTATCTATCTATCTATCTACAGTTGTGCTCATATGTTTACATACCCTGGCAGAATTTGTGTTTTTTTGGCCATTTTTCAGAGAATATGAAAGATAAGAGAAAAACTTTTTTTCACTAATGGTTAGCAGTTGGGTGAAGCTAATTATTATTAAACAACTGTGTTTACTCTTTTTATACCATAATGACAACAGAAACTACCCAAGAAATCATATATTCTGCCAGGGTATGTAAACTTATGAACACAGCTGTATCTATCTATCTATCTATCTATCTATCTATCTATCTATCTATCTATCTATCTATCTATCTATCTATCTATCTATCTATTTGACACTGCCTTCCTATCTTAGCTTATTTTAACTCACTTTAAATGCAAAATTAAAATGTACTTTTAATATATTTCTAATTTTCCTTTTCTCTTCTATGTTTCACTATAGTTGTCATTTTTAACTAATGTTTTAATATAATGCACATTGAGTTGCCCTCGTGTATGCAATGCGCTATACAAATAAAATTGCCTTGCCTATCTATGATAATAATACATTTATTTATATAGTGCTTTTCGGGAACTCAAAGACTGCACAATTGTTAAAATCAATTCAAGCAAGGAACAAGGAACACAAATCAAACAAAACAACAGTACAAACACGAATTAAAAGCTAATTTAAAAAGGTGAGTTTTTAAAAAATATTCGAATGTTGAAAGGTCAGAGCAGAGCAGTTTTGGATATGAGAGGGGACTGAGTTCCACAGAGTGGGGGTGGAGAAGACTGACTATCTATCTATCTATCTATCTATCTATCTATCTATCTATCTATCTATCTATCTATCTATCTATCTATCTATCTATCTATCTATCTATCTATCTATCTATCTATCTATCTATCTATTTGCCACTGCCTTCCTATCTTAGCTTATTTTAACTCACTTTAATTGCAAAATTTAAATGTACTTTTAATAAAATTCTAATTTTCCTTTTCTCTTCTGTTTTATTATATTTGTCATTTTAATTGTGCTCTTTAATGCTTGTATGAATGTTCCCAATGTTTTTAATGTTTTAATGTCGATGAAAAGAGGGAGAGAAATGGACACTGGCAGACTGTGTGAAATGGTTGAAAACTGTATGTCATGTTGATTGAAAACAATGTAAAATTGTTGATGTCTGTCTGAATGCGGTGCTCTGAAAAGAAAAAAAGAAAGAAAAGAAATGTGCTATACAAATACATTTGCCTTGCCTTGCCTATCTATCTCTCTCTCTCTCTCTCTCTCTCTCTCTCTCTCTCTCTCTCTCTCTCTCTCTCTCTCTCTCTCTCTCTCTCTCTCTCTCTCTCTCTCTCTATCCATTCAATTCTTTGCTTTATTGGCATGAACAAAGACATGCTGTTGCCAAAGCACATACGATTTATACACATACATTACATATATATTCATTACATATTATATTCATTACATATATATTCATTACATAGTATATTCATTACATATATATTCATTACATAGTATATATATTACATATTACATATCTATATCTATCTGTACTACTCAAATAGAAGCAGTTATAGTTGTTGAGTCAGAAATCCTCAATATTAATTGCCCTTATACTGATCTTTATTTTAAATTTCACATCAATACTGTTATGTCAAACAAGATTAACATATAAGACCAATAAAACCAATGTTTTACTACACTGTTGTTGAAGTGGCCTGTTTTTTTACACACAGATCATGGCCTTTAGATGAAAGCATACAAGATGAGATTTTGATTTGGAAAAACAACCATCTACTTGAAAAGGGTACAGGAAGAAACAGCAGTGTAACATGCTGCTTTGTCCACAGGGGGCACCAAAACCAACACAAAGTTAAGGTTCCCCAAATGAGCTCTAAAGAAGTATAGTACATGCAACAACTCTCTGATCTTTTGTTTCTCACCCTGGATCTACCTGTTCTATTTCTAAGATCCCCATACAGACTCTTCTCTCTTATTTCCTCTCTCTTCTTTACTTCCTTCCCACATGAAAGTGGGGGAGGCAGAGCACACAGTCTACCCTGGGAAAGGTGAGTTCTAGCCCAAACAGGGTTCTTATCTTGGCTCTGTCTTCTCTCGCCTCTTTCAAGGATCTGCCTACAGACTAGTCCATTTGTTTTTCTCGTTTCTTTTCTTGACAGTGACAGTGAAACTTACCTGCGCCAGCTAGATATTTACCCAGTTAATGTGTTGACTCTTGCTGTACATGTATTTCCCCAGTTGTGATGTGGGGGTCGTTAATGGCACCAGGTTGTCAAAGCTGACTGATGAGCCCTGAGGTTGGTTGTGGGCCTGAACTTGATACCACCAGCACCAGCTTGATGTTAACCCAGTTAAAGTGTTGGCTCTTACTGTACGTGTAGTTCCCCTATCGTGATGAGGGGGTCGTTAATGGGAAAATGGTAGGGGGGGGCAGTATCAGCATTGTGAGTGCCTGGAGCTTGCACAAATGGAGCCTGGGTCTGTTGAAGGTGGCACTGGTGTTTGGGTATCATTTTCATTAGGGCACAAGTATGTTGTGTTTACTTCAAGTGAATGCTGCACTAGTAGGGCAACTAAACAAGACTGTCAGGTGCTTGTCTGGATCAACACATTTTGAATGCAGTAAATATTCGTCCTTTTATTCTGGGATTAAAAACCATCCTTTCCTCTCAGGCTTCAGATGGAAATGAGGTGGGTAAAAACACACACCCATCCTTCTCTGCATGTATATACTTCAACTGCAGCTGAATAAAAAACAAGGTAATTTAATACTTTAACATGAGTTTTTACAAAGATAAGGCAACAACTAACAAACATGTCTGTTTCTCACAGTGGATTATGTTATTCATCGCTACGCCTCTATCATTCTCAATTCCCTTTCTCTAACTGATTACTTTGCACTGCCATTGTATTAGTACATTTGTTCTGCAGTTCTCAGAGATTTTTTTTTTAATTTTCAAGATATCTTATGTATTACTTTGGTTAATTATTAAATGAATGCTGGTTGGCATGGTAAAGAACATAGATAATGGAGTGCATGAGGGACACAGTTACATTTTTTTCATTCAGTAAAACAAATCAATATTGGTTTAATTTTGAAATTTGAAGATAACTGAATTAATTGTACAAAAATACTCACATATTTTCAACTGGATATTGAATTTCATCTTAAGCTTGAAATGCAAAAAAAGATGTCTCAAAGTCAGTCAAATTCACATCTGCCAGTCAAAAACCAGCATCAGTAAGGAGTAATTGTCTTCATCTATTCAGAGGCACTGCCTGGGACTTTGGCCCTACGGAAAAATATTACATTGGGACCCATCACTTCAATACTGCAAACGTTCCAATATTTTTAAGGGCCCCTTTAGTCATGCCCCAATAACTTTTCTCCCCCACATGGTACCCCTGCTTCTATTGATGTAAAAAAAAAAAGGGTAAAAACATAGTTTTATATCAAACGGTTTTATTGGACACTGATCTTCCACTCTCTGAGAATACACTGCTGTATACCACTCAAATTAAGTCTTCACATATTCAAACAGAGTCAAGTCAATGAGTCAACATGAACTCCTGAGCCAACACCAGCCAGAAATAAGACTTGAGCAGGATTGTCAAGATGTTAGACCATTAAGTGAGGACTGTTTCCCTAAAATATATGTATATACACATATATATCTTTTTTTTTTTTTGGGAACTTCTGTTTTGATTTTACATCTAGACAAATCTTGGCTTCAGGGCTACTTAGCAAATATTAACTGGACTGTGTTAGAGCTCTGCAGGGAAGACAAATACAGGAGTATTTTGTTATAATCATTGTTTCTGACCGGCATTATTAATGACCTTTATACATTTAATTTAAATTACAGAAAAATAAACTCACATTTCAACAAAGAGAGAACATTTGCAGCAACATGGCTCACAGTCACTGACACTAAAGCAAGGGATGGTATGTCTTTAGAGTGCCAAAAATATCAATTAGTCATCAATCATCATTGCTGCAACATTATTGTATTATCACACCTCCAACTTTGCAAGATATGTGATAGAGAACAGTGAAAATGAGTTAATATCTAACATTAGTTACACTTGACAAAGCCTTGGAGGTCTTCCAGGAACTTGATGTACTCCTGATGTTCGACGGCAGTGCTCAGCTCCATCAGTTCATCGGCAAATGTGTTGTCCACCCCGCGGTCAGCAAGGAAGTCCATCAGGTGGTCGTAAAGAGCCTGGGAACATCACAAATAATTTATTTTGATGTGAAATACAGCAGTCATCAGCTTCAAAAAGTATTATTAACTTCATCATATTTAGAGTCTCATGTCTTACCCAGTCCAGAGAGTCTGTGTTGAGCGTGTAGCTTGTCTCCTTCCAGTCAGAGTCTCCCTCCGGCTGGAAACTGACCTCCCGGATGGTAAAGATGTCACTCTCTTCTTCTCCTCCTTCACCCTGGCTTATCTATAAAAAGTAAGAGAGTTTTTAAATTTCACTGAGAGGCTCAAAAACTGCTTCTGTCAGTCTCTCCACATCTGATAAGATCATATCTGTAAAAACAAAAACCTGTCTTTGGTTACCTCGTCTTCAGGGAAATGGCAGTCAAACACCAGGGAATGTTTCGCTGCCTGTTTCGTTACTTCAACAACAAAGTTGGGAGTTGACACAAGTTCTGGCTGTGGAGAGAAACATAATTAAAATCATGGTAATGTATATTTTATTAATTTCAACAGTTTTAAATCATTAATGCTCTATTAAAAACATTTTTCTAGGCCAATGTCATCACTTCTCACAGTTTAAGTACAACTCTTAAACCAAAAGGAGAATAAAGCTGTAAAGCAAATTATTTAACCTTATATTACTTAATCAGGTTTTGACTTTGGGAATACAAGATACATCAGATCACTGGTTTCTTTTTGTTGTGTTGGTTTCTTCATATTGTACTACAGTAAGCTCAGATAATTCATCACAAACATCAGGGACTGGATTAACTTTACTTCTGCCTCCAGGTACTTGAGGCTGACCGGTGCACAATGTGACAATCCATCAGATGGGATCAGGCTCGGCTCCGTAACAGAATTTCTTGGAAACTAACTAACGGCAATTGAATTCAGCTGCAGAGCCATTGTCTTCCTGTCTTTGGTCAGTGACAGTTTAACTCTATGTAGCAGGTCACACTTCAATTAAACCTGGATTATTACAGCGATTTGAAGCTGAAAGGGTCAAAAATATGCTGATAATAATGTAGTTCAGATATTAATTTCTTATATTCTTTTTCATGTTTTAATTTCATCCTTTCCTTTATCTAATTTTTTGGATTTTATTCTTGATGCTGATTGCTTCCTTTTATGTGTTCCATTGTCATGTATTTGCTTTTTTTTTTTTATTATTCTTATATACACTACCAGTCAAAAGTTTGGACACACCTTCTCATTCAATGGTTTTTATTTACTTAAACTATTTTCAACATTGTAGATTAATACTGAAGACATCAAAACTATGAAATACTACGGTTTTGCCATAATATGGATTACAATAGAGGTCAAATTTGGGTATCCATTGTGTAAAAACTCTACCCCTGAACAACACAACTGATGGTCTCAAAACACATTAAGAAGGCAAGTACTTCTACAAATGAACTCTTGACAAGGCTCATGTTAATTAGAAACAATCCCAGGAGACCACTTCATGAGGCTACTTTACAGAATCTAAAATATAAAACATATTCGGGTTTGTTTAAAGAAAAATTGTTAATCAAATAATTCCATATATGTTCTTTTATAGTTTTGATGTCTTGATATTAATCTACAGTGTTTCAAATAATTACAATAAATACAAACCCTTGAATGAGAAAGTGTTTCCAAACTTTTGACTGGTTGTGTACCTTTCACTCTGCTTGATCTCTGCAACATTTTCAGGATTTTACACCCTTAGTTCTCCGAATCAAATCTGGTTCTAGCTCGCTGTGTCTGGTCATGTTATTGTGTCCTTTCATTGTTTACCCAGTCTTGTTTTGACAAGAGCTATATAAATAAAGTCATTATTATTAAATGTAATAGTAATAATAATAATATATTGAACATAATCATTATTATAAACCATTATTATTAATATGTATTCTTATTATTACTTATTATTATCATACAAAGTCAGGATGTCAGGAGGGTCTTGATATACACAAATTTCTTGTCTGAGTGCTCACATGATGTGTGTTGCACAGTGCAAAGTCTGTCAAAATCCAGCTTTTTGTTGTCCTTGTCAGTTACCACTCACCCCCCTAAAATATGCCTCTTGTGGTCTTAACAGGTGTCTTATGACTCACCTCCTCTTCTGCTGGCTTCTGCTGTCCCTGTTCTGCCTCTTCCTCAAAGTTAGGAGGGATGCTGTTATTGACGTTAAATGTGACAATGACTCTGTAAAAAACAAAAGAAAAAATTACAAGCTTGTTAAGGTGTCCAGAATAATCAGCAAGGATCAAGTCATCACCAACAGCACAAGCCTCACTTTTCTCCTGCGATACTCCTCGAGAGTTTAGCCTCTGTGCCGTTCATCTCCAGCTCCCATCCTCCAGACATCTTAGGAAGGCTTTTGGTTTTCTGGAGCTTCCTCTCCTCTTTGATTTCATCAGACAGGAACTCGCCAAATGCTTTGTCACCTGTGTAAACACCATAAAAGATTATTGTAGGTAATTAAGTCAAAATTGAAGAAGAGGAAAAACTATTTCATCCTACAACATAAGTAAAGCAAGTTTTAATTACTTGGATAAACCTGTGCTGACTGGATTTTAACACCATGGAGAAACTCCTTATTGTCAAAAATATATATTGGATCAGTAACCGCCTCTTTCATCATCATCATTTAGTATTTTTCATGTGAGCCATTTACAGGTTTCTAGCCACATACTGTTACATTCCTTATGTGCCTTATATTTATATTCTTCAGTGTGATATAAATGCCCAGAGCAAGGCTGCATCACCATCTACTGGTTTGGTAAGTTAATCAAAAGAGCACAAATTAAACTGCAACCTGTACATAGTAAATCATTATGGTAACTAACATCATTCCATATTTTAATCATTTATCAACATCACAGAGCACAGGAAATTTTTACATTTTTCAATATGGAAAGCCATATCTAAAAAAATACATGAGTTTGTAAAAGATATTTTACACAGAACAGTAAATAGAGCACAATCCATTGGAATTCAGAAAAATCTTTAAGTCTTGTAAAAGTGAGATTATCTCGTGTAGTCTTTTAGTATACACAAGCCTTATTCTTTTTTTCTTTTTTTTTTAGATCAAATTGTGGTAGTTTGCAGATCAACATGAGTCAGAGTTACCTTTATCAGATACACAGGTCATTGAATTAGTCTCCAAAGCAGTTAAAGGGTGGTTTTGCATTTCATGTAAATTTGGTGTGTGGGTACAAAGGAAACTGCACTGTAAAAAAATTGGACACAGGTCATGTTGTCATATGCTACCAAGTAGGTTTTTATTTTCTATTTCTATTATTTTCTTTGCAGTTAGCAACATGATGTGCAGGCTAATGTTAACCTTAATCTGATCATTATAAAAGAGAGAGGTGCAGAATGTTTGGTATTTATTTTAGATAACGGTGTGTGATTTCACTACATGTGTCAATGCACATCAAATAAGTTCCTCTCATCAGTCATCATAAGACTGAACATGAATATCATTCCTTTATTTCACGTGTGATTAAAGGCATAACATTAGGATACATTTGAAGTAGTGTTTCCCCATGCTTCCCCTGCTGTTACTATGTAAACGACATATGGACATTTCAAGGTGACTGCTTTCATCAAACACTTTTTGGGTCGTAGCTAAGTTGGATCTCTTGTAACTAAATACCAACCTGACTCAAACCAAATGTTTTAAGTATTTCAGAATGATCGAAATGTATACTGAGTAACATTTTAAGTTTGATACAAAGGTAAAGGTATCTGTCTGATATGCAACATTGCCTCATGCTAATTTAGCTAGCTAGCCAGAATCACCCTCTAGTACGTTTACTTTGATTCTGTTACCTTCTGTATGAAGTCCTCCACAGCCACATGATAGTGAAGGAGTAAACGCTTTTGAACTGAACAGTTTCGGTCTGTATCCTGACGAGGCTCCGTTGTTATTCAGCATCCACAGAGACCGGGTGAAAGGCCGAGTCGTGGCCGAGCTTGGAGCGCATAGTGTCGGACAGCTGAGCGGTAGAGCTCGGGCTGATGATGTGGTGACTGAAGAGACACGGACAGCTGCTCCCACAGCACGGACCACTGACTTTAGCATGACTGTATATAAATGTTAATGAAAAACTAAGGATCGAGAAGTTTGGTTTGACAGCTGACAGCAGCCGGCTAGCTTCCTGCTACAGTCTCTTCTGAAGATTACAGAAAACACGTGTGGAAGGACACATTGACCTCGTAACTATGAACTCTGAACCGGAAGTAATACTTCAAGACTCAGGAGCGAAATAAATATTAAAAGTAGCTTTCTTTTGTTGTAAAATCTGCCCAACAAGAGAATAATTGTAGCTCAATTAAAACGATTAACGCATTAATAAATCCGATAAATAAAATTTAATTAAAAAGGGTAGTCGTTATTTAAACTCGCCCAGGCACATGGCTTCGGGGCGTGGAACTCATCTCAGTTCAGGGGCCACATACATAGACTGTAAATAAAAAGGCCACATACATTCCAAGATAATCTGAAGTGAGCAAGACCAGTAAAATCATAACATAATAACCTATAAATAATGACAACTCTAAAATTGTCACTTTGTTTTAGTGCAAAAAAGTAGTACATTCTGAAAATGTTCACATTTAATCAACCATCTTTCTACAAAAACAGCTGTTGTATTTTTCGCCATGATGAGTCTCATACAAGCGGCAACCTCCGGTCTCAAACAATGAAGCCCATGCGGAAGTGCTATAAACTGCAATACATCGAGAATCCGCTTGAGGCTGGCTGCAGAAACACCGGAAACCACATAGACATGAATGGGAAAAAGACGATCTTTGCAGCATTAATAAACATGTTTACAGCCTGGTTAAAAAAACGGCTTGGCTCTACGAAGCTAATCTCTCTAATGGCACACACTGTACGGGGGTGAATTTTTTCTAACGTGACGGTTCAAAAGATATTAAGATTTCAAGTTTTTGCCCAAATAAGGACATGACTGACGTGACTCCCTGTCGGAAACACATAGCTGTTGGCTAGGAGGCTCACACTAGTCACTCTGCCTGGTTGAGTTCCGAATTTCCAATATGGCTGCCGCCGTCAAAACAGCGCTCAGGAACAGATGGGTGACATCACGGATACTACGTCCATATTTTATACAGTCTATGGTCTCACAGTGGGCCGAATATTTTACTCTTTAAGCCCTGAAACCTGCTGAGAACACACCAAACACACAGGTTACCCATTCACCTGACACAGAGTGTAATGTTTACTGCAAAAGAACAGAGATTATAATAATGAAGAAGGTAAAGTTGACTATTGTGGACCCCCCTGCTCAAGCATGAACAGTTTGCTTGCTTTACTGTGTTGTATGCAGGGGTGTAGTGCTAGTGTTAGTGTTAGTAGTTAGTTGATCATCTTATAGTTCTCTAAAAAGTCTTTATGAATCTCAAACAGCAAGTCATCTATTTTCTCACTTTGAGAAAAAATGTCCTGGAAAAAAAGGATCGTTCAGGTGCGCGCTGTCAGCACTATGATTTTATGCGACCCCCAGAGGACAAATCTGAAATAGTAGTTAGTTTTATTGAAAATGTTTATTTAGTCTTCTCTGTTATTCTCACTTTGCAAAGTTGTTATGCGGGCCGGATTGGAACCTCTGGCAGGCCGGTTTTGGCCCACGGGCCGCATGTTTGACACCACTGCTTTACACAATGGTTTTTATAAGTCTGACTCTAGATCAACAGCTTAAGTTCATGACTCACTGTGATAAAAATAAGCATCTTAATCAAAAGGGGATTACATAGAGTAATTTCAAGAAGACAGGAAGTCCTGATAAAATATTTGTATTATGATCTGACCCGTAAATAAGTCAATAAAAGAATGTGTGAATGCTTTAATCATGTCTCTCATACACTTTAAAGTCAAAATACCTAAAAGCAACAATCCCACCGCATTGGGAACCCTGTAGTAAAACCTTAGTAAATATAATGACAGACAGAGATAGTAGAAAGGACACAGCAGAATCACACAATGGTGTCTTTTTCTGTTGTTCTAAAATCTGTTACATGAGATCTGTTTTGTCCACTGTGTGAGCATCATTGATGGAAGGATTGGATCCTTTTCAGTAATGTTTATCTCAGCATGATGGGGTATACTGGTTGTATCACGTAGAAATGATGCTCTGCTGCCAGGAGATGGTGCTGTTTGCAAACAAGTAACCCAGGACCACTCTGTTTCCATTTCTATTGACTACTTGATTGGCTGGCCAACATGTGTAGGTCATGCATAACATCATCCTTTGGGTGCTTGGCTCACCTCCCGAGTCAAACGAGGACAATTTGGAAAATAAATTTTTAATGTGTGGTGTCAAAATAAAAAAGGCAAGGGGAATCCTTTTTCATCAGTTAATAACGTAATAAACACAAAAACCATCAATGTTTAACGAGTAAAAATGTCCATTTATAATATTTTGGCATAAATTCAATCTAAAGCCTTAAATTACTTTGCTCCCTGTTAACTCAAAGACCCCAAACACTTCATTTACATACATTCAGGTCTAAAATGTTGCAAAAGCTCTATAGCTCAACACACCACTATGGGACTCTAAATCTTTATTTTCTTTGTGAAAACTTGAACTCAGGGGTAGTTAATAGTTTTTTTATTAAATTTGACCAAAACTGGTTGTGTAAGACTAAAACAAATCCTAATAATCATAATTATAAAGATTATTTAAAAGCGTGCATTTCAGTGCCCAAATTTCATGACATGCAGAGCTGTAATAGTCCACAGTTTCTTTATGCTAAAAAATAAATCTTATATAAAGCTCATGAGCTGTATCATCAAACGTGAAACATACAACCTCTTTATAGCAAAGTCTGATAATCCTCCACAGCAAATATTTTCAATGTTTTCAAAAGTTATAAATTCTTTATGTCATTTATTCAGGTTACATTAAGTATCGTACAATCCTGAGTCCAGTGTAAAAAAAAACAAAAAAACAAAGAGACAAAAAGAGCATCAATCTCAGTCCTCTGTGTGATGATGATCCTACAAAGTATGAAAGACCTGAGAGATCAAATCATTAACTCTAATCTGCGTGCATTGCATACATCTGTGGTCAACATACATCGATGGTTAGTGTGTGTCAGGGATGAATAACATACAACAGCAAAGAGTAAAACCTGGAGAATAATGCATGCGACTTCTCCTGATGTGCATGTACAGGGACCTGGTGTTACAATTAGAGATGTAAAAGAAGGCATGCACAGGCAAACAAGATGTGAAACCATGTCACTTTAACATGTAAACCATCATATTTCAATAACAGCTTTGGTGATCAATGTCTTTGTTTTTCCCAATAAATGTTTTTCATGGATTAAAAAAAAATCTACCATCCACTTTGTAGAAACCTAAAAACCTACATAATGTGAATGATCAACTCAGGGCTTCTTTTCTAAGCTTCAGCTCACATTCAGAGATAAAGTGAAACTGAAAACATCTTTGTAAGGCTGCTTGGAAATGAAGTCCCTTCTTTTAAATGAATATATAAGGAATGTTAATCTAGCATGCCTGTTCTGATCTTCAAGAAGAATACATATAACTTATACCAGCCCAAGACACTGCTCATTTGAAAGTCTGTGACTTCATCTGTGATGTTAGAATGCATGCAAATGTTGAGGAAATTGATGCATGACATCTCAAAAATACTTTTTTAGGAGTTAACAGGTTGCAAAATTGCAAGACAAAATATTGTCAGTCAGAAGAAACAGTTTATAAAATCTGAAAGTTGTGAGGCCTCAAGTTGCAGATTCTGCTGCAGTGACACATGCCAAAAGCTTGTGAGCCGAGAGGTAGTGAGATCCAGAGAAGTTAACTGCACAGAGTGTGTTCTAGTCTGATTTGCACTTGTTTAAAATCAAGTGTCTTATCCACATTTAAAATACTTTTCTCAGTTCAAATTTGTCCCTTGCTGATTCGTCCTCGCAGAGTTTTACTTCAGTCCTGTTTCTCTCTGGGTTAGCTCTTGCTTGAGTGGAGTTTGCGTCCAAAGTATTCTGGCGCTGCGTCCAGCAACCAGTCAGCATCCACCAAACACAGGTCTCTCATGTAGCAGCGGGACGTGTGAAGCAGCTCGTTGAAGATGACGTACGCCGGCTTGCCCTGGAAAAGGACAGAGGAGGGGTGGATGGCCACAGGCTGGTGGGTATCTAGAGCTATGTAACTGCCGTCAAGTTGGAGCTCTGCAGCGTTGACAAACATCCCGTGGGCAAGGCAGCGCCGAACGTTCCCCGTCTCTGCCCCGCACGACTCCAGCTTCATATTCAGCTGGTAAAACAAGAAGAGCAGAACACCTGATTTCAGTCACAGCAGTGTATTTATTACATTGTATCTTCACACAGGCTGCAGGCTACACCTATAAAATACAAAAACAAATATAAAGGTGTTAGAGGCCCAAAAACACAAGCAGTCAGCATCTGCTGTGTGGGCTGATGTTCCTTTGTCAAGCTTGCTTTGCACCACCAACACTTTGAATGAGGTAAATATTGCAGAGATGCAGCTGTGAGTGTGGGCAGATAAGAGCAGCAGACTTCAGCTACAAATAATATAAAACATTAGTAAATGGATCTAAAGGTACCTACAGTGGCAAAACACAGGAGCTGCCTTAATTCACTAAGAATGGATTACGTCTACTAACAGCACTTAGAATTGCAAATTATTTGCCCCCAATATCTGCTCCCTCTCAGTGTCAGATTCACAAAGCAAACTGCGCTAATGATATTCAAGTGCAAAAATGCCCACAAAGTTCTGCAGCTCTGTGCAGTTTGCTCCAGTTATGGACCTAATAGTGACTGAGATGATCTGACACATCTCCACTCTGTGCAGCGCAGAGCTGCACTGTGAGGTCTCATCCTCACAGCCCTGAATTCTATTCTATCCAGCTTCTACGTAGCTTTCTGCTGCTCAGTTGGTGTAACCGCAGTAACTACTGCCTACTGTAACATCACATACTCTATATAAACAAGCCCTTAAGGGGTTGAATGATAGCTTAGGTGTTGAAAGAGTACTGTACCAATTTAGCACCACACTCCTTCACCTAAACTTAAGACTTACCTTTTTAATCTAGCTTTTAATTTGGAGTAGTTTATTTTAGCCCAGGACTGCATTATTATTTTTATCATTATTTTTTAAACCATTGTTCTAACATGTATTTTGTTTATCTTATCCATTTATCTATTTATTTCTTGTGTTCATCTAATCTTGTTAACTCTACCTTATTTTTAACTTTTCTTTCCACTCTTATTTATTTTATTAATTTTACTGGATTGATCTTCTTTTATTTTTAAGTCTTTTTTTTATAATCATGCCTTTTATAACTTTACCATTGCTGTTGTTTTCTGTCTCTCTGTTATTCTGTGAAGCACTTTGGGCTGCATGTTTTTATGTATGAAAGGTGCTTTATAAATAGAGTTGAGTTGAGTTACAATAGACAGTTTCAAAGTATTTAAATAAAAACAGCAGAACTAGATATTTCCTCTTCTTTATCAACACATCTTCATCCTGGTCAGAGCCCTGCTTTCCACCTTCTTCCCATGTTTTCTCTGCTCTCTCTAATCTCATGCTCTGATAAAGCAGAACATGCCCCAGATAAAATAAATGTATTATAAAAACTTTGCCCTGGAGCATCAGAGGACTCTCCCTTTTTCTTGACCACAGTCCAGACACAGCAGTTTGATGTGTAATTGTAATTATATGAATAATGTCAGTCCACACTCTAAAAAATCCCTTTGATGAAATGAGATAACAGCAACCACATTTTTATTTATAGGCTTGGAGTAAATCTGATTTTATTTATTTTATAATACTTAAGGATGGAGAGCCTTGTGTGCACTGATTTTATAGACACTAATTTCTGTTGATATTGCACAGAACATTCACATGCATCGTATATGTAAGCATTTCTTTATTTGTACCTTAAGGCAGATATCTCTCAGCTGACCCTGGACCTCTTTCACCAGACCCATGTTCCTGCTGTTGACAAAGTTCTCTCGACACCACTCCTTTAACGACAAAACAAAGCCAGTGTTATATTTATACATGACCACTCACATCTATTGTTCCCGTACTCGTCGGCTTCACTCACCTTATTACCGCTAACTTTCTTGAACGCTCTGTAAATGTTGAGCAGGGTCATGTGGTCTCCTTCACTAGAACTGAACTTCTTGCGTGCAGCGAGCACCTCATCCCGCCGGGCAGGAGGGTTATATAGCACAGTATCCACTGAGAGAAGAGATACGATGCTAAGAATCTCATCTGAGCAGGAGTAGTCGGGGGAAAGCAGGATGGTCTGTGAGACGGAGGAAACAAGGCGGAGAAGTGTTACACCGAAATTCTTTCGGGGTCATGCTTGTGACCCCTGTGGCGCTGTGGTCTCCAGACTGTCACATTATGTAAAAAGCATAAAACAGCATCTGCTTATGTAATAGTATGCATTTCAAAACACTTTTTCACCTTGGCGTATCTAGGCTCCAGAGGAAAACTGGCCATCTTCTTCCCCAGAGCGGTGAGGAGGACCTGGCCCTCCTTCCTTTCCACAGCTCCCAGCAGCTCTAAATGCTCCACAGCAGAGCGCACGGCCTCTAGGGATCAACACAACAGGTTAATACCAGTGACCAACACTGCTGGTCGCACAGCTTTCCCAAAAGCATCAGAACACAATTTAAAATGCACACATTTTGCGACGCATGGCCTCGGTTTCATAACAATGCAAGCAAAATGATGAAAGAGACAAGAGCTTGTTAAGTCTTTCAGTGTCTCTGCTGTGTATGAATGTGTTTGCATGTGCCCAGAGAGAGCAAAGAGCAAAAAGTCATTCTCAATGTTTGACTACTATTAACACCTTAAAACAACAAATAACTGAATTGATTACACATATATCTACATTCTTATTAGACCTGATACTTCATATAAAACTATGATTGCAAGTTTCTAATTGTGCAGTTACCATCAAAGACACATGCACTGAAAGTTCTGGAATATGTCCTAACACGCCACACAAACATAAATGAGCTTTATCTTTATTTACATCTTTATAGCATTGTTCAAATACTCTAAAACAGGCATCAATGTCCAATGAGGGCTGTAACATGAGGTACATGTCGCCTCCTCACTGCAGACTCACTGCTACAAATTAAAGAGTTGTGTATTTTACTTGTTTGTTTTTGCCCTTTATGCTTTTATTAGACCTGCCTGACATCAGCTGTTACTATTATTTTTATCAGTCTTATGTATGACATCAATGTTGTAGTTTTTATAATATATATATATACATACTACTACTTTTATATAACTACTTTTCAACCGCAATAGTGTATTATCTACTGTTGCTGTGACTGCATCTCTCTATTTCTGCCTCTCTCTCTTTCCCACTCTCTCAGTAGATGGCTCTTCACCATGAGTCTGCTTCTACTTGAGGTGTTTGCCTAGTACAACAAAGTTTGTCCTTCAGACAGTTATCAAACACTGTCGTGATGACTGTAAGCTGGGTCTCTTCAGTGATATAACATAGTGTCCTGATATATCTTCTGACACACTCAATATATCAAATCAATCCACAGAAAAGTGTCCAGCCCATTTCACCCCTGCCTGTTGACACTGTGGCATAAACATTAGGTATCAACAGTATAAATAAAGAACATGGAGAATATTTTGAAATGACTCTAATTCTTCTGTATAACTAATAAACTTTAGATTTTTGGTTAATGTCAGACTCTTCTCCAGCAAAGAAAAGAAAGAGAGGAGAGGCAGAAACAGTGAGGGAGGTTAAATATGGTGCAGGATTTGGCAGTGAGAAATAAAACATTTCATCAGCCTTTAAAAGCTACAGAGCTGTTTATGGGTGTTAGAATCTCTTCAGGATGAGACAAGACCCCTATTATTTAATGTCAGAGACACAAGGTCTCTGATTTATTGATCACTTATGCAATTTAAAGCCCAAAATGTGATGTTTCAATATTAAAATATGATGTAATGACTCTTACTGCAGCTGTAAATTATACAATCAAGTAAACATGTTCTCAATCAAACATTTTAACCACGTTTCAGATCGTGTATAAAATGGAAAAGTGTCACTAGAATAAGAAGCTTTCAAAATTAGGCGGCTCCTCTTTTCACCTCTGGCCGGCTCAATGTCTCCACTCAATGATCAACAGCCTCTTACCTGGGGATGGCTTAGACATGAAGTCAAAATTCATCACATCTGGAACCCCCAGAGCCATCAGCTGCAGCATCACACCCGCCAAGTTACACCTACAGCAGACACAAATACACAGCACACGAAAAGAAAAAGAGAGCAACAGGCCATTCAGTAACCCTGACCTCAAACATCAATCTGTGGGAAACTCCTGAGCTTTATTATCCATAGGGTAACAAGAAGAAGCTACACTACCTCTGGATCTCAGGCACAGTCATGGGAATGAGGTTGTCAAACTCTTGTTCAGTGTAGAGACGATAGCAAGAGCCCGAGTCCTCCCTGCCAGCTCGGCCCGCTCGCTGCCACGCCTGAGCTTTAGAGACCCGCTGCACAGCCAGAACCTCCAGCCCGCTGTCTGAGAAGAGCACAACATGTATGAGAAGATGAGAGCAAAATGACTGCACAGACAGGGTTGCAACACTACAGGGGTTGTTGCTTAGTGATCACTGAAGGCAAAGCACGATAGTGTACCTCTTATCTGTTTGTTTTTTTAAACCCAGAAATATTAGCACCGGTTAGAAGCTAAAAAGACATTTCATGGGGATCTAAATGTGAAGAAAAGTTTGTGAACCACTGAGATGACAATAACATGAATTGGAATGCAGGCTTCTCACCAGGATTGAAACGTTTGGCCTTCACCATTCCCGTGTCTATGACGTATTTAATCCCAGAGATTGTGACCGACGTTTCCGCAATGTTGGTTGAGAGGATGACCTTCCTACATCCCTGAGAAGAAGGAATGCATGACAGTTTGTATGAGGTATCCAACATAACGCAACTAAAACACGTATCTCACATATGTGTCTATTTTTATCCCAAACGTATCCTCACTTCTCCTGCTTTTACTTTTTATGTTTACCTTTGGAGCGGGCTGGAAGACCCGGAGCTGCTGCGTCTGGGGCAGCGACGCGTACAGCGGGATGACCACCATGGGCCCGCAGCCGTCAGGGAGATGCTTGGCGATGTCTCGACACGTCCTGGCCAGAGCCTCGATCTCCTCCTGACCCGTCATGAACACTAAGATATCATGGGACGGAGGTGCCTCCTGTGCACAAACAAACAAGAGCGTGTTCTGTTCCTGTGCCAGGAGTAATCATCAGAGCATGAACATGCACCCAGGATCCTGTTGACTCACAGGTTTGTGTTTCCTATAGCACCGTGGGAAGAGGGCCTTTATTTTTGCTTTAGCTTTGATATGTACAAGTGGTTACACAAGAAAAATCATATGTGTCACAGTCTCTTGTATTCGGCTGCGACTAGAAGGGTATAAGGAGAGTGCACACTTCTCCCAAGATCAATATTGTAGCCCTCCATGATATGCAAATCTGAATGAACCACCACTACATTTGGTTGGCTGTGTTTCCAAAGGTCTGCAAAATACATCAAAGTCTGCATGTGGCTAGCATCAGCATCATAATCTCTGCTGTGCATTCATTATGTACGTCTAGCCTGGAAACTACCCTTACAACATGGACTTAAAATAATTGATTTATCACATCTTTATATAACAAATTATTTGATCTTTTATCAGGACTCTTAAAACAACCCAGTCATTCCTCCATGAACCAAACTACCTGCTGTTTAAAGAGCTCTTGCTGCTCTTTTCTGGCCTCAGACACATCTTACCCTGCATGCAGGACAAACACAGACTGATACAACTCTTACACAGGACTACCACCAGATCCGTGTCCGGTCCGTCTCCGATCCGCTGAGGTCCGGCTCCGTGCTCTCTCATCTGTCAACACCCACTGGTTGCATTTTTGGAACGCAGCACGGAGCAGGACCTCCGGACAGCTGGAGTCATGTGACCAAGGTTTTCCAGTGGCAATCACTGAATCAAGGATTCTCCTCCTCCTCTCCTCCTCCATGTTGTCTTTCTGGTCCTCTGAAAACCTCTGACCTGTTGTCTCCAGGCCTGCCTCCGCTCTACATGACATTTTTGTTGTCATAGTTAAGTTAAGAACAATCTAACGATACCACAGAGTGTTTGATTCTAAAAATTAACCCAATTTTTATTTTGTTTTGGTGCCTGACTTCCTGTCCCGCTCCATCTGCTCTGTGCTGAATTGATGCGTCGTGCTCCGGCATCCAGCAAAAATAGAAGTCCTGCGTTTCTGATCTGTTGCGTTCCGATCTGCCGGATCAGAGACGCAGCCGGCGCGCAACGGAGCGGATCCAGTGGGAGTTAACACATTGACTAGAATAGAAACCTATCAAATCCGGTGCCGTGACAGATCGGAGACGGACCGGAGATGGATCTGGTGGAATTTGGCCTTTAGTCCCAACTTCCATCAGCCTTCCTAACAGTTCAATGTGAGGATTAAGTTTGTTATTTTATGTCCTATGTCTTTCCTCTCTATTGTTTGTGTGGTGCTGCCCACTGTAAAAAAAAAAAAACGCCCCTAAGGATAATGAAGAATTGAGCTGTTATAGAAACAAATTTTACTCGACATCACTTGACCTGACGTGGATGCATGTTTGACAATTTAAATAAATACAGAGACTTTTAATTCACATGAGGACAGAGATGAAAACTTACCTGATGGATCTGGAAGACGGAGACGAGTGCAGCCTGCAGGTAGTCCGACTGTGGCTGCTTGGTGTAGTAGATCTGAATGGGATGCTGTCTGCCCTCCAGGTAGAGTACAGGTGACTTGTTGAAGTACTCAGAGAACAAGTCCACATCCATGGTGGCTGACATCACTATGACCTGTGCAAGAAACGTGTTACAAAGAAGCTGCACTTTCAACACAACAGAGTACATGCAGAGAGGGGAGGGTGATTATCTGACTGACCGTCTTCTTACCTTGAGTGGGATCTTATTGAGTTCTCTGCGTCTCCGCTGAGCCGTCTTTACCACACCAAACAGCACATCAGTGTGCACGGTCCGCTCATGAGCCTCATCCAGGACCACCACAGTGTAGCGCAGCAGTAAGGGGTCTCCAATGGCCTCACGAAGGAGCATGCCATCTGTCATGAACTTCAGCTTGGTCTCAGAGGAGGTGACATCTTCAAAACGTACTGTGTAACCAACCTGGAGAGAAGTTTGATGAGATATAAACAACCAAGGAAGACGTGTCGTGTTGATGCTAGCAACTTAATTTCTACGACCACATTATAGTCTTGAGCTTGTGCCAAAGAGAATGTAGTATATAAGAGTATATAATGGTCTAACACAAACAGAAATATATTTTCTGACATGCTCTGATAGGAAAAATATTTTACATAACATTTAATTAATGTAGAAAAGAAATGACAGAGTGATTTGGAAATGGTCTCATGACCTAGTTTGTTGAAGGTGGCTTGCTCCGACTCTAAACTTTACAATACTTTCAGTACTGTCTGCTGCACAGGAAGCAGAGCACCACAGCTGGGTAGAGAGGTATCTGCCCTAGAATCAATTGAAAGTGCTTTAATCTATAAAACACCTGCAAAATAGCTGCTAAAGCCACACGAAAAAGGTTGACATTGGAAATAAAGGCCAATACAAAAAATAACAATTTAGCCAACAGCTGATTCCAATACCTTTGTTTTATGTATTTTTAAGTGTATTTCTTTCAAATGAGCTATGAGGTTTGATGTATTTAAACAGTGGCTAGTAGTACCTGCTACTCCCTCCTTGCTGATCTTTCCCTGGGATGGTGTGATACTCATTGCAATATTTTCTTTTACCAATCTCCACGAAAATAAATCAGTCTGTCCACTAAGTGACTCCTTCTGTCCAATAACAAATCTCCTCTCTGAATCGCAGTTAGGTATACTAGCTCGAAAGGATTTAAGCAATGCATCACAACAGATAAACATTGATTATTATTCAACCGATTATTATATTATTGTTGTTACACATTATTATTTGCCGACGGCCCAATGTCTACCAACTGGGAAAATATCAGCTGACACCACAGACTGTATAAATAATGGACGTAGTATCCGTGATGTCACCCATCTGTTCCTGAGCGCTGTTTTGAAGCCAATCAACGGAGGCAGCCATGTTGGAAATGCGGAACTCAACCAGGCAGAGTGTGACGTAAAGAGGTGGAGTTTGAGCCTCTTAGCCAACAGCTCTGTGTTCCCGTCCGGGAGTCAAGTCAGTCATGTCCTTATTTGGGCAAAAACTCGTAATCTTAATATCTTCTGAACCGTTCTTTATAAAAAAGAGTCACCCCCCGTACAGTGTGTGCCGATAGAGAAATTAGCTTCGTAGGACCAAGTCGTTTTTGAACCAGGCTGTAAACATGTTTATTAATGCTGCTAAGATCGTCTTTTTTTTAATTGGTGTCTATGTGGTTTCTGGTGTTTCTGCAGCCAGCCTCAAGCGGATTCTCGATGAATTGCAGTTTATAACACTTCCGCATGGGCTTCATAGTTTGAGACCGGAGGTTGCCGCTGGGCTGACACAGATGTTTAACCGTTACTGGGTGTATTTCTGGTCAATCCCAGGCTAGCTCAAAAACAGCAATGCAGCAGAAAAGGTAGAAATGCACTAATAAAGTCAGTGAAGAATAACCATCTAAGCTAGTAATGTTAGTAAAGAGGGTTTGAAACAATTGTGGTACAATCCAAAGCATCTAAACAATGTTGTTCAATGAAAAACATTTAGTGTAAACACAACTTTTGTTTGTTAACAAAAAAATTAGTAAGCCTTAAGTCCATATATTTTTAAGAATATAGAAATAACATGTGTCAATGGTTCATACCAGTTTGCCCAGCTGAGTCCTCTTCTCCTCTGCCACTCTTCCAGCCAGAGAGATCGCAGCAACTCGACGGGGCTGAGTGATGGCAACGATGCCCTGTCGTCCTATACCAGCCTCATAAAGGTACTGAGGGATCTGAGTGGTCTTTCCAGAGCCAGTCTCCCCTGGCATAGAATAAAGAAAGAGAGAGAAAAAGAGAGTGAGAGAAAAAGAGAGCTTTAGTTAGAGAGGGTTAAGTTAGATATAGTACATTCTGGATCATAAATCACTACACATTCTCTACTGTTCACTTATCTTATCATATCTCAATTACTGTACTGAGGTTTGGGGAAACACCTATAAAAGCTCCCTGCAACCACTGTCAGTCTTACAGAAAAGAGCCATCAGAATAGTTCACAATGATGATTTCCGTGAACACACAAATTCATTGTTCCTCAAATCCAAAATATTGAAATTATTTGACCTTGTAGATTTTAAAACTGCACAAATTGTGTATAAGGCAAGGAAAATCTCCTTCCAGGAAATATTCAAAGATTGTTCTTTGATAGAGAGGGGGGTTATAACTTCAGGGGGAAGTTAAGATTAAAGATGGTGAGTGTTCGGACCACAAGGAGAAGTTTTTGTATTTCAATCTGTGGTGTAAAACTGTGGAACAGGCTCAATATGGAGCTGCAGCAATGTCTCAACATAATTTAGTTCAAGAAGAAGTATAAAGAAATGATTCCATGAGGTACAAGGAGGAAGACTAGTGTTGAGAATCACGAGGGGTTCACTTTTGATGTAGGTGTATGAAGATTTGACTTGTGGGAGTGCACTAGTATAATGCCAGATAATAGTGAATGAAGGGGTAGGATTAGATAAATTTTAACTTCTCCCTACTCCTTTTCACACATGTAAAGTAAATTGTCTCATTGCTTGCTAATGGAACTGATTGATTTGGTTTTTTTTTGTCTAACTATTTCTTTTTTTCTTGTATGTTTGTATAACTCTTTTTCTTTTCTACTTTTACTTTTACATGTTCGAAATAAAGACATCAAATCAAATAAAAAAATAGTTCTAGCTCCACTTCAAGTCTTTAAGATTAGGTAACCCAACATGGACTTGTAGTTAGATTTGTGTTGCAGTTAGTAGGTCAGCCTCTTTTTACACATACAATCAACAGCACAGGACATATTGGGTTAACAAGACAAACTACAGGTGCTCCTAGTTTGACGACAGTGCAGACAATTAGAAGGGGTAACCATGAATACAACAAGATAAAATATTACAAGGTAAAAGAAAAATACAATGATCAAAAACATATTCAGTCAGTCAAAGAAAAGTTAAAAGAGGGATGAAATCTGCAGTAAAATACGTTTAACTTTGTTTAACTAAAAAATAAAGAAATAGTTATGTTTTTAAGATGTACTGTAAAGTGTTATAATGACAAGATATCTCAATAAATAGAGAATTTAAAAATAAAAAATATATGCAGTAACATTTGAAGTGATCTTTTTCTAGCAACACATGATGCCACACACTTTTCGTCCAAACATATAACATAGACTTTAATATTTAAAAGGGTTGGAGACTTGTTGAAATGTACAACTTAGGTAGCTCTATAACTATCTCTGCGTAATGTTACACAGCTGACATACTTCTATCTCAGAGTGCATTTTCCCTTTACTTAGCACAACAGCAGCTAACTGTTACCCAGTGTTAGCTACCTTTAGCTCATTCTGTATCTTACCTATGAGAATAGCATTGTTCAGCTGTCTCAGTTGGTTCAACAGCTGAGGTTTGGCCTGGTAAATAGGAAGCTGTTTTCTCTGGACTTCTATCGGAGTGGTTGCATTCCCCTTTCTAGGCAGCAGCATTCCAGGCTTATTCTTATCGAGACGGAAAAAAAACAGACCCCGGCTTGAATCTTTTAGCCGGAGGAGGGTCGGGGTCGTGGGGCATGGTCTAGTAAAAGTAACGCTGGTAGCTAAACCTTCGCGGTTCTGTGTTGAGACTCTTTTAATGTCACAAAGAAACAGAAACAAAGTTTTATTCACGCTCACTGACAGCCAGGGGAAGCGTCACTGCGGATGTTTTGCTACCTCTGCACAAACGTCCCCACGTGGTAGAGCGTGGCGCAGACGTTTGACGTCACAAGCTGTGCGAAATTAACCCCTTAACCCCCGTGAGGCTCGTGTGTGTGATAAATGTGTTTCTGATACATGCTCTAAAATTATTGAAACAAAGATGAATTTATAACGGTGACATAGCCTGACAAATGTTGTGTCAACAATGTCAAGATTCCTTGAATTAAATACAAATATTTTTATACTTTAGTATTTATTTATTTGTAAAATGTCTTGTTTTGAAGAAATTCAAAATTGTTCCCTTCAAGAAAATGTGATAAAAAACTGTTCATAAAAAGCCTGTCAGGTTATCTGACTCACTTTCACCAATTGAATCCTTTTAACCACAATGCTTTTAATTTTCTGATAGTATATTCATGTTTAACATTCATTATCCATTGCTACCGTTGGCTTGTAAAATTTAAAATGGCCTAAATAAAAACAAATGAAAATATAAGATAAGATAAGATGATGAAAATGAAAATATCTAAGATGTGCCTTACAATGTAGTTAGTCTTATACTGGCATTGCACCAGACTACATCTCAGAGATGCTTTTAGTGTACAAACCAGGAAGGCCTCTCAGATCCTCTGTCTCCTCTCTTTTAGCTGTTCCTAAGAGCAGAACAAAAACATTTGGTGACGCTGCTTTCAGCCACTACGCTCTTAAATTATGGAACAGCCTGCAGGAGGATCTGAGAGGAGCTGACAGAGATATTCAGACTTTTAAATGTAAACTAAAAACTTATTTATTCAGTCTGACTTTTATGTAGGGTTTAAACATTTTATTACTTACCTTTTACTGTAATATTGATTTAAATGTTGCTTTATTATCTTAGTAACTTTAACTGTTATCTTATTCTATTTTTATTTATTCATTTATTTATTGTATGTATCTACTCAGTTGTATTTATATTTTTAGCCTTAGTTTTATTTTCAACTCTTATCAGTACCCTTTTTAAATCTATTTATTTTAACTATTTGCACTCTTAATTTTGATGATTTAACTTATTGTAATTACACATATTTTATTGTTGGTGTGCTTTCATCCTATTTTACTTTATGTTATTTTAATTTCTATTATTATTATTATTATTATTATTATTATTATTATTATTATTATTATTATTATTATTATTATTATTATCCCCTTATATGTCTTGCCGTTGTTTTATTTCTGCTTCTTTCTTGTTTTTCAACCGCTGTAAAGCCCTTTGGGTTGCATTTGATTTGTATGAAAGGTGCTATATAAATAAAGCTTGATTGATTGATTTATGTATTTGCTATGTCATATTCTAAGGAAGCCCTAAGCTGATGTGCATCCACACAATTTATTTACTCCCTTTCCCAGTGATAATTACTGATTTCTGATTGTTTTCTTGAGTCACTGCCAGATCACAACATGCCATGTTGCTATGGCCCACACCAATGAGAAAAGTTTGTTTTGTGCTTTTGCAACTTTGGTGACAAAAGTGATCACCTGACAATAAGTTCACATCTCAAGGAAACAACTTGAAATAACTGTTATCATGGGAAATCATATAAATACAGATAAAGGTGCTCATCTGTCAAGGGCTTCTGTAAATATTATAAAGCCTATAATACATCAATACATTTTTAACTTTTTGGCTCGCTTAAATGATTTTTATTGAGTTTACATAGCTATGTGTTCATACTTTTACATGAAAATCAAATCTCATCACTGAAAAAAAGTGAAAGTGAAATTGCATGACAGTGTTGTTCAGCAAAGAACAGCATAGACCTGCAAATGCATAATTTAAAGGACTGTCATTGTGGTTTTGTGATGAGGTGCAAGTAAGCACTCAGGATCAGAGCCTGGCTGCTGAGGGCTTTGGGCAAAGTGACCACAGGGGGTATTACATCATATTGGATCACCATGTGACCTTCAGTTTCTCCATACACAAACACAGTGAAACCATGCATATTGTTTTTGAACGCAAAAAAAAAAAAAAGATTCTTTATGTTATCAGAATTTGTTGTAATCCAATTAGGAAAATCCTGAGGAGCCACAGGATTAAACTATTTTAAATACTTTCCAACCTTCCAAGGAGTCAACCAAAGAGAGTCTTGAACAAAAACAACACAGGACACTGTTAGTTGAATTTCTGCCACTGAAAAAGGAACTGGGCTTATCTGCCACAAGCAGGTGATTGCACATGACCACAGCTTCCGGTGGACTATCATCTGCAAAGACTGTACTGTAACTTTAGCTCTATATCTGACCGACTGTCTGCTGTTTTGAGGCAGGAACATGCTGAAACTTAACAGAAAGACCCACCAACTGGGTTAAATATAGCACTGATTATGAAAATGTGATGTTATTGTGATTAATAAGTAGCTAACAAGGGCTTTCTCACACATCACTTCTAAAAGTTGTATTATAATGTTTAGTACTGTGACAGGTGACTGTTGCTGTTTGTCCTGACATATACCACTGATTCTATTTATTTATTTATTTCATCTTTATTTAACCAGGAAGATTAAAAATGTCTTTTACCTGATCCTCTTCCATTAAACAAGACAAAGATCATCTTAAACTTATGCTGGCTAGCTATTAGTTTTGAGTATCCCAACAAGTTTCTAGTTTTTCTTACACATTGCAGCGTTTTATGGAATATTCATAACAGAATACAAAACAAATATTAATGGAAAAAATATAAAATTCATCATTTATGTATTTTTAAACATATGTTGTTCTTTTAGTTTGGAGATTAAATACATTTTACGATGTGATTTGCATCAATGTATGTCTTTGATTTTCTTTATTTTGGTGTTTCAAATCACTTTAACTTCTGGGTCCACACAAAACAAAGGTCATGTCTGTGTTGTTTATCAGTGATGCTGCCACAACATGACTTTACTTACACCTCCCAATAAAATCTTAAAGCTTTGATTTTTTTTAACCTTATATCTTTTGTTTGTTTTATTCTTCTGTCATTGTTTTGTATCATTTTATCTATTTGTGGTGTTAGCCTTTTTACATTGTTTTATCCCTTTTATCTTTGGTGGTCTTAATCTTTTTATGTTATTTTTTCATTCTCATTTCTGTCACTTGTGGCTCTTATGTTGGAATTCTGTATTGTATCATGAGTAACCGGATCAAGCCCCAACATGTTGGTGTGAGAAGGAAACATTATTTGGCAATACGCAGAAAATTATGTAACTAATGCTTTGTAACTTGATACCAACACTCTGCAGACAGGGAGTGACTTCTGATGAATTTTCATAATAATCTGATAAATGTTTTGCTGTATCAGTCTGCAACAGATACCAGTGTTGTGGCAGTATGTTCTTTTTTCTTCTACACATGATCAGTGACAGTGATGGAGAATAAGCCACAGCCTTGCTACACAGCCTACACCCTTTGAAGTAACTCAACTGGCATACCTCCTTATTTACCAACACAGTCACTTTTAACTTTAAATTTAGCTTCAGCTAGATTATGATAGATAGATTTCATTAAAAAGACATTGGTATAAAATAGAGCATTCATATGTTACTTTAATGGCTAATAAAAATGCCAGCACTGTTTTTAATTCTTTTAACACTGAACTGTATCTTTTACTATGAATATTTGCTGTTGAAAAAGTCTCAATAAAGGCTTTTTCTTGTATATTGTCTCTCCTGACACCTACTTGCTCACAGTGGATTACAGATTTAAACTTCTAAAGTGCAGATCTTGTTGTTGAAGGTCTCATTTGCTTTAGAAGGTCATAAAGAGGAATCACTCTTGACTTTAGTCTGTTTCATAACGAGTTAAGACGTATTACAGGAGCTTTAATTACCAATATCAAACAATTACATCAGATTTTCTTTTGATAAAAAAGCTCTTTATGACAGTTTTATCGTAGCTATTAAACCCTAGACTGTAATTTCTCATGTCTGCTTTTTCTGTTTATTGTAATATACATACAAAAAATACTCACAAAAATATATTTCAAAAAGTATTTTCAATTGCTTGATTCATTCATGAGTCTATTTAAAGACTTTCACCACTACAATGTCATTTGTGCTTCAAAACAATTGGTTTGTGGACATGTTAAAGATGCATTTAAAACACTAACCTCAATTACGGTCACATTAATTTTGGCCATCCATTATTGAGCGTGTTAGCATGCAGACATTAACATTTTGCAGGAAGCACAGTTGCCACTGTGGTGGTAGACCGAGTTAATAATCTATTATCTGCAGCAATCCTTTTTAAATAGAAGATTGGCCCACATTTCATTGCTGTTATTAGAGTATCTATGTTTATTATAGAAACTATCCCACAGTCTCTTTTTGTGATCCATGGAAAATCCCCCAAATCCTTACAATCCTACCAAAATCCAGCAATGGCCACTTGATTTTGTGGTGATTTCTGACAAACATATTTTTGTGTCTTTTGGAAAAGGCTTCAGCCAGATTTAGATTTGGATTTCAAACATGATTCCAAGATAAAATGTTCCATCTGATAATCTCTGGAGATTACACAGCACTGTGCACAAGTGACCAAAAAAAAACTAAGATCAGAACATTTTTATGTAATATTCTTCATGTTTCAACTCCTTCAAACTAAATCAATTTTACAATAATTGAGCTTTCACAGTTTCTTCCCTTTGAGAATAAAGATTAGTAATTCAAAGCACCTCTCAGCACATGAAAGGAGGGAAAGAGAGAGAGAAACCCCAAATGTTTCCTGGTGTGCCCCCCTCATATAATATGATAAAACTTAAGACGGCTTAATGTCTACAAATGGTGACATGAGGGTGTAGGCAAACAAGCTTCACCGTGCTGTGTGTTTGTGTTGAGCTTATGTGGTTTGTGTATCTGCCTCGCATGCAGGAAGAGAGTGTCAGTGGACGCGATAAGGTTTGATTGCACAGAGAGAGGAGGAGGTCCGGTGCTTATGTGGCAGCTGTTGGAGTATTTGAGCCTGCAAGTCAAGAGAGAAGTAAATACAATAAAATAAAAACTTTAACTTATGTACAAAACAAGAGAGGAAGAAAGCTTTGAATAGGCAGTACATGAATTGGGGATGTTGATAAGGACAAATGGGGCTGAGTCAGGAGGCAGTGACCCTGTGCAGAAAGGGAGGGAAATAGGGAGAGAGAGAGAGAGAGAGAGAGAGAGAGAGAGAGAGAGAGAGAGAGAGAGAGAGAGAGAGAGAGAGAGAGCACAGAGGGAGGAAGTCTCTCCAGGACGCCTCATGAAGTGAGAGCAGGCAGAGGACCTTCACCACTGTAGAGCGGAGACCAGGAGGACGAGAAGAAGTGGGACCTGGGTGTTTATATGCCAGTGGGGTGAAAAGAGAGAGAGAGACCCTCGTCTCTGTGGGTCAGCTGATGACAGAAGATGAAGAACCACATCACCAATGCCCTCTCAGACTTCTTCTTTGAGTATGAGACCCCACGCCAGGTGCTGGTGAGGAACAGGAGGGTGGGAGTGGTGTGCCGTCTCATCCAGCTTGGGGTCCTGGCTTACATCATCGGGTAGGAGCCAAATATTCATGCTTTGGTTTTGTTGGTTGTTGGCTGTGACAGGTATGCAGGGTTTATATTGTGTTGCATGTTGCAGCTTGCATAATGACCCTTTAGAGTGACATTGCGCATTCCAATAGCTTGTCATTTTGTAGGGGAAGTTGTTCACAAGGTTTATCTGCTTGTTCCAGCTTTGTAAACATAAAGTTTTTTTGGCGTCTGTAACTTTGTAAATGCTTTTACAGATTACAGATTACAGAGATTCACAGACCAAACAATGAATAAAATCATCAGTGAAGTGACCCAAAGAGATGAATTACCTGATATTATAGTATTCAATGAACATATATATGACTGTACCTGTATTTCAACGGGCTATGCCAAAGGTCTGCTGGTTTCACCCTCAAAGATATGAGGTTTTTGATTTTTTTTTTTTCAAAACTCTGAGGACTTTCTCACGACAGTCTGACATTTACAGACCAAAGCATTAATGTATTCATCAATTTAGTGATCGACAGGGATTAACCAATATTCAAAGAATCATTTTGACTCTATTGAAGGAACTAAGTCAAAGATTTGCTGCTTTCTGTAACTTTATGAATGAAAGGTCCTTTTTTATTTTTCAAATAAATATGTATTTGTATACACAATTTTTTTACTACTCTCTGACATCTACTGACTGAATGACTGAATTATTAATCAATTGATTGATCAATAAAAAATAATCACCTTGTTTTTATAAGTTGATGAATTCTTTTGGGGGATATATCAAGCAAATATATCAACATTTTCTGGTTCCAGCTTCTTAAACGTAGAGATACACTGCTTTATTTATGAGCGAAAGGGTTTTGGTTCAGGAAAGGGTGATGAGGATTTTTGGTTGCCGTTTCAGTATAATGTAAATGACAGCTTTTCATTTGGAAATTTCTTAGAAAAATATGTCAACTTTGTAAGAGTTAAACTTTTAATTTTATTTCAATTGTAATTTTTGCAAGAGATGGAATAATATAGTTGAGTTGCAGTCCTGGAGGGACATGACCCTGAGGTCTGTGGTTTCTCTGTATGTAAAGAGGAGATCGTTGTAAGAAGATAATTGTGAAACATGTCATTTGACATCTTGATGTTGCCTCTGAGGATCAGAGATACAACCTGAAACCTGCCTGGTACTGTTGACACAGCAAACCAGCCCTGCGGAGCTGAGTGAGGAAGTGATTTCAGGGAAAAATGTGAGATCAGATCACTGATTATCTGACTCTCTGCCCTTCTCATGTTCAGACAAAATCTGCAGCATGTTCCTTAACTTACCCACACAAAATCTCCACTCACAGGCTTTGACTTGTTGGAGCAGCTTGTTGGAAATTCACTCTGAAGAAAGCAGTTTGTTATTTCAAATCTCCTCTCACATGGTTTCTGTTTGTGTTAGTTTGTAATCACTCATAGACTGTTTGTCTCTAAGTGTGTGTGTGTGTGTGTGTGTGTGTGTGTGTGTGTGTGTGTGCGTGCGTGCGTGCGTGCGTGCGTGCGTGCGTGCGTGCGTGCGTGCGTGCGTGCGTGCGTGTGTGTGTGTGTGTGTGTTTGTGTTGGGGCACCTCAGAGCAGCAGAACCTGAGGAGCTGAGTGTGATGAACACGCTGAGGCATATGCTAACACATATAACAATCAAATAATGCCACACAGCGTAAAGACGGGTTACCTTCTGCTGGTGACATCAGAGGTGACTAAAAACTCTGATGGATGAAGGCAATTTCAGAAAATTCTTGTCTTGCTAATGGCAAGGATTGTCTTTCTTTTGTTTAAAGAGAAAACAGTCTGATGTAATCAGACTGAAAACGACCCACTGTTGTTTGCCCTCGTTCTCATCTTGTTCTTGAAATCTTAAGAGGAAGATACAAAATGATGTGGAAATAATGCAGAGATCTGCACGTTTGTCAAAGTCTGGGTCTTTGGGGATCTTCTATGACCTCTACTGCTTTCTTCCACACTGTCACCTGCCTCTTCCTGCCGTAAGAAATGGCCTCATGAAAGTTGGCTTGTGATAGGCATGGAAGGAGATCTGATTAAGACGCTGTCCTGACTCAAGGCTTCAGGATTCGAGCAGATGGCTAACGGGTTGGAGTTGAAGTCAGACTCTCTCTCAGGCCAACCTTATTATTACTCACTTCAGCAGAAAAGAGACATGTATTGCAGTTTTGGAATTCATATTACAGTTCTGCTTGTCTTTTCTTATCATTCAACTTCATACTAATTTATTAGAAATGATGCATTCTTGGCCAGCTTAATTTTGCACAGCACACATACCAGAACGTGCTCTGCATGAATCTCACATTAAAACATCCAACATGACTGGTTTTGACAATATTAGTTGTGACATTTCAAATAAATCCATTATTGTCGTCAAAAGGCAAACACTAAAACAGATAGAGCAGGAAAGCAGTTTAAACCACAATGATTTTTCTTTCATTTCATACCATTTTACATTAAGACAAACCAAATCTATTGTTTTTCTGTTTCATTCTGATTAATTGAAGGTTGATGTATCTTTAATTCTGATGTGTCTCCACAAAATGAGCACTAATCTCAGCTCTGCAGCATGTAAGTGGGAAGAAAAGCCCTCCGCACATCAAGGAGCTTCCTCGCTGCCTTGCTGCTCTTCTGTCGCAGCAGATACAGATCTCACTTAGACTGCTGTTTTAGAAGATCCCGCCATTATTTCATGCTCATGCATTTCTTTATTCCATTAACGTGCTCTATTTTTTTCTAAATGTAAGCTCCAACTGCATAATTTGATTCGCCTAACTGATAGAAGTTGTGGCTTTCGGCACATTGTGCACTCTTTATTCCACTTTGAGGGATGTTTCTTCTTGTCTGCTGCTCTGAGGTGTTTTCTCTGTGCGCTGACGAATGAGCATGTGCTTCAACACATGAGTCCTGCGGGTTCTCTGCCAGTGGGTAATTGCTTTTCCCACCCTGTATGAAATAGCTGCAACTATGTATCATCCAAGTGCACACCAGCTGTTAGCCATTTCTCCTGGCCATTCACACACACAGATAGGTGCACACAATGAGATGCCTCACTCAGCAAAGATGCAAAAATACCAAGTTTTAAACTCATTTCGAAAGCTCAGGAAGTTTTATTTTCATTTTTTGTCAGCTCTTGCAGAATTTCAGAAATATTAACACCCATAGGAAACGGAGAATATTATATTTTTGCTGTATAAAATAAAAAATGCAATCACCCTTATATCATTATCAGTGCTGTTATTTTGCCTTAGTAAAATATCAAGAAAACAAGATGTGTGCTGCATTACATATGAAAGTGCTACAATTAATATCAAAATGAATGCTCCTGTGAGGAGGTTAGCTATTTGCTTAGCACACGGAAACTATCAACAATGTCTCCATATGAGCTACAAAAGCCAATCAGGCCATCCACATGAAGACTGACTATTTCTAAATAGTTTATTTCAGTGTTGAAACCAAGCGGCAACCTCCGGTCTCAAACGATGAAGCCCATGTGGAAGTGTTATAAACTGCAATACATCGAGAAACCGCTTGAGGCTGGCTGCAGAAACACCAGAAACCACATACACACCAATTAAAAAAAGACGATCTTTACAGCATTAATAAGCATGTTTACAGTCTGGTTCAAAAAACTGCTTGGATCTACGTAGCTAATCTCTCTATCGGCACACACTGTACGGGGGTGAATTTTTTTCTAACGTGACGATTCAGAAGATATTAAGATTACGAGTTTTTGCCCAAATAAGGACATGACTGACTTGACTCCCGGTCGGGAACACATAGCTGTTGGCTAGGAGGCTCACACTACGTCACACTCTGCCTGGTTGAGTTCCGCATTTCTAGTATGGCTGCCGCCGACGATTGGCTTCAAAACAGCGCTCAGGAACAGATGGGTGACGTCACGGATACTACGTCCATATTTTATACAGTCTATGGTTGAAACCACTGGCAGGGGGCAGGTGCCAGTTAAAGTGAAAAACTGGACTCTGTTACATGGCAAAGATTTTGGATGAGTTAGACAGGCAGGGTGAGAGTTGCTGTTAAACATCACGACTTACATGTACAGGACGAACTCAGCAAAGAACAAACAGGTACTACTTTGTCCACTGGGGGTGCCAGAATGAACTAAAAATAAAAGTTCCTCACAGGAGCTATAAGTAAATATTTTCAGCTAAATGTACTTAAAGTAGCAAAAACATTAAGTATCAGTGGTTGCCAAAACAAAAATAAGATTTAAAAAAATACTCCATATCAATAAAAGTCTTAATTTAAATTAAGTAAATAATACAACTTTCATTTCCCTAATGTAGTTGAAGTACCAAAACTTAGAGTAATTCTAAACTTTATAAACAGCCCTCTGTTACTGTAGCATTGTTACATTGCTGATGCATCAATGGGCAAGCTGCATTTTCCAGTTGCAGATGCTTGGACTGGCGCTAACTTTAAGTACTTAATAATGTAATTAGGTATTTAAGTCGAATGGTTTCCTGGAGCCCCTCCAAATGGTCAGCAGATTAATGCAAGGGGTCATTAGATGATTCAAGCGGGAGGACAGCCTAATTTAACCCATCCTGCTCCACTGTTCTTACAGTTTTGTTACCATCTCCAAACAAAGACATGCCTCCCACATGCTGCCACCTAAATCATGACTTCCCACACCTCATCCCTCACACATGAACCACTAAATCATCAGAGGCTAATGTAGGGATCAATAACAAATCACACTTATTAACTCTCTCTGTATATACAGGACTTTTAATTTGGCTGGAGTTTTGTTTTTCATTGTACATTAGCGGTAGTTTCTTCCTCTCTAATACTTTCATGAGCATGGATTATGAATAAGGCCTAAATGTGCACATCAAGACATTATATGTTGTCTTCATATGTATGGTGCTGCCACTTGGACCATGAATCTAAATCCACATTAAAGCTGCTGTGGGGACTTTTTAGCTCACAATAAACTAGACTTAAATTAATGCTGATGTCTCTTCACAAGCTACAGAAACACACATGACCATCAGCAACCACATTGATTATTTTTGTATAGTTATTTTATGTGCCTGCCCCCCCATTGAAGGGTAGGTGTCAAACAAGACATCAAACAACATGCTGCAAACAGTCTTGTTAAACATGTTCCATACAGATACATTATGAGTTGCATGTTAGATATCTAATGTAAACAAGGATGGGATTTAAGGCAGAAAACACTCACATTTGCACTGGATGAATTCAGCCATTTATGTTTTAATTAAAAAAAAAAGTTTTACAAAGGGTAAAAGTACTTTTACAGGATGAACATGTTAGTCTACTATGATTACTGTCATTCTCATAGCTCATCAGCTGTTGTCTAAAGGTGTTATAGTCTCTGAGAGTGATGGCTAACTTCCTGAGGCTTCCAGTGTAGCAGGGAGTTAGCAACAAAGTAAGCGTTCCAGCTAAGACTTCCTTCTCTGATGTTGTCTTTGTGTACAGTCCGACAAGCAACTTAAGAATTGAGAATGGAGTTGGTGCGGAGAAACAATATCTCACAGCAGATTGCTACCTGCTCTTGAATGCAGGTATCAGTTTTAAGACATTGATTAAAGTTAAATTATTGTTTGCTAATGAGTTCTTGGATTGTTTTTGCTGTCCTCATGGTATGATCCCGTGTACACCTTAAGCCTGCTGAACAATGGATGATACTACTCAGACTGACAACAGATACGAGACACCAGAACCCTTCCATTCCAACATCCTCCCAGATGTTCTGCATTTGTGAATTCGTCAATAGAGAGCAGGGACGTGCAGTCAGGGGAGGCAGAGCCTCACCTGCATCATGAAGAGTAAAAAATAAACTATTATTAAATCAAAATATTTTCCTTTTGAATCCAATAATGTCTATGATTTCACAGTCCAAATGGCTGAATTTTTGTATTTCCCATTCAAATACACGGGCGAGACGAAAAGTGTGGCAGCGAGCAGCCTCACCTCACCTCAGATTGTGCAATCCCTCACCGAATTGGTTGAGGCTTGTATTGACAAGTGCCTGTTTCTGTCTCTCTTCACATCTCCAATATAATGTTTTCAGACTATTTTAATATGCCCTCTAATTTTCCATATTCAGGCTAATGTATTTAATATTTGTGTGTTACATATTTAGTTTTGCTGATCGCATAAAACCGCAGATAAAAAAGCGTGAGGTGAGGCAGACGGTACTCTGCCTCACTGAAGGGGGCCTACGAGAGCACACAGGTTCACGTTGCTACCGTTCTTCTACACAGAGCCATAGCGCTGCAATTTCAAAATCAAATTCGCAGCTGCAGTCCGTTCATTCTAAAATTTTGCTCTAATTGAAAGCCAAAAATGGAATATATTATATCTAACCTTAACAATTTCTCAAAACTGGACTCCAAATTGAAGCGGGATCTAATTAATAAAGGAAGCCCAACGCCAGAGCTTAGAGATCTGCTTCAAACATCAGGTCAGAAAATAACCCACTCCTTTCAAACTGAGCTGTTTGGCTTATAAAGTTGTAAATCTGACTCCAATGTCAGCGCCTCACAAGCCATGAACCTCACCGCACGTCACCGATAGAGAGCACATTTCTGTTTGTACAGCCTGTACTTTTTCACTTGTACCTCAGAAAAGAAACTGAATCTGTAACCTCTACTTTTACTTGGGTCTCTTTGTTTGTGTCTGTTCTCCTACTTCAGTAAACAGTGCGTTCTTCAGATAGCTCTGGTTTGATTCAGTATGTTGGATGAGTATACTGATTGCAAAGTGACTGGTGCTTTGACCACCCTGACGCTTCCTAACCATAATTACTCACACATCTCTGTGAGCCATGCTGCTGGCATGTTCAGTATGCCGACATTACCTCCATACATGCCCTTGCCTGTGGGATTGGATAGTTTGCTTGGGTGTTGTTGAAGGAGAGTCTGATGTTCTGCCAGGCCTGACAAGATGCTCTTTGTGTCTCATACAGGTGGGTGTTCATCTACGAGAAAGGATACCAGTCCACGGACACAGCAGTGAGCTCAGTCTTCACCAAAATGAAAGGAGTGGGCTACACCAACGATAAAGGAAAAGAGAGAGTCTGGGATGTGGCTGACTATGTCTTTCCTCCGCAGGTTGGTGACTAAAGCTTCTCATGTCCTAATTATATGACTCTTAAGTAGTCAAGAAATCATTTCACACATTACACAACCATTGTTAGGATTATAGAGAATCTTGGCCAGAATTCAACATCCACAGACCATGAATCAAACTGCCTGGGTGAATTAACATCAAACTGAGTCAGATGGGCAACGTCACAAACCCTCTGCTCCCTGAGGAGAGCTGTACTGTGGTCAGATGGTGACCAGGACCAATGTTTAGCCATGCTCTTAAAACATCCTTGTTGGCTAGATTTCATGCCAGATCTGATCATTAAAAGATTTGGAGAAAGTACACACACAGTAAATGTTACCAGCTTTGTCAACATCAAGGTGTCACTGTGTCATTGAGTGTGTCCTGTGATGAACTGAGCAAACAACCTTCCAAAAGGAAGACTCAGGTCAAACATATTTCTTTGTTTACCCAAAATGTCCCTGGGACCTGTTATCTGTGGGAATGGAGTTAAGTGACACAATGAAGATGGTCATGTTTGCTTTCAGTTGTGGGTGCGGGCCTTTTTTTAAATTCAGACTGGATTAGACAGACAGTTTGATGTGATAAGCTCAATAACCAGATGAAAAGATCTCTTTGGTAGAACAACTAATGCTTTGATCAGATAATTATATACCAGCTCATATTTATCCCTTAATCCTCCTCTTTGTCAATGAGTAAATCAGTAAAACAACAAGCATGGGAGAAAACCTTGTCACTATAAAAGTGTTGCTACCTCGCTAAAAGCAAACTTCTGTAGATGCCACACCAGCTATGTGGGGCAAACAATACATAGTGCTCAAAAGGTCCTGCAAATTTGCACAAAGACACAGGAATACAAATAATTTCTTTCTGTCTGAAACCATTTAGAAACTAATTGCACTGCCTTGTCCCTGTGAAAAAAGTTTTTAATATTATGGTTGGCCATAGATGGAGTGCTCTTACCTGATGTTGCTAGAGGTTGATCTAGGGATTGTAGGGAAGGGGTAGAAACCTGCTCCTTCCCCCAGGAGATCAGGGTTCAATGCTGGCTGCTCCCAGGTGTCCAGATTATGCAGGCTGGAGATTTGAAGGTCAGTGAGACTGGTAGGGCTGCTGTCCCAGCCTGTGGAATACAGCTCGGGAATAAGGTCAAAGGTGAATTTACAGTTTGAGTCTTTGGACCTTCGGGGCTTTTGTCCCTAGGTTTTATTCCCAGTTAGGCAGAGTCCTCCACTATTGATTAAAGTTTAAGCTTTATTACTTTAAAAGCAAAGGCTTTGGTGCCAATTAAAAAACTATAAAAGAGATGCAGTAGTGTGCAATGAGGCAGCACTGAGTACCTTATATCCCTGACGTTTCGCAATCTTGTTGCTTCCTGTGATAAGCATTAGGGTTATGACTAGGGTAAGGGTTAGGGTTCAGTTTAATAATAGGGTTAGGGTTATGATTAGGGTTAGGGTTAGGGTTAAGATTAGGATTAGGGTTATGATTAGGGTTAGGGTTAAGACTAGGGTTAGGGTAATGATAAGGGTTATGGTTAAGACTAAGGTTAGTGTTATGATTAGGGTTATGGTGAAGATTAGAGTTAGGGTTAGGGGTAATATTAGGGTGAGGGTTAGGGTTATAATTAGGATTGGGGTTGAGGGGTCCTGTGTTAGGGTTAAGATTGGGGTTAGGTTAGGGTTAGGGTTATGATTAGGGTTAGGGTTGGGGTTGAGGGGTCCTGTGTTAGGGTTAAGATTAGGGTTAGGTTAGGGTTAAGATTGGGGTTAGGTTTGGGTTAGGGTTATGATTAGGGTTAGGGTTAAGATTAGGGTTAGGGTTAAGATTAGGGTTAGGGTTAAGATTAGGGTTAGGGTTATGATTAGGGTTAGGGTTATGATTAGGGTTAGGGTTAAGATTAGGGTTAGGGTTATGATTAGGGTTAGGGTTAAGATTGGGTTAGGGTTATGATTAGGGTTAGGGTTATGATTAGGGTTAGGGTTAAGATTAGGGTTAGGGTTATGATTAGGGTTATTGTTAAGATTAGGGTTAGGGTTAAGATTAGGGTTAGGGTTATGATTAGGGTTAGGGTTAAGACTAGAGTTAGGGTAATGATAAGGGTTATGGTTAAGACTAGGGTTAGGACTATGATTAGGTTTATGGTTCCGCCCAGGCTCCGGCCTCATCACTCCCTGCAGATAAGTTTACATGCAGACATTGAGGAGTGATGAGCAAAACATACTGAACACCCCTGGAGCCTGCAGGGGGATGCTGGGGGGGATGTCTTAGGGGATGAAAGAAAATTCAGCAATAGGCATGCAGGCAGCAGAGGCATTGACAGGCAGAGGGAGAGATGGGAGATAAAGTCAGTAAACTGAGTCATACTGTAGAGAAACTGCTGCATCCTTTATTATGTAAGTTTATGGCATGAATAAATGAGATTAACACCTGTGTTACCTCTGTTGATATTAAACCTCAGGGTGACTCATCGTTTGTGGTGATGACAAACTACATCATAACTGAGGGTCAGAACATGTCAACGTGTCCAGAGGTAAGCACCCTCTCTCTGTGTTTTCTCCCTCTCGGTCTAACAGTTTACACTACCATAAATAGAAAAACTCTACAGAAACTGTGTCTCATTCCAAGATTGTTTGTGTAATTGGAGAAATAGTCCAGCTGTCGAAAGTATGTTTTTTTTAATGTAATGACCTCCAGATGAGTCCTACAGTTTTAAAAAACAGCAAAGTATCACAATTAATGTTAAACTTGAATCGAACAGAAGTGTTTTCATGTTTTCACTGATCTGTCCCTTGACATTCTACTGTTGTATACACACACACACACACACACACACACACACACACACACACACACACACACACACACACACACACACACACACACACACACACACACACACACACACAAAAACACACACACAAAAACACACACACAAACACTATCACTAACTTTGGTCTTTTGTTTATTACAGCTTCCAGGCAAACACAACTGTAGCTCAAACAGAGACTGTGAAGGAGGGAGTTTCAAACGTACGGGACATGGTAAATCCTGACGGCCCGACAGTGTGTGACATCTGCAGTCCTCACTGAATAACCGTCTGTCTGTCTGTGGCCAAGCTAAGCGCTGTTCAGTTTTTGGGCTTTTTGTTATCATCGTGTTCTGTTTTGTCAGAAACAAAACCTTCTCTCGAACCTTTAGTGCAGAGGTTTTAATAATTGTGATTACCCTGCTCTCTTACTAATTAACTGGCTGTGCTAAATCCTTGATTTTGATTGGCCAAAACCCCTGGACAATGGTTATTGATTCTGAACAGCAAAGGGATTACAATGCATCCAATGTACTGTTGATTTCACCTCCTCCTGTTGACAATGTGACAAAAACGTCACTATCTTGTAGCTGTTAGACAATATAGAGAATATGTATATTTATGCTACTCTCAATGCATTTGGAGAGCACAAAGCTTTAGATAGATGGTTAATGGCTGATCAGTCACTAGCATGGAAAAGAAGAAGTAAAGTGAGAAAACAGCGCAGAGGGAATTTAAGTGAAAGAGACATCAATCCAGATTAAAGATGACAGACACAAAGCAGCCTCAAACTGCAGCATGGTGTAGTTCGGCAGAGTTACAGAACTGGCTGAGTGAGAAGAAAATGACAACAGAAAAGTTACAGGGAGGAGGACCTCATACAGGTGCTACTGTTATTTCAGTAGCACCTGTATGAGGTGAAATCCAACAGAAAAAATGCCAATGTTTAGACTTAACCGTGAATGAAAATGTCTTGATTTATAACAGTAAAGCAAGAAAATGTGAAGACTTAAGCTTGAATTAAGTTTAATGTAAATTTGAACCATTAGTCTCATAAGAATACTGTTGTCATGGAAGTGCTAACAACCGTGAAGTTTAACAGACTTCTTTTTAGCTGCATAAAACCAATAAAATCACCTTTAGAACAATACTTTGTTTGTATATTTAGTTGGGAGCCAGGTAATTAGCAGGATTCTATGGTTAGTTGGTGGTTGTGTGGAATAAAATCCCTTCAGGGTGGACAATACACCTCTGCTCCATGTCAGCTGTTTTTTGTTGAAAACAGTTTAAGTTTCTCGATACTACTGAGCTTGTCAGTGTCACTTCTCCATCACCGACCAATCAAAAATCAAAAAACTGTTCTAATAACAAAGGTAGGGGTCCATTTGGAGGAGGAACTAAACACACACATTTAGTAAGGGTACAATTTCCTATTCTAGAGCTGCTGCTATTGCTACGACATGATTTCTATCAATTGTTTTAATTATTTATTCAGTTGCATTAAATAAATGCAAACATTTCAGCATTTTACAACAGATTTAATAACTCAACAGATGAGGGAAGCAGGAGTGCTGCAGGACAACTTTAGCAACCTGGCAAGAATAAGCACCGTTGAGAAGTGCTAATGAGGTAAAGGGAAGCCAAAAACACTGTCACTGGACGCTAGCCCTAAAGTACACGGACCAAAAATGTGGCAGTTCAAGTAACATACCGAGGCACATCCCTTATGAACTGGCCAAGTATTACAACACCGTGACTATTATAATACAAAGTACCTGCATAGCAAAGGAATAAGTACCAGTCAGTCAGGGTCATTATGTTAGGGAGACAGGCCAGATAACCAGGGCATAGAACATTGTATTTAGGAAATGGGTTGTGGCTCTTAAGAGTTGTTAAAGGATTATATCAGCTATAGATTGTGGTTGATGCAAAACCAAACAAAAATACACAAGACCGGACTCATCACTGTCTGTCAACGTTTGGATGTAATACATACTGTACATTGCTCATGTCTACTATAAAAAGATAAACAGATTAAAATCAACAACCTCTGTCTTAGCAACCAATCACTAGTTCACTGTGTTTGGATTGTGCTTGTTGATCATTGAAGTAAGCAATTTAAACTCTGCCCTAAGCAAGCAGACACATTCATGTATGTACAAACACAGGGACAGTTGTTACAATTACTCATGTGCACAGAGCTGACACAAATCATGAACACACAGAGACATTAAAAACAAATAACCATCCAGACAGGAGCTTTTTTAAAGGGTCCAAACATACACAGCATCGTCAGTTCAAAGAGCAGTTATATAAATTTACTGTCCTCCATCTGTCTCCGGGTTCAATCAGGACCTTTTCAAGTCCTCCATGACCTATATCCACTTTAATAAGAACAACCTTAGCTGAAGCTTTAGATCTGTCCATTTCACACCAGTCAAATCCACCAGTATCTCTTTAGAGGCGGCGTGCTGTCTCTATGAGCATGGATGGGCAAACACACTGAGGCCCCTGTAGCCAAACACACTGGTAGGCTGCAGTGGAAGGTCAGAGGCCAAGCCGAGTGACCAAATGCCTGCTGGAGAACTGTCTGTGAACTCACCCAGCACATGATGAGAGAGACTGATACCCACAAAGCTAATCAAACACAGAGAACATATAAGTTTGAATCAGGGTGAGATAAAGAAAACAGCCATGTCAGCGCTCGCTTTGCTTCACTTTTATATCTTTGCTCGCTGCGGTTGATGCTAATTCAAGATAAGATGATTAAAGCCTCGCCATGTCTTGCTTTTTTGTCTTCTTGCTACTTGAAACACATGTTGTTCTTGTGCTAGCTTCACTTTAAAGTTTTGTCTGTAATGATGAACTCCAGTGTGTTTCTACTCCAAGGACAAATGACGGGAGTTTGTATGAATACCACAAAGACCTGTGAGGTCCTGGCCTGGTGCCCTGTGGAGGATGACCACACCATACCAGAGTATGTAGAAACTTTCACTTAACCCTGCTGCAAGCTGGAATACACAACTGTCCTGACATCACAAGTGACTCCAACCTCCTCTCTTCTGTTTATTTCCACCCAGCCCTCCTCTGTTGATGTCTGCAGAGAACTACACACTGTTCATCAAAAACTCTGTGACTTTCCCCTTGTTTGGTGTCACAAGGTGAGGGGCTGCATCAACATCAAGTTAAATTTAGCTTAGCAGAAGCTAAAATTTCTTTGGTATTAATTTATAGAAAAGAGACAGGTTTGGTAAATGTTGCTGCATGTCTTTCCCACAATAAATAATGAGTATTAAAATGGGGCCCTCCACCAACATGAAGAGGTGAGTTTGCTCTTCAAAGGATACACAAATTATTTAATATCCTCTGTTACTCTGTAGAAGCATCTTTAAAAAAGTTTGTCCTCATTGTTTGTTTGTATTTTAGTTAAGACTGTACAGATAAGTTTTGAAAAAAGTGTCTAAATGCACATCATACAGGTGCAGGGCAATCAAAAAACAGCAGCAATGCAAAAAACAACAAGCCTGCACATTCTCAAAGCCACACAAACTAATAATCAGAATTTTTGGACTCAGTAGTCTTTACCAGGTGACAAATAATTTATTTTGATTTGGGGGAACCATCCATATACATTGATTTGCACACCAGTAGGCTGATATAGGTGTGAAGGTGTGGTCAAAACATGTAAACTACCTGAACCAGGCTGTAAACATGTTTCCTGCAAACGATGGCTTTTTTGAATTGGTATATACTGTATGTGGTTCACAAGGGGGAGACAGATTTTAGTAAAACAAAAGACATAATCAGCTCATCAAAAGGAGAAATACCCGGACCTCTCGTTCCTTGCAGAATTGAAGCACAAAAACTCTGGATCCTACATCTCTCATAACGCATTTCAGCAAAATCTCTTCATTATTTTTGCGGCTAGAAATACTTTTGAGCTCAAAACTAAAATCACAACCATGTGACGCTGGTTTTTCTAGGAAGGATTAACGTATAAGGACAATAAAGCAACCTTACTCAATACCACAGGAAGTCCAATAATCAGGACATTTTGATGCTGCTGTCTCCGTCAGGTGAAAGTATTTTTGAATTATTCATCTTTTTACTAGGGGCCACGCAAGATTTGCATATCGATGATAATGATAATGATGATGATAATGGCAGATGTGATCAAATATGCAAACCATATTGAACATATAGCTAAAAATAATTTATAAAAATATGATTTCAATACAACAAACAGAGAACAAGGAAAATGTAAAGGACAAGTATTACCACACATTTATTTTAACAACAACAATATTGCACACCATCTTTCAACATCCAAGTTGTTCCAAACATACACCCTCTTTGAAAGTCATTACAACAAGGCAAGGCAAGGCAAGGCAAGGCAAGGCAAGGCAAGGCAAGGCAAGGCAAGGCAAGGCAAGGCAAGGCAAGGCAAGGCAAGGCAAGGCAAGGCAAGGCAAGGCAACTTTATTTGTATAGCGCATTTCATACACAGGGGCAACTCAATGTGCTTTACATTGAAACATTAAAAGCATTGCAAACATTCAGACAAGCATAAAAGAACACAATTAAAATGACACATATAATGAAACAGAAAAGAAAAAGAAAAATAGAAATAGCTTAAAAATAAAATTAAGATTTGCATTTAAAGTGAGTTAAAATGAGCTAAGATAGGAAGGCAGTGGCAAATAAAAAAGTCTTAGTCTTACAATACAACAATAGAATTAGGATGAATAATCTGTTGTGTTTTTCAAACTAAGATATTTTCTAGGTTTCAGGATACATCTTTCTCATAACCAGCTAAAAACTTCCAATACGATATACTTTTAGTCTTTTCTGTGGAAAGCTTCTCAAAAAGGGATGTATGGTTAGGATCAGTCTTAGATGTTAAAACATTACTTGTGTATTACTATTGTTAAATAATTATATGGTAATATGCATCCATGGCATCATGTTCTCTTCTAGTGTATTTGAATAATGTTTTTTTATAGATGTTTTTACCTCAGGCACTTTGAATGCTTGACCACACCTGCCATCATAGATCTTATCAGATAATCGATGTGCAAATCTCATTATATGGGTGTGGCCTCTATTCTTCCAAAAGTCCTCTATCACCAGACAAAGACAGTGGTGTCAAAACATTGTCAATATTCAACTTTTTGTGGCATTGAGTAAGAGTGTAGGCTTGTCTTCCTTTTGATACTGTACAGATATTTGACAGAAACCTGTTTCCTGTTTCCAAATATGGAGTAAATGTTTTGTGTCTTCAAGGCTGGTAGATCTAATTCAACTTTTTGATGAACTGCATTATGGGAGTTGTTGGATCCAGATTTTTTTGTGCTTGACTGATACAAAGAATGAAAGTTAAAGTATTTATGCCTTTAGGGCACTATGTTGGTCTCTTCTTTATCAAATCTGTCTTTGGCAGGTCCTCAGACTTTATTATTAACAGTATATCACTTTACTTATGCTAAAGTACCCCTTTAACTTTAATATTTATCATCCATCCATCCATCCATCCATCCATCCATCCATCCATTTTCTTCCGCTTATCTGGGGTCGGGTCGCGGGGGTAGCAGTCCAAGCAAATTGGCCCAGACATCCCTCTCCCCGGCGACACTTTCCAGCTCCTCCTGGGGAATCCCGAGGCGTTCCCAGACCAGGCGGGAGATATAATCCCTCCACCGCGTTCTGGGTCTACCCCGGGCCTTCTCCCAGTTGGACGTGCCCGGAACACCTCTAAAGGGAGGCGTCCGAGAGGCATCCTTATCAGATGCCCGAACCACCTCAGCTGACTCCTTTTGACGCGGAGGAGCAGCGGCTCTACTCCGATCTCCCTCCGGATGTCCGAGCTCTTGACCCTATCTCTAAGGCCGAGCCCAGACACCTTTTGCAGGAAACTCATTTCAGCCGCTTGTATCCACGATCTTATCCTTTCGGTCATGACCCACAGCTCATGACCATAGGTGAGGTTTGGAACGTAGACCGACTGGTAAATCGAAAGCTTTACCTTCCGGCTCAGCTCCCTCTTCACCACAATGGTCCGATACAACGTCCGCATCACCAATCCGCCTGTGGATCTCACGCTCCATTTTACCCCCACTCGCGAACAAGACCCCGAGATACTTAAACTCCCCTACTTGGAGCAAAGTCTCACTCCCCACCGAGAGAGAGCAATCCACCGTTTTCCGGCAGAGAACCATGGCCTCAGACTTGGAGGTGCTAACTCTAATCCCGGCTGCTTCGCACTCAGCTGCAAACCGCCCCAATGCCCGCTGGAGGTCCCTGCTCGAGGAAGCCAACAGAACCACATCGTCTGCAAAAAGCAGAGATGAGATTCCAAGCTCCCCGAACTGGAGACCCTCCTCCCCCCGGCTGCGCCTTGAGATTGAGATTGAGATTTATCATACCAGTGATTTAAAGCCAGCTTCAATAAATATATTCAAAGTCAATGTTTGTTATGCAGTAGTTTTTGCAGAAGAATATACAAAGATTTGATGCATTTAATTTTGGAAGTGTGTACATTTGTAAGAGTCAGTTACCAATGTTATTGCGCAAAGTAAGGTATATTTTTTCCAAGATTAAAATTCTTGCTTACAACTTGAATGGGAGATATAGAGAGTTGGCTATTTATCCATGAAATGAACCGAAATACATGTTCTTTGAGGTCATTATGTCAGACACCATGCTGAAATAGTTGTGTGTTTCATAATGAACATTTGTCTTTCAGGAGTAACCTGGTGGAGGGCATTGATGCTGGTTACATTAGTAAATGCCTCCATGATCCAGAGAAAGCTCCACTGTGCCCCATATTCAAACTGGGAGACATTGTCAAACTTTCTGGCTTCAATTTTGAAACAATAGCCAAAGTGGTGAGTGTAGAAGAGTTGCATATATCTTTTGGTGTTTCATTTTTCTATCATACTGTTGTAGTGTAATCCAACAAGCTCTGTATTAAGTACTACCTGGTTGGTTCTTTACAGGGAGGAGCCATTGGTATAGTGGTGGACTGGACATGTAACTTTGATGTGGATGTGAGACACTGTAAACCAAAGTACAACTTCCATGGTCTGTATGGAAACCCCACAGAGACAGACAAAGCCAGAGCCTCAGTGGGCTACAACTTCAGGTGGGTAGCTGTTTTTTCCACAGCAGATAAGCATCAATTTAAAATTACCAAAGGAACAGATATGATTTTAATGTTTTTTTCTTTTTCTGGAGGGACTTAATACTTTCATTTCACCTGCTGATTTACTGTCACCATGCTACACAGTGTTTGCTAATGTTGCTCACTAAATGTTCCTTCCACTGCAAAGTGTTGACACCTGTTGTTTCTTTGCTTCAGGTCTGTTGTGTTGATCTAAATGCAGCCTGACTTCAGTTCATGACGTTTACTTCCTCTCAGTAAAACAACTCAGCGTGGTGCTCTGATGTTTGTCTCAAACTTATCATAGTTTAATTAATGCGCTCTGTGAACACTCAGCTTCCTGTGCCTAGATATAAGGAAAAGTCATTTAAAGGATATAATTTAGGGAGTACTAACTGTCTTTAGAGACCATCATTTCATGGGACGTCTCCCACTGGTTCCCGGTTTGATTCCCATTGGTCAGGAGCCCTCCTGTGTGGAGTTTGCATGTTCTCCTTGTGCGTGCAGAGGTTCTCTCCGGGTACTCTGGCTTCCCATTGTTATGTAGACATGCTTGTTAGGGAGGGTCCTACTTGGTGACTCAAGCTTTAGGATGAATTACTCTCACTGCAGCAAAAACAGGAACATTATGTAACCATGTTTACATGTCACACAAATGATAAACAGTTTATATAAACAGCCTTTTAGCAGGCTCACAAAAATAACTCGGCAACATGAGAAAAAACTTTCCATCATCTGTTTTTCTTTTAAATTTATACATCCTCTATTTAAGAATCTGATGTTTATAATCTGCATATTTTTGTATGTCCTTGTAAATATGAAACACCTCACAGACAAATAAACACACACATTAAGACTGGACAGGGGGATTCAAATCCCGACTATGTTGTACACTTAGATCTGTATGATTGTATTATTTACATCTTACTGAAAGCAGCGTATATCTGTACTGATAACATCATGGAACTCTAATTTATAGAGTATCCACCAGGACAAATTCTGTAAAAGCGTTACATCTGTTTAGGAAGCCAGTATTGGTACTTACTTCCTGTTGCAGGGTCCAGTCACCCACTCCACACTCAGAGATCCTGGATAGTACTCAATGTGGCGTGACCTCAACACAAGCATGCAAACTGAATGGAAGTGTGCAGGAAGAGGGTGTTGGGGGGGCAGTTCTGGAAAGGCCCTTATGTGCCAGCCCTCTGACAGAGCTCTGCAGCCTCTCGCCCAATGGCAGCTGGGATTGGCTCCAGCCCCTTGCAGCCCCTGATGGGATAAGCAATATAGATCAAGTTGGATGAATGGGTGTTAAATTATTTGATTTCTGGGGGCAAAATGTGTTAAAATCAGGGATAGCATGTGGTATCATCTAAAACAGGTAATTGCAGGAACTTTAGATACCCTTTCGATTTATTTTAATCATTTTCACGACTGTTCGCAGGTTTGCAAAGCACTATATGGAGGACAGAATTCAGAGAAGAACCCTCCTCAAAGTGTTTGGGATCAGGATTGACATCATTGTTCAATCACTGGTGAGTTGTGTGTACATTTTTTGTGTAGTGAATTCCTGTCATGAAAATAGTCAAAGGGAATTCTGAGTAACTGTGTCTCTGTCCTTCACAGGCGAGAAAATTTGATATCATCCCCACACTGACAGCTATCGGCTCTGGAGTGGGCATCTTTGGAGTGGTATGTTTTAACCCTACGCTCATACCTGCAATTATCATTTACAGTTTGTCAGATTCTGCATTAAGTCCGATATAATTCTGATTTTGAACACAACTTTTCAGGCCACTGTAGTGTGTGACTTGGTGCTGCTCTATTTGCTCCCAAAAAGAGAATTTTACAAGAACATGAAATTCAAATACACAGACACACATATACAGGTAAGCATGATGATGCATGTGTACCCACTAACTTATGTAAATTCTGTTATTGGTGGATTTTTCTGAGCACAAGATGGCAGCAGAGAGACGTGTAAATATCAGGTGTGCTGTGTTTCTTTATGTCACCATCTTTAGGACTTTTATTATGAAGGAATGCCACTTAAATTAGATCCAGGAACCTCACGAGCACAAAGGAGTAGATTGATACTGTGTTTATCCCACAACAGTCACAGTCAATACAAAACCGTCTCTATCTACATTTTATCCGATAGAAGATGAAATCTCCCCTCACCCCCTTACCTCAGATGGCTCCCTTCTTTAACTGAACTAGGCAGAACGTTTTGTATTTGCAGCCTGACAGCGAGTCGCTTGGTTTAGACACCAGCGTCTATTACACCATTGAAGCAAAGGAAAGACAAACCCAAGGCATTGACAAGTCCAACGTGAGTGCTCATGGTAGTTAGAAAGAGTAGAATATGTCATTTTAATGTATTATATCATGCTATCAAAGGAGAATCCTTTATTCCTCTTTACCTGTAAGATCAAACTACCTCCTGTTGTAAATCAACTTTTTTTTTTATAGGATCCTGATTCAGAGGCAGGCAGCATAGAAACTGAGGTGTCTAAAGTAAGGGATTCAGAAGTTCCTCACAAAATATATCCTGTGCTTTACCTTCTGTGATTACTGATGCGTATTTTGTTTCGTATTCTTATGTAGAAATGATCTGGGAGAAAGCTTGTAAAGTGCTTTTTGGATTGCACTGGGACCCTGCAATAAACCCTGCAACACAACACACAAACACACTCTGAGTGTACTCGGGACTGGAGCGGACAAACTCAGACATTGCTCTACATGTCCCCGTCTTCCTCCTCTCGATCTTCCAGCTGTGTCTTCTAACAACACCTCCCACCCTGGGAGACTGTGACTCTTACTAGCGTAGCTCAGCTGTGTGTGTGTACTTTTTTGGGTGTAGCTCTGTTTGCTTTTATTCATACTTTGGGTGTAACCCTCCACCTCCTAACTTTCTCCACATTGATGCAGGTGAAAGAAGACTATCTGGCACTTGTGTGTGTACACATATCATCCATCATGATCTCTGTCACTGTCTTTGTCAAAGCAAGAAACACACACATGGCGTGCCATCATTGGAGTGATTCACCCTGTTTGCACCTTGTGATCAACAGCTGAGTTTAAATAAAAGATGTACATTTGTGGTATCGTTGTTGTTATTTCACAGGAATACAGACGACATATTAGAGTTCAGATTGTCTTTTTATTGTCTTTGATTATGTCTAGGTGTATAAAAAGCATGCAAAAAATAGCTTCTTCATATATTTAGGTACATATTTACATCATAACATCTGCATTACATTGACATGTGCCATGCTTCTGTTTTGTTTTAACGACTACATTCAGAGGAAAGCTCGAAACAATACAAGACAGACACACAAACACAGAGCAGGCATCTTTAACGCACACGTCAGGAAAGTGCACAGATAAGATTCACAGCAGCAAGTGACCTTATAATATGTACAAACTCACTCTCCCACAATCCTCTTCGTTTGGATACATCTTTGACCTGAAACCATGAAATGAGTCCTGTTAGTGATTTTCCAGGAGCAATGCTCGGTTGGATTTTTCTCCTGTGGTTAATGCTAGGAGGGAAATCCTCAGCCAAAGCTGCACTATGTAGTACATCTGATGTTTTTGTGAATATGTAGGTGCATCAACATGAATCTGAATCCAGCTGAGATATGCAGGCAGGTTTGTAGAGAGACTAAATACCTCAGGGGTTTCTATAAGGATGAATTGTGCAACATTGCAAGTGCTGCAGCAACAGTTCCAATTAGATTTGCAGGCTCAATCAGAGTTGAGCTGATCTGCACAGAGGTCCTTTAAAGCTACAGTAGGTTAAAGGAATCTTTAATATTTGTATGGCTGAGTATCTCTTGTTACAAAAACAAAAGAGGTTTTGTTTTGTGAGAGTTCTCAATTATATTTGGGGGTCAATTCTTTGAAAAAAATGACAAAATGACAGACAACATTTATGTGCTTGGTAAGTTTGCATCCCATAAAAAAAACCTTTTGAGAATATTCTATGGAATATATTATGTTATTCTCCTGTGATGCACACAAGCTATAAGCTAACTGGAAATTATGGTTAGAGCTTACTTTGTGTATTAATGTTCTTGTATGAAGTGCTGTATGCTAGCTAAAGCTTTAATCAATATACAGTGTAAACTAAATTCAACTGTACGGAAGCCCAAAGTGGACATACATTCATACATTTTACATTACATAGTTTCCTCTTTTGTTAAAAATTACTTCTGGTTGATTCCTCAAATTCTAAAAGTATTTATCTCATTATCTCAAGGAAGCAATAAGTCATAATGACTTGATTTAATTTTTTTCTCCAATTCTTGACTTTTTTTCTCCTCATCTCAGGATAACAAAGCTTATGTTGTTGTTATAAAGGGATCCTGTTCTGCAGATGATGAAAATAATAGATTGACCATAAAAAACATCTGTGTTCATATCTGCTCAGATTCTGTGTAATTTGGCTGAGTTTAATGTATGAATCAATGGATAAAGATAAAAAAAATGCACAAAATTGAATGAGTACTTGAAACATTTTGAAGAAGGAGTATTATAGAAACAATTTTAACAAAGTGGCAAAAACCTTTTTGGCTTAAAAACTCAGCGTTTCCTTCATACTTCAACGTACACGTCTGTCTAAGGAAACAGCCATTTTTCTTATTTCTGATAGAACATGACACAAATCTCCTTAAAGTTTTCATGAGTTCTTAAAACTAGGAAAGTGACAGAAGAACATGACAGAACCATCACTTTTACGACAGCAGTAATAAAAAAGTAGCTGTTAATTAATTGTAATTAAAGGGTTAAATGTTTACTGATCAACCATCACTGCTTCTCTAGAGATGCTCTTGAATACAACACTGCAGTTTGAAGCTGCCCCTCTGCTCTGACTGCTGTGCATATAACAGGGTTTACGCAACATTCAAAACTCTCTACATGCAAAAAAAAAACCTGCAGCTGTCACAGATTTCAGACGCAGACAGGGGGAAGAAGTTGAAGTTGATTTCGTCTCACTTTTAAAATTCTCAGGTACTAAGAAGCAGAGTTGGGACATGCAGACATCAGAGTACTGCTTTTAAGAGCACAGGAGACTATAGGAACGTACCAACGTGCAGTTAATATGGTTTTTACAGGTGACGCTCTCGGGTCTGTCCTAAGTGTTGAACCGTACAATGTGAAATGGCTGGAAGGTACCAGTAGTGTTTTATGAAAGCACAATAACTTTAATATGTATCTGTAAGTGGAAAAGTGCAAATTTTTCATAGAAGACATTTTTTACAACAATGAAACTAAGACATAAAAGAGCAAGTAAGTAACACTGATGGTAAGATTACAACAATACAAAGCTCTGACATGATGGATGTCTGTACAAAGTTATGAAAGTAAAGCAGAAAACAAAGTTCTTAAAAGATATTTTCAGAAAAGAAGTGTTCTCAGCCATTTAAGAAATTAAAATATTACACATCATTTCATACTTTTTGGTTCAAACAGCCCTTCACTGAAGGTTACCCTGCACGTCAGTGTGTTCTTTCACTTACATCGTTCTCTGCAGAGACAAGAAACACAAACAGATACAGATAAACACAACCTTTAACTTGGAATACAACATCTCAAACATGAAGAGATTCATTTAGATCTTCCATCACCTCATTTTGGACGATAAAATAAAAAGATATGACGCTTTACATTCTCAGGTTATAATTAAATTGACAATCTGATGTCAGCATTCACAGTTTTTGTGCATAAAGCCTGTGTGAACATGAATCCCTAAACAAAGAGGCTCAATAACAACACGTGAAAAGCTTTCCCACTTACACCCCTCTGCGCTCTCCACGCTTCAGTTAGCATCCTTCACTGGAGGATACCAAGGGCAATGCTAATCGAGGAAATGCAAAGCGCCTCACTCTCTGTTTCTAATCAGCCACACTGCGGCTGGCTCTGAAGTGGATGGAGAAGTGTTGTTGTTGGCAGCCCGGGTCTAATCATGACATTGAAATGCTCCTTTTCACTGCGGTTCAAGTGATCAGAGCACTCTGCCAGCCAAACAGGCTTTCTACTTTCACACGGCCGGGAATCATAAAATGGAGTTATATAAACATTTTTGTGAGGCAGAGCTAATTTGGAGGCTGAAATGTTCGCACTGATTTCAACAGCCGAGACAAAAAAAACCACAGATTCACTTTTTCAAGTTAGCCAACCACCTGGAATGGTAAATGGGACTCAGACCTTAAGAACATAAAAAGTTTGTTTCATTCATCATTGCTTCTAATATTCAGATCCATGCTAACTGACTAGCTTATCCACCTTGAAAACTTACATGCCAAGATGTAACTTAAAGCTCCTGTGAGGTGTTTTAGTTGGTTATGAAACAGAATGAAATTCACAGCATTGCAAACTAGGCTATCAGCAACATGACTGACAGTTTCTATAGAGAAACTGTTGATGCCTGTAACCTGTATGGGGGAAGGTGTCAGACCAGATGATTGACAGTATGCTGAGGAAAAGCCTTTTATGACCTCTTCCACAGCAATGACTCATATGTTCAACTGTTAAGACAGTGGGAGGGGGTTTCTGTTAGAAAACACTGCTTACTCATGTACAGGACAAAATCAGCACAAAGATAAGAGCTGTTACTTTGTCCACAGGGGGGCGCTGAAATCTTCACAAACAGAAAGTTCCTCATAGGAGCTTTAAAAAACTCAGAAAGACACATTTGTAAAGGGCGGCACTAAAGTTATAAGGGAGGCAAGGGAGGATCAGATCGTGTTTTTTGGACCCTACCACTGACTTACGGAAAACACATCAGCAACAAGTCTTCTCTCAACACAGATTAATTCAGCAAATATTAAATAAATGAACCTATATAAATATGCATATAAAAAATAGTGAAAAAAATGACAACTTTGTAAATAAGGAAATTTAAAGCTCCTGTGAGGGTTTTTTTTAGTAGGTAAAGAAACAGACTTAAATTGAAGTGGGGTACACACTATAAGATATTCAAGCCTGATTCCTCCCTGCTGACAAAAGTCATCCCAATTTTTGATGGTTCTCGAGATTATCTTGTTGATTTGTGGCAACAACACAAGTGTTTCAACAACTGGTTCAGTAAAACATACCATGACCAAACTGACAAGGAAAGGAGTTTAACTAACAAAAGGTGATCAGATGTACTGGTTTAACGTTCCCTGTCACAGCCTTGGTGTAACAATGAGTGCTCCAGTGTCTCAATAAATGACAGAATGAGGCAAATACACAGACAGTTTAGCTCTTCTGTCATCAAAGAGTAGAGAAGCATTCACACAACAGCATGAACTTTAAATCCTGTTCATATCCACTTTACTATTTTACCCAGCAACGCCCTGGTTGTAGAGTTTGTCTAAAACCGTACGTCAAAAACATAGACACTACCTGGACAGTGCCGAATATCGTCTCAGCTTTTATCAATGAAAGTTTGACCTGAACACAAGCACTAAAATGTTGAATAAACAATCAATCCTGTCACTGATAATCCTTTTTATTGTGTAGGTCATGAAAATGCATAAGTATAAGAGTTTGACTATTTAAAAAGATCAGTTAAAAATTCCCCACAGTGCCTTTGAGAAATTAAATGTCCTTTTTTTGGTTGTCCAAAAAGGTCAGACCAGCCTCCACTAAGCATTAGGAAACAAACAATCCCCCATCCTCTGACCTCCTCTTCTACCCTAAAAAATTGGGTAGAAGAATTTCTCTAAGGCCCTAATTTGGCCAGAGAGACAATTTATGGGAAAATTCAAGTTCTTCTGTAACAAAAACTTGAACAACAAGATGATTCATGCCTTCAAATAAGCTCTGCATCCAAAAGTGTTGTATAATAAGAATTTAAAGAACAGGCAATAGGAGCAGTTTACAGTCATTTCTTTCAGTCTGTTCACACTCGCCACAAACACACTCCTCCAAATATCCCCATTTCTGTGACAAAGACTTTGCATCTAATAGAATGATACAGTATGACACTGAAGGACGGAGACAGCATTAGATAACAGGAACAAGACAAACACATAAAAGAGAAGGAGAAGAGGCGTAAAATGACTCCTAACACAAGAATCATGTGCTCAGGCAGAAAAGTCGACGTCCTTTCAGAGGGATCGCCTTCAGACAGATGAGTTCCTCTCCTTGAGGACAATGAAGGCAGCACAGAAGGAGCTTTGACGGTTATCACGCAGCTACATAATAAAAGCTTCTGATGGCACACATTCAAGGACAGGACTGTGAGACGAACACGTTTGATACCTCAAGACATCTATATACAATATTAAATATCACTGATTGGAAATTAAAAGCCCTGCAGTCCACTGAGAAGACATTTTAGTGTCATTTACATGCATTAGCCCGTGACGATCACTGACACAGGCTTTTTCCCCTTCAACAGGTTCAACTGGTGGCCTCAGACAGTCTGATGATGACAGCCCACTTTCAATCATGCAGATGATTAAAAAAATCTGAGTTGGACAGTTTATTTCGCATTAGAGTGTAATGCCAGCTGATCAAGATTTTCCTCTACATCAACATTAATGTGCACTGTTAATGATCCAGAAATTCAGCAGAGAGTTCCTCTTGTTATTGGCCCACCGATGGCAGTCACAACAGAAAGTGGTTGAGAGGTTAAGACAAGCAGGTTTGTAGGTCAAAATGAGTTCCCCGGAAGAAAAATCTGGGCATCTAGATACTCTGAGGCCGAAGCAGGAAGCAGAAGCAAAAGCAAGCCTGACTGTACAGGTCCGGATGTAAACACAAGCATCACATTAGATATAAAAAATTGAGTGTCGTCAGCGTATATAGTAATATGCCTGTAGTTTTACATGGTGTGGATGAAGGGGTGAGCACTCATTGATTCAAGCAAAGGGCTGTACAGAGGGTGATGTTGAAGAAAAAGCTCTGCTGTAAGCCTCAAGAGGAGGGCTCATCCTCATGCAGATCCTCCAGCTCTCCTTCTCGAGGTCCATCTCCTGTGCTGCTCTTTCTGAAAGAAGAAATTATAGAGTAAAAAAAAAACATTTATTAAGACACTGTTCAGACTTCACTCCCCAAATCCGTAACCATTTCTCCTTGTTTTTCTGTGACATGATGAATGTTAGAAACACCACAAATGCAGCATTACATGACAGCAGCAGCACAGGGATGGTAAAACTCTCTGATATGACAGCTAGGGTCTGTCATTTCTAATGATGGGGATAAGTGAGATTTGAGGAGTCTAAGATGATGATGGGCGCAGCAGCTGGTAGATGTCGAACAAACAGCGAGCCAGTCTGTAATGTGTTACCTGAGTGAGGGGTGAAGTTTTAAAGAGGGCCGGAAAGGCCACCCATCCCTGCAGCACATTGAGAGGGAGACAAGATGGAAAAGTCACAGGTGAGAGGGTAAAGGTCACCTCAGGGGTCAAGGATGTGGTTGCTGGTGGAGATGACCTCTTCCTTATGCACCTTACCTCTTCAATAAAAGAGGCGCTGTGGAGCTTTATAATGAGTTGGTCAACGGTTTGACCAACTGAAAAATTATCTTGATGTGAAGAGATATTAAAGGGCCAAGACGGGTTTTTAAAATGCAATGCGCTCAGGAATATTTTGGAAATACTTCTAATCTAGAAGAAACCTGCAGGACAATTTTTTGGAAACATAGAGTCACAACTAAAGAACAATAAAAAAGTTACAATTCCTGAGTTTGGATTTTAGGTTGGGAGAAAAGTACGATTTATAATCTGTCTGCTAAATTGTCTGCTATGCATGGCTGGCTGCAGCATTTCAATTACAAGTAACAGTGAGACCTTTATTGTTGTTGAAAATAGTTGATCTGTAATTAAACTTTTTCAAATCAATCAGTTTATGTTGCTAAAATAAATCTTAATATGTTTTTTTAACAAAATAATATTTTGTATAAGTTCTTTCACTGTGTTTCTCTGATTCCTGCTTTGATCTGATTATCATTCATCATATCCATTCTTTATAGAGATTTTGTCCTGGGGCGCTGGTTGCCTAGCGGTCCAAGTGCCCCATGAATAGAGGCTACAGTCCTCGTTGCAGTGGTTGCCGGTTCGACTCCCGTCCAGTCGACCATTTGCTGCATGTCGTCCCCCACTCTCTACTCCCCACATTTCCTGTCTCTCTTCAGCTGTCCTGTCAATAAAGGCAAAAATGCCCCAAAAATCTAACTTAAAAAAATAAATGAGATTTTGTCCAATACTGAAAGCGGTTGAAACAGACTGTAAAATGCTGTATAAGGCATAAGGTTGTTTGTTACTCTTTCAGTGCTCTAACTACACTTCAGTCCAGTCATGCAACAGTAAGCCTAACAACTACAGGACAATGGTTTTCTTTTTACATTTTCCAGCAGGGGGCACTACTGTTTAAAACTCCCCACACATCCTCTGAAAACACCTTAGATAGCAGCTCTGAGGCTGTGTAATGGGGAAAACCTCAGCCTAGAAAGAAGAGAAATTGTCTACTGAAGCTCTCACAATGAGAGATTACAGGTTCAGCACTGCAGTGGTCCATCCTCATGACAAACTCTGTTGGACACATAACAGAGATTAGTGTCCTGAGGGCACCCACACTACCGCAGGGAACAGCTACAGCTGCTCTGAGGTGCCCTGAGTGGTACTGTGTATGTTGAACCATGTGATAAGATGATTGGCTGTTTCCCCTGTGATGCTTTCAATCCATGTTACAGAAAATCCAAGGTCAGCCTTAGGCAAGTGCTGGATCTGTATCATTCTGTGTCTCACTGAACCCCTCTACCCTAGAAGGCTGAAAGCAACACACAAAGAAACACTTAGAAAGGCTGTAAGCTCCACAGCATACAATGAAAGAATGAATTATGGTGCTATGGCAACCCAAAGCAGCAGCAGCAGCTGCTGCAGGAGTGAATGCTGGTTAACCTGATACACGGAGAGAGGAGACAGGTGTGAGGTACAGATATAAACATATGTTAGAATCTACAGAAATCCCTGTAATAAAAACAAGCCTGTGGGGGGTTTATACATATCATATAAAACATATAGAGGTATTAAATGTAGAAGGGAGAGTGAGGTCAGACATCAGGACTGTGTGTGCTTACATGAGCAGGTTGCCAGGAGCAGACATGGACCTCTCCTCTCTCCTGCTCGGACACTCAAAGGGGTTACTGAAGGAGCGCTTCCTCAGCATGGCTCTGACCAAGATCTGAAACACACACAAGGGTCTCAAACTATTACTATGAGATAGTTTTATCACGTTAACAAAGGACCTTGGGGTCTTTATAGCAGCATTATGTCATCTTATAATAATATTTTTTATGCATTCCATCCTAACTTTGTTGACCAAAAGATTTAGCAAGCTCATGATCTCCGAGGCACTGCTATACTTTGCATGCTGGCACCAAAACTGACAACAATTTAAGACAATGATTGGAAGCCAAGTCACTACAGTTTGTGTTTGTTTTACTGACTGCTGTCCTCTGTTGTAGTTTGTTTAACTCTGCTGTAAATGTTCTGTATCTTGACATCAGTGTAAAAGGTGGAACCTTAAAGGATCTTTGTGTCTTCAGTACATTCTTGGATCTGCTTATAAATAATATATAACAACGTTTTTGGAGCCAGGACTGGAATCTTGTTTCCCCCACTCAGGGAAATTCGACAATGCTGAAATTTTAAAATGACTGTTTTACAATAATAGGCTGCAAGGCTGTCAACAAAAGAAGAGTTTTTAAAATACAAGATTCCAACATGGATTTCAGAGTGTCCTCAAGAGGCAACCTTGTATAAAGGGATGCACTGACGTTTTGCCAGTTTGTTCTCAGCCGGTCCTCGCCCTTCTCAGTCTCTTTTGTCAGGGTTGAATGTGCCCTTCTGACAACACCCTTGGCCCCAGCCTGGCCCCCCCAAGTAAAATTGGTCTAGAACCGCCACTGCTTACCACAGCAGAGAGACTGGGAACAAACTTGACAGAGTTCTGGATGTCCTCCTCCGTCACCTCCACCACAGAGCAGTGCTCCTCCTCCAGAGGCAGCGGGTCAGTACCTCCCTGGGTCACCCACTGGTCCATCTAAACACACACAAGCATCAAAATAACATGATAATTTAGCATACAGACATTATCCATGATCCACAGCTGGTAAAGCACAGTCATCTTAAACTTTATTGCAAGCCTCTCAGCTGTGTGTTGTTTATGTTTTCAGTATTTCAAATGATTGCTGCAGGTGTTAGTTATGATTAAGCACTTCTACCAACCAGCATACATATCTTACATTACTATAATTACAAACAATTTTCTTCCAGCCAGGCAGACGTCTGCTCTGCTTTATACTGAAACGCTGAAACACAACTGCAAACACTTCAGAGTTCAGACACATAATCATTCACAGTGGCCAGCCAGCTGGAGTTTATCTTTGTTAACAACACTTTGATTTAAAAAACAAGTCTGATGAATTACATATCTGTCTGCTGTTTTAAAAGAAAAAACAAAACAAAAAAAACAACAGCCTGTTCATCCACCTCCTACTCTCCCAGCCCATGTGTGGCATTCTGCTCCAGCCAAGTCATACCTACTGAAAAAAGTTTTCAAAGACTGAACACAAATATAAACTTTCTGAAAAAGTGGCTGTGTAAGTTCTTAGAAAGCCTTGACTGAGTGCTGCACTTCCTGGTAACATGTTTTCCTCTACAGCACCAGTGCTCTTACAGCACGATGACAGGATCTCCAGGATTCATACAAAGAAAAGTACTTACAATGTATTAGTCATAAAGGAAAACTCACTCACTGTAATAGCTTAAAGATGTGTTCATAGTCATTCAACGATTAAATCAAAGTTGATAATGTTTTTTTATAAGACTGGAAGGCAGAGAGAAGAGCTTTGAATATCCCATGACACAACAGAGCTGTTTGAGAAGGCCTGACATCCAGAAAAACAGGTTTTTGGGGGATACTTTGGATTCTGTTCAGCTGGAAACTCAAAAATCAGAACTGAGGCAAACCAAAAATCTAAGATATCATACAGTCACTGTCTGTTCCGAGCTCCTTTTACTCAAAACAAGTTATGAAATACTTGAAACCCAAGATGCTGGTCTCAGTGGTGATTTTGAATGAGTTGGAGGCAGACACTTCCAGTTGCAAATGTTCTGCCTGACAAATATGTTCTATTTTAGCTGTTATTTTACATCTTTTTAATGTACAATAGTTATGTATCTTGTATTATGTTTGTACACTACAAGTCACAAGTTTGGACACACCTTTTCATTCAATGGTTTTTATTTACTTAAATATTTTCAACATTGTAGTTTAATACTGAAGACAATAAAACTATGAAATGGTTTTGCCATAATATGGATTACAGCAGTGGTCAGATAGGGCTATCCATTGTGTACTAACCCTACCTCTGAACAACACAACTGATGGTCTCAAACACATTAAGAGGGCAAGTCATTCTACAAATGAACTCTTGACAAGGCTCATGTTCATTAGAAACCATTCCAGGAGACCACTTCATGAAGCAGACTGAGAGAATACCAAGAGTGTGCAAAGCTGTCATGAAGGAAAAAGGGGGCCACTTTAAAGAATCTAAAATATAAAACATATTTTGGTTTGTTTAACACTTTTTTTTATGAAAAGGTTTTATGTCTGTTGGAGTAAAAAGTGTAATCTCTGACATTTTGATTTGATATTCTCCAAATGTCCAGGGGTCTCATTTATAAAAGAGTGCGTAGAATCCCTACTAAAAGAGTACGTACTCCGAAAACCCGGAAATGGCGTGCGCCAAAAATAATTCTGATTTATAAAACCGTTCGCACGCAAACTTTACGCAATGTTCCGTTTATAAATCACAAACCACCTGGAGATATGCGCACGTAGATCAGCCTCGTATTCCGCCCTTTTCACGCCCACATTCAACCATATACGGTCAATGCAAAGCACGTTATGAATGAAGATGCATACAAATGAGCCGGAAGATCAAAGGTTCTCACGGTGAATCACAGCAACAACAGAGAGGAAGACGGAGAAAATAAAGTTTCTGACACACAAACCGTGATCCTCGTGAATGAAACGGAGTTCAGTGAGCACGCATTGTTTGTTTCTTTCTGCAGGAGGGACACAAAAGAAATAAAAACGAAATAAAAATATGGAGTGACTCCACGTCGCTGCAGCGTGTATCCGTCAGCAGTGCCAGAGCATCCATCATTCATCATTACCCATGTCTCACTGCGGTGTTTCATGTTTACAGGACACAGACTTTTTACTTCACATTACAGAGAGCTCACGTCCTTCAGAGATCTCCTCTCTCTGATATTATCTGACAGAAGTTTGATCCGTGAATATAAGTTTTAATGTGCTGGTTTCATCACGGGCAGCTTGGTCTGGGCTCTGACTGATTATGATAATATGTAAGATAATAACTGTGAGAACCGGGCATGGCTTTACTTCCATATTTTTCTCATTAACACAGTAAACACATGCAGGTGATGAAGATGTGATCAGTGTGTGAGGCAGCCGGGGCCGTGTCTGTGCGCTCCGTGTGCGTCGTACAGCAGTCTTTATTAAAAGTATAACTACACGTAGTGACTCTGCACAGCGTTAGAAACACTGAAAACATGACTGTCACTTTGCTCCGCGGCCGATTTACGTCCTCTGATATAACTTTGGTTTTTACCTCCCGACGAACACGTTAGGATACGGCCCGTGTGTTTCCTCTACACCTCAGAGGAATGTAAAGGTGAGACAAAGCTGATGAAACATTTGATGAACTTTAAGACACGCTTTTATTTTTTAATGACAGCTTATTGGAAACGACTCACAACAAACAAACGTTCAAATAGAATATGCATATTTTAGTGATGATGGTGACGCGGGTCTGTAAATATGTTCTTATTCAATGAATGAAATGTGTAAAAGGCATCAAAATATAATCTGACTTCAGTTCTCCCTCTCACCAACTGCGTCGCCAATTTCCCCCTGCCTCTAAAATGTACGTACGCCTGGGTCAGAGTTTGCTTACCGGTAGTCACATTTTCACGTCAAGTTTGTTTTTTATAAATCACAAACTTGGCGTGAAAACAGGCGTACGCCAGTTTCAGGCCCCGTTTTGTGCGTAAGCAACCTTTATAAATGAGACCCCAGTACATTAAAAGTCTGCATTGACTTCAGTAGTGAGTGACAGAGCAGATTTTATAGGTCTATTTGCATTTCCACTTTCATCAACCTGGAGATTTAAAGTTAGGTTTAGATCCCCTCTTAAAATTATTGTTGAGTGCAAAAGTCTGACAGAATACTTTCAAGCTTATTGAAAAATGATGGATTGTCTTCATTAGGTGCATACATGTTTACCAGGGTAATATTGCTTGACTCCAGTGAGCCATTAATAAAAATATATCTTCCATTTGGATCTCCTTGTATTTTGTTGACTTTGAAATAGATTTTTTGGTTGGACAATATAGCCACACCAGATTGCTTTGAGGATTGCCCTTCACCAAAATCCTCTCCAACCCACTCTCTTTTTAAATGCGATACATTGCCGATACAGAGTGTTTTAAGATTTGAATGTCAGTGTTGATATGTTAATCATGATGTATTGTTTTTTTTCAATGTCCTTTTTGGCACACCGCAGTTGAGCCACCCCAGTGTCTTTCTGCTACCTGCTTCTTCTGTGATGGAAACAAACGACACCACAACAACAACACTTTTGAACGGCACATTCAATTTAAAGAAATACTCCCAGACAGGGAAATTGACAAGTCAAAAGTAAAATACACTTTGTGTCTGATGCAAATCAAACATTGCCAAAGTAGTTTGAGTTAGAGCTACCACCTACAGGCTAAGTGTTCAGGTACAGCTAACCTGACCAATGTCAATCGGCATCAGCATCATAAAAGCATGCAGAAATATGCTCCACATTATTTATATGCTCTCTTGCATACTTCTTAATGTGTAACAGTGCTATCCTTCAAAATATAAATAAATAAATCAGTCTTTCACAATAAAAGCACCCTGAAGCTGTCTCCTCTACCTCTAAGAAATGGTTTATTTCCAGCAGTCATTTGATTCCAAAATCAAGACACTGGTAAGAATTGCTTTACATTGTTAATATGCAATTAATGGTGATTAAAAAGCAGGCCTAATTATCTATTTAATAGATTTAACAAATCTTCGTCTTTCAACTAATTCTTAAGTAAGAGATGTGTGCAAGTATGTTTGTGTTTATTCGCACTTGCACACATGATGCACGACAGCCTAATTATATCTGTTCCACAGACACAAACATTCTCTGGTGAGAAAATGACTCACTACCATGTTATTAGACTATGTCATGGAAACACGACAGGATTGGAGAATGACGTGTCCACGGCTGGTCCTGGACCTGTACTACTGTTGTAGCTCGGTCCTCCATGGCGACAGACAGGTTTCATCATGCCCTGAAGCTACACAGCACTTCTAATGATCCCCAATGTGAGGTCAGAATCCTCTCCGCCAATCACAGCAGAGAAAAGCACAGTCATGTTGCATCTGAACAATGAGAGCCTCGTTATGATCAGCTGCCTGTCACCCTGAACAATAAGTGACTGACTAACACCGTGTTCTCCTTTCCTCACCACCTTTGTTCTCTTTGTTACCTTCATCTCAGGGATGGTGATCCTGTTGTCTGGGTTCTTGTCGAGCATCCGCAAGATCAGAGTCCGCAGCTCCTCACTGATCGTTGGCCTGAAGGAAACACAAGATAATGATTCAGGGAAATGTTTTGAAGGCTGGATTGTTTGTGCATTTTGTTATGTGAGGACACTAAAGCCTCTGATTTATTCCAGCTTCGCTCAGGGATGTTAAAAATAATAGTAATGTGATGCACTTGAAATGAAGCTACGTCTACTTCCAGCTGCATTTTCAAAACCAAAAAGTGAACATGATTTTGAAGGCCGTGGAAAGGAAGAGCAAAGACAGAATCATTAATTCTCTCCCATCTGCAGCTCTCTGTTGTGTGATTGTGTGTGCCGTCAGACAGAATTAACAGAAGATCTTCTTTTCTCACCTCAGAGAGTACGCCTGTCACTTATTATCACTCAGAATACAGTCGAGTGTTTGCTCAGCTAAGCAGTAGAACAAATGACAGGGATGTTGATGACCCATGGATAATCCAAATGTCTATGTTCTTTTTGTGACAAGCCTAACTAACACAACTCAATGCTACACACACAAACACACACACACCCTCTTTCTGTCTGCTGAGAGAAAAACTAACCATATGCAAATCTGTACACTTGGTTTACAAATCTCAGCACACAGTTTATAATCCTTGTCTTCTAATTTGCAATCTGTGGACTTGGTTTTGTAAACTGTGGAACATGTCCACTGCAACTGCATTCCCCAAGTGAGCCGAGATAATTCACTCCAGATAACCTTGGATTTGACCCTTCCCACATACTGCACATCAACGAGCACTCATTATTAATCTGTGTGCACATTCTTTACTTTGGGACACTGTTTTCTTCATCAGCCAGCATTTCTTTCTCCAGGCCTCTTAGATCTTCAGACATGGGAACCCGTCAAATTTTAAACTTGCCATGCTTTTGCTAAAGCCCCTCAGCTGTGGAATAGCCTTCCATCTTCAATCAGCTCTGCCCCCTTCATTGACTCTTTGTAGCCGAGTCTTCAAACACCCTTTTGTATGTTAGCATTTGAGATTTCTCATCCTGAATGGTTGGCTTGTCTTCTATATTATACTGCTTTTTTTCTTTTTCTTCTGTTCCATTGATACACATAATTTGCTTTGGTATTTACTAGGGGTGGACTTAGAACCGGTTCCAATAGATCGATTCCATCGGAATTGTACACCTCAAATGTTACTGATTCATCTTAACGATTCATTTCCCAGCACGACGTCACCTCGTGGTACGTTGCATTGCGTTACACACTCTGCGGCGCCAACTCCTTCAACCATGAGGCTCCAGGGACCAAGTCCGGACCCACGAAGACGAAAATGAGGCACAGAGAGCGGGTAAAATACCTCCGCGATGACCCCCGGAGGCAAAGTGTTTTTCCTCTCCAAATTCAAAGTATTTTCCTCCAGGCTTGAGGGTCAAGGTCCGGACACACGTGGCCGAGAATGAGGTCAACCTATTGTTCAGTATGTTCAAGTTGAATATGTTCATGTTCAGTCTTGTGCAGACATAATTTTGGAAAAATAAAATGGTTCCTTTTGTTATGGAAGACTATGTAGAACTACTTTTTTCCCCCTCTAAAAAGTACTCAGGAATCGTTAGGAGAATTGATAAGGAATTGGATTGATAAGGAGAATCGACAATGGCATTGAAATTGATAAAATTTGTATCAATTCCCACCCCTAGTATTTACGTTGTTTCTTTCAAACATTGTGCAGCTCTTTGGTCAGCTTCTGCTACATTAAAATGTGCTTTATGAACAAATTTGACTCGCTGTCAGCTTCAGCAGATATCTGTGAACAAATGGTTGGTATCCAGCATGTGATAACCTCTGGTGTTGAGAATTGAAGCTAATGTGGATGTGCCAAAAAAGTGTCGACTTGAGGCTGTCTCCAAAAGCCAAAGACTCCCCATGAGGCCCCATATCATCATGACAGTTTTTTACAGCTGAAACAAACATGTTTCCACGCTTCTTTTAAACTCCATACACCTAATGTCTTTTTTTGTGCCATTTGAAAACTGTTCAGGGGGGTACTTTCATAGCTCATCTGATTTGAAGATATAAAAGGCTAAGAGTTATAAATAATTAAACATAATTAGGGTTTGGCTGAGTTGACCGACAGATGGTCATGCTGTAGCTGTTTACAGGGAGGCTAAAAGCCCGCCTCTGCTGTACTTCTTTGCAGGATGTTAGTTTGAGTCTGCATTTCTAGCACAGCAAACTCTATCATGGGCATCATAGCTCTTCTTGAGAAACCAGAGGGTGACATCACCGAGGCTAAGTCCATGTTTTATCAAGCGGCAACCTCCGGTCTCAAACTATGAAGTCCATGCGGAAGTGTTATAAACTACAGTTCATCGAGAATCTGCTTGAGGCTGGCTGCAGAAACACTGGAAACCACATAGACATGAATGGGAAAAAGACGATCTTTGCAGCATTAATAAACATGTTTACAGCCTGGTTAAAAAAACGTCTTGGCTCTATGAAGCACATTTCTCTATTGGCACACACTGTACGGGGGGTGAATTTTTTTCTAATGCGACGGTTCAGAAGATATTAAGATTACGAGTTTTTGCCCAAATAAGGACATGACTGACTTGACTCCCGGTCAGGAACACATAGCTGTTGGCTAAGAGACTCAAACTCTGCCTCTTTACGTCACACTCTGCCTGGTTGAGTTCCGCATTTCCAATATGGCTGCTGCCGTCGATTGGCTTCAAAACAGCACTCAGGAACAGATGGGTGACGTCACGGATACTACTTCCATATTTTATACAGTCTATGTGTTTTATACAGCCCTTGATGTTTAAACACCATCACAATGTCTCTATTTGTTCTGCTCAGACATACTGTGAGCTACTGCGAGTGAAGTGAACAACAACTAGATTTATAAAGATGCAACTAAAAGAAAATTGATTGAATGAAATACAAAACAGATTTATTTAGAAGGTCGTTAGTATCTCAGTAAAATTAGATGATATGAGCTCAGCCGTTTTTCGCTATGAGGGTAGAAACACTCAGTGAAACACGTGAAGTGTAATGGGCCAATCAGAGCTGACAACAAGGTGCAGCTAATTGACATCGATTTGTTCAGTGTGGAGATGATTGTATTTGCTTCTGCTCAGTTTAATGAACGAGCTCCTTGCACAGACACGGACCCTCTCCCGCCCACAGGGTGAAGATACTTATCATTAACATGGGAACAACCTGTCCTGACCCTGACTCACACAGCCACTAAAGGGCCTCTTCTCATGTGACATGTTGTATTTAACCAGCTAGGTCCTGCAGTTTATCTCCACTGCTGGCTTCTTCCTTACTCTGTCTTGTTTCCTCTCTTATCTTACTGCTATTTACCTAAAAACGCCTCCATATTTTTTTTAGCCCCTTTTGTATGTGTCCAGAAAACATACGCCCTCATTTTCACCAGCAATGCCTGTTTTGGTTGATTGAAGGAGACATTTCCTGAGTGCTGGTAAAGGCTGCTGCATCAAGCAGTTTTATTTTTGACAAAGCGTGAGCAATTATTGACTGCAGAAAGGCGAGAATGGTTTAGTGACTGAGATCGAGATCAATAGATAGAGAATGGGGAATATGACGGTAGCTGCTGTAGAAAGAAGAAGGCTGGAGCATCTCTGCTGTCTCTTTCATTTAAGAGGAGAAGGGAAATGGAGGACACAGGAGATGGACTTACGTTTCTGGGAAATCCACAAGCTTGCTCCTTATCTTATTGTGTAAAGCCAGTATGTACTCGTCAATAAACGGGCACTGCAGGAGAAGCAGAGGAAAAACAAAAGAAGGGAACAGTGAATTGTACTGAGCCAGAAAATCTGTATCCCTGAAGAGCACCAAGAAAAATGAGAGCAGCAGAATTCAGATGTGAACATTCACACTGTCACAAAGCAGATGCTATAAAACTGCATGTAGTTTTACTCGTAGTTTGACTAGATTTTGCAAACACGTTTTGGCTTTGTTTGACTACAAACGCATTTACAGAAAGACTCAAGTTGCATCCTTGCCAATTTTGCATGCATTTAACCCTCCTGTTATGTTGTGGGTCAAATTGACCCTTTTTAAAATCTATTTTAGGCAATATATGCCTTCAAAACAAGCTAAATGTAGCATAAAAATCTGGGCAGCATGTGACAGAAGATGTGTTGTGTTAATTTATCAACATCACTTCATTAAAAAAAAAAAAAAAAATTTAAAATAAAATAAACAAAAATCTATGACATGTAAAACTATTGTATTTATATTTAAGGTCTTTCCAATGTACATTTTAAAAAGTTTTAACATTAATTTTAATGAAAAACGAGTGAGTTATCCTCATTGAACCATGATCTATGAGAATTAAAGAACACCATTTCACTTAATCTTGTTTTAAATGGTTAGTAATGGAGTTACAAGTTAGATTTAAAAAAAAATAGTATTAGTAACTGAATATGTCCCAGGTCAAATTGACCCAGGAACATTATTGCTGTTCCAGAGAAACGAACATAACAGGAGGGTTAAAGCTCTGGTGAGATGTTTTTAGCTTGTTTGGTACCAGGTTGAAATTCATACTGATGCCTCTGTGTGAGCTACAGGCACAAAGAAAAACCATCAACAGCAAGGTAGATCGTTTCTCCATCCTCATTTTTCATGCCTGTAACCCCAGTTGCCTGGTAGGTCACAGATGAAATAAGGAACAGCATGCTGCAGAATATGCGTTGAACCTTTTCCACAACAAAAATTCACAAAGAGAACTATTGCAAAAAGACAGTCTGCAAAAAGAAAGCAGATTAAGATTTTAAATATGAAAACATTATTTACAAATGTACAAGATGAGCCTGACTGACAAACCAGATTTGTCCTTTGGGAAGCTTTGCTGTATCTTTCTGATATAGCTTGGAAAAACGTTGCTGTCAGAGTAGTTTCAAGCACGACTGTCTTTGAAATGAACATTGTTTTTCAGCCTTCACTCTTACCTTTTCTGAACCAGACACTGATAAATGACTGCAAGACAGAAACTGTGCTGACTCACCTTCCCAAAGACGAAGCAGTAGAGAGTAACACCCATGGCCCAGACATCCAGCGCCTTTAAAACAGTGACAGGAGTGACATTAAATGTGACATGTAGGCAAACACACATTCAAGAAACACACTGCAGTGATCCCAACACCTACTTGCACAAACAAACACTGTGACCTTAATCGGTGCAGACAGCCTGGAGTGATTTATGGCACATTAAAAGGTTATTTTTTCAGGGATGTGTACCGTCAGATATCGTGTAGATGGATGTGTGTGATCAGATGGCAGAGACGCTGCAGCTATCCATCAGGCTCTGTCTTCTTTCAGTCTCTTTCTCTTTCTGTGAATAGCTCACCTAGAAATCCATTTCTACTCCCTGATAGATATGAAATCAAAACCAGCCCTCTGAACCTCAGAAAGCACAGAGCCACAGACATCTGTTATCAAACCTGACGCTCAATGACTAACATGTACTAACAGGTTGATGTTCCACAGGGACTGAAAACTGAGGGAGTTCAAGTGACATGTGCGTGTCTGATTTTCCACATTTTACTACAGATCTGAAGTGGAAAAAGTACATATACCCTTTACACAAGTAGAGCAGCTCAACACATTTACTGATGTAAAAGAAAAAAAAGAGCAGGCTCTTACATGTACTCTCGGCTAAATCAAAGTAAAGTAGCTACCTGACAGGACATTTTACTGGCTGGATCTCTGCAAAGCTAACTGAAAAACACATACTTCAGAGAGGCTATCAAACTAAACTACTCTGTTGTCAAAAAATAGATAAGGAAAAAAGAGAAAGAAACACAGAATACACCTCAAACACCAACATCAACCTTGCTTCAATGTAAAAAAATAGTTGGATCTGTGTCTTGCTGCTTCACACTGTCAGTGGGAAAATGTTCCCTCTCATCCGATTTGCTGGATTAATGTCACAACTCATATTTTTTTTACTGTCTCATCTATTTAGATAAAATTGGTATTGGTGTTGTGAATGTGGCACACCAAATGCAAAAAATAAAATCAAGCAGGGGATCATTTATATAGAGCAAGGGGTATTCCAAACTAGAATCCTTATAGGATGAGTAGGGCCCTGATGCAAAGCATCTGCCAACTAAATACATGCACAAGTTAACAAAGTATTGATTCAAAGATGATTTAATAAAATGACAAAAAAGACTCCCTCTGATTCTAGAGTCAGTAATGCTTCTATGACAAAGGAGTCTTAACAGCCTCCCTGAGGGATGATATTTAACATTTATATCAAAGGTAGTATTATACAAGGTGAACAAGACTTGTCCAGCAGCCTGTTGCACCAGCTGTGCTCAAGTCAGTGTTGTAGTCGAGTCCCCAAATCCGAGTCGAGTCCTCAGTCCTCTGTGTTCGAGTCCGAGTCCGAGTCACTAGAGAAAAATCCCCAGTTATAATTCCCCTTAAAGCTCAATAATGAGCTTATTTTGAAATTTTAAGGAATGGGATGACTAGATGTTTGTGATAAACTGTAAGGGATGAAGTAAAAAGTTTATAGAAATGTGTACTCAAGAAAAGTGTCGATACCTAAAAACTCAAAAAACTGAAGTGCATTATCAAAGATTTTGTGCTTATTAACTTCCCACTCTGCAGCTGATTTACACCCACATCACAAATGTTGACAGAACAAAAAACCCCTCTCCAGGGCATTATTTGTGAACAATTTGACAAAACAGGATAAGTGCAATACTAATCAGAAAAAAAGGCACTGGTTGAATGTCTGCTTATATTTCTTGAAAACTCAAGGAAACAGCAGGTTGAAGCATTTGAACACCTCTTGCATTCTTTCTGTCTGCAGTCAAGTATTCTATCCTGACCCTGCCACATGTGTTCGCTTCAAAGAATCCAGTTACATCGTGATAACCAATAAAAACACAAGCTGTATGAAAAATGTTGGGGGGGAATCTTGTCGTCTTTGAGTCAATTATTAGCCAGAGTTGATTCACAAGATGTTCAATAATGCAAGAATTATGAAGGAAGTATGTCCAATAACGAGGCAGGTGGTCGTCAATCCAATCCTTAATGAAGGGTGGCGTTATCCTCAAGAAACATGACTGATCATTACTTGACTGTATAAATAGAAACAGCCTAATGACAGGAAACATTCATAAATCAATATCAGCTATGTAAAACCAATAGACCACTTCCATTTGTGATAATGATGGTCCTTTCAGCTGCATGGATGGCTTTAAAGTACTACGAGCCAGCCAGTACACAGGGGGATGGACTGACAATGACAGTTTGCTCAGTGGATTAGCTAGGCAGGCAAAGACAACATATCAAATGCTGAGACAAAAAATTTCATGTTATATTAAAAAATGTTTTGACATTTAAATTTGATGCCATCATGTTTTCGTAAAAAGTTAGGACAGAGGCATGTTTACCATTGTGTTGCATCACCTCTTATTTTAAAAACACTGTAAATGCTTGGAAACCCAGGACACCAGTTTTTTTGTGTTGAGCGTGAATGTTTTCTCATTCTTGTCTGATAGAGGACTCCAGCTGCTCAACAACTCAAGGTCTCCTTTAATGTATTTTTTGTTTTATGCTGTGCCAAATACTTCAATGGGAGACATGTCGAGACTGCTGGCATGCCAGGTAGCACTCTACTACTACAGAGCCATGCTGTTGTAGTACGTGAAGAACAAGGTTTGGCATTGTTTTGCTGAAATATGTAAGGTCTTCCCTGAAATGTAGCTCTAGCGAAAGTTCAGACAGGAAGACTGTAAAGCAATCACAGCAGTTGTTTAACTCTCCTCTCCCTCGTTCAATAGCTCACCTGCTCCAGCTGCATGCTCCGGAGCTGTCATTGGTTAATCAGCGGCGGCTATCATCGAATAGCTCAGTGGCACACCCTTATAGCCAGCCTATCAACTTTCTGCTGTCTTTTTAAATGTGTCTCTCTCTCCAGCTAGTTCCTTCTTGCATTGATGGCGCATGCCCCTCCACCTCCCCATCTCCACCTGGTCTCTGCAAAGTCTTCAATTCCTAGAATTCATCAACCATCACCACCAGTGTCTGGACTCTTGGGGGATTTCTTCAGCTGCCAAATTCACGGATCCCACACTCACAAAATGATCCCCATAGAGTCCTTACACCAAAGATTTCTGTCAAGTTTCATTATTCATTAAGTTGTAATAAATAACATTTCCTCTTCAAATTGTGTCTCTCCTAGTTGAAATGGTTTTGTCTTAATGGCAGCATGTGTTTCTTCAAAACCTGTTAATGTTATTCAGTATTGGTGTTTGCAACCTGCTTTTGTGGAAGCAGTGACAAACTTTGTTCACAGACAATGGATTTGAAAGTGATTTTGAGCCCATGCAGTGATTTCCACGACAAGATTTTAATGCAGAGCCACCTGAGGGCCCAAAGATCACAATTTCAAGTTTTACGCCATTTCTTCCTTTAATTCAAACTGAATTCAGACTACTGCTAGGACCAGGATAATCCAGAGTTTTGGTTAAGAGTTGTCCCTTCTCACACAAACAGGTTTTTTATTCCAGTTAAACCTTTGAATGGATTACCTGATCATATCCAATTTCTCAATCAGCATAAGGGCACAAATATCCTATGTTTCTTTCAAACTTTGAACAAGCCATTCTCAAGATTTAAACAATTTGATAGGTTTAATCCAATCAGATTACCTTGTAGGAGAGAGACATGCAGCAAAGAGTCAGGGTTGCAATCTAACCAAAGGCTGCTGGGAGGAGCACATTAGTACATGGTATGCACCTTGACCACGGAGCTAAACCGGCACCCCAGGCGTTAAACATGTTTAAGTATAAATGTAGAGTTAACTCACTTTTCCACTGAAGTTCTTCCGTGTGTCTGACAGAGTCTCTGGTGCCATAAAAGCAGGAGTGCCAGCAGTGCCGGACAGCAGAGCATCGTTGCCCTCAAACTGGTTGCTGACCCCAAAGTCTGCGATCTTCACGTGACCATCATCTCCCAGTAACAAGTTAGACGGCTTGATGTCCCGATGGACGATCTTCTGGTAGTGCACTGAGAACAAGAGAGATGAATAACTGTCAGCTCTTCTATAAAAAGATAAATAAAGATGATTATGTTATTCTAGGACCACATAGAGCAGTTTCACTGAAATGGTGTCCGAGACATGCTCAGGACTATGTAAGATGAGTTTGAAGGTTTATCTCCTCGGGAGGTGTTTCAGATTTATGTTTTTTTCTTCTTATCCACCGTCTGTTGACCATAATATCTAAAAATAATTCAATGAAAACTGAGCTACTTGCTTTGATATAACATGTCCATACAAAAAATGATGGATATAAACACTTAAATCATTTAGGCAACATCATAAGGAAGGAGTTGTTATGGTCCTGATTTTTTTGTTATTTGCCCTAACCCTCTCTCTGGCTGTTTCTGAAACGGCCTGCTACATACTACTTACTAATGTAGTAGGCAGTAGGTATTGCCTACTACATACTGCGTTTGAATTTAGTATGTAGTATGACTGTTCTGTCCGATCTGTCATGCAGCATGCTGAGCCAGACTTCGCTGGATTTCCAGTTTCGGAAAGCGGAAGTAAACAACGGCGAAGCCGATAAATAAAATGCTTATTTAACATCCATTTATGATTTAAAAAGTTAGGAAGTGGTTTATATGTAATTTGATAACTTTCACAGCGGCTGTTTCCGAAATCGCCTACTATACTAGCAGTACGTACTGATATGTCCAAAATTCAGTATGTAGTAAGTAGTATGTGAACAACAGCAAAATCTGCAGTATGCCAAAACTCCCCGGATGTCTACTGATTTGGGAAAATATCTCAGTGTGCATTGGACCAGTCTTCCTCGCGTACTGTTTCCCATAATGCACAGCGCTCGTTCTGCTTTTTCTTTTTCCTCATTTTTTGACGGGAGGAAATCCGTTTTTGGGTGCTGTGAAAGTTATCAAATTACATATAAACCACTTCCTAACTTTCTAAATCATAAATGGATGCTAAATAAGCATTTTATTTATTGGCTTCGCCGTTGTTTACTTCCGCTTTCCGAAACCGGAAATCCAGCGAAGTCTGGCTCAGCATGCTGCATGACAGATCGGACAGAACAGTCATACTACATACTAAATTCAAATGCAGTATGTAGTAGGCAATACCTACTGCCTACTACATTAGTAAGTAGTATGTAGCAGGCCGTTTCGGAAACAGCCAGCCTCTCTCTGCCTGCAGGTTGCATGGGTAGGGGCGGGGCCGGTCTCCTCAGGAGTGAGGCTCATCAGGCACACCTGTCCCTGATTTTCTCATCAGCACTGGCTTCTTAAGCTGCCACCAAACACTCCTCCAGTGCCAGATTATTTTCCTCTAGCCGCATGCTCCATGTCCCATTGTAGCCTTGCTCCTGAGGAGATTCAAGCCACGCTTTCTGTGTACTTATCTCGAGTGTTTTCCAGAGGATGGATTCCTAGTTTTTTGTTTGTGAGTTTTTTGATAGAACCTTTTCCCCCCTTTTTGGGTGATTTTGTGTTACTCCTAGTTTTGTACTTTTTCTCAGTTGTTTTTACCCGCAAGGCGCTTTAGTTGAACCTTGGTTTTTTTGCTTAATAAATAATTTTTTCCCTGTACTCTACATTTGGGTCCTGGTCCTTTGCTCAAGCCGTAACAGGAGTGCTGTTATACTGAATATCAGAACAGTTGTGATCCAGTCTTGAGTGTATCACCTCAAGTGCAATATTGTTTAATACAAAATTAATACAAGTGAGTTAACAGTAAACAGTAATTAGCAACAACAGATTCATTTTTTATGCATGTGTTTGGCTCAACCCAAACAATCAGTTCCACAACTTAACAGAGACTGGACTGTTGCTGATCAGCACGATCAAATTCTCCTGTGCTCCTACGTCTGTGTGTGTGTCTAGACATTACCGCAGAATACTGTCACGAGGGAGAAACTAGTTAACAGCAGTACTCCTCCAGTCAAGGATCATAAGAAAATAAAAGCTACAAAATAAGATATAACAGTCAGTAACTATTTGATAAATGTAAAAAGTGTGTACAATAGGCACAATGGAAGAGCTGAACAGTTGTAGTGGTGCGGGGGCTGCTGTCTGAAGGGAGTTAGTACTTCTGTTGTGTTTGTTAATTAAGTCTTCCAATAATCTTTGCTTAGTTTTTGTGTGTCTGAATAAATCCCAAGATTTTCAGCCTTTAAAAGCATTTTCTGTGATTGTTGTTAGCCTGGTAGGGCCGCCTTGGGGAGGGGCATGTTATACTGTATACCAGCACTCATGAAATATCTCTTGCCCCATCAAGTTGCTCAGTCAGGGCTGACTGTTATATGACCGATAGGTTGGTTTCAAACATGCTGCTAGTTTTGGAGATAACTTCAGCACACCAGCAGACAAACTGTCATCAAATACGAACTAAGCAAAACACTAAACAAACTGAAGGTCTAACTTGTGTAATGAAACAAATCATTTTACAATCTCCAACTTTGTTGCTTTGTTAAGGTGATGGTATATGTGTGCATGCTATCTTGTTCTTAAGTCCTCAGACTTTGGGCATTACATTTCACAGGTGATACATTTCTCAGTCAGAGTTGCAGCTTTAACGAGAACAAGAGAAGAAAACAAGGGGAGCAGCATTGAATGTTTAGTCATGAGACTCGGCTTCAATGCAAAAATGACCTTGTTCCCTCTGCTCTCTTGGTACATTATTCTAAATGTCAGGGCACAGGACATTGTAACAGTGGCTGTACCTTCTGTTCACACTGAACTTTGAAGGAGGAGGTTCACATTTTAAGCAGCATGTAAATGGAATAAGTGAAGTAACATTCTCCTCTTCTCTTGAATATTTTGAAAGGGATGTTTTGTGTGTTGCAATAACATTGTTTGAGCTTTTCCCCATTTTGAATATGTAAAATATGCTATGTTTGTACACAGGTCTGTATGTTTGACAAAGACATTCTGCTCTAGATGGTACAACCTGTTTTTAAAAACTACAGTCCCATCATCAAACATGTTCTCCATGCACTCATTCTCTATTAAAACATTTGGAACATTAATAACATGAAATACCCAAATAATGCATGAGGGCAAATATTTAGGTTTTTGTCTGGGAAAATTATGGATGGACCCTAAGAATCATATATACTGTGAAGTAGGAGGAAAAGTCTCACACAACTCAAACAGAGCTCTTCACAGCTGTCTGGACACTTGATCCCTGATTGAATGAGTGGTGCCTTCTTATCTGAGGAGATCTTCAGGAGATGGGGCCCTCTTATTATCAAAGGTCTTTCATTAAACATTATTAGCTCCAATACTACTGAAATCAAACACACACACATCACTGACTCGCACTGCTGATATCTACAATATGGGATGAAAAGGCTTTAAAATATGTACAGTTTCATTTTCATTTTCATTTTGACATGCTTGAGTTTATTTTGAGGAAATAAGCCAACACAACTGCTTAAAGCCCTTTTCCAATATGCACAGCACTCCTGAAAATTTCCTGATGTTGCCCAGGTGAGTTGTGAATGCTCCTGGCTGAATTTGTTTACCCTGACTTTAAAGCTAGGGTTGGCAGTCTCGGAAAACTAGCATGAATTTGCACGAGCGCATGCACGAGCGCCGCTGACTTGCGACCATATGATGGTGACTGATTCAAAACCAGTCCTCACCAAAACATTATCATAGTGAAAGTTAAAAACACAAATAAATATGGCTGTTGTTAGTACTTACAACTGTCATTCTAGCATTATCCAGTTGTACCAGTGACACGATATCAGGAGAAAAGTTATAACACATATAATACTGTAACAGCTCTACTGTTTGTTAAATGTGTTCAGTGTAGATGTTCTTAATTCCTACAGTGTTGACAGTCAGTGAAGGCATCAGGAGAGGTGTAGAGTGTGTGAGCGGGAGAGAGGAGAGACAAGAGGAGAAGTTTGTCATTCATTCAAACATTGATTGTTGCTTTGTTGGTTGGCGTGATCACGGCCGACAGTGACCGGTTATTAAATATCAACGTGTTCACGAATCGGCTCGTCATCCCTACAGCGTACGGACGGATGCTACAATACATCTACATTTCTGTAGGACTTAGTAAATGTCATTCATTCTTCTGCTTGTCAGAGCCCCCGTGGTGAGAGCTTTTTAGACTCTGATCCGGACTACAGTCCTGAGCAAAGCACCTCATCTGGTCAGAGGGGACAGGCCCAAGGTTGAGCAAGAGGGGCAGTCAGTAGAGTCAGGGGAAGCAGAGGCAGGAGACGGGGACTCAGAGTGCACGCCGGGGAAATGTACGAGCAGGAAGCGGGCAGAACGGCAGGACGGGATTTGAATGGTTTAAAATGTTGGCACCCAAAAAAGGCTGATTGGTTGGTGTTTTCCCAGGTTTACTCCGGCTGTAGATAGCAGCTTTTCTTCCTTCTTTTTTAAGAACACATTATGTATTGATTGCCATCAGGACATAAAGATCATTTTAACCAGTATAACAAAAAGTGTATCTAAATCTGATTACCAACCCCAACCCCAAGTCACAAACACTTGCGTACGAGTGGCTAGAATGCTGACATTGTTAATGCCGAGCAAAGTGTCCCTGTTTTATAATCCTCACTTCATGCATCAGTTGCCTGATGCTGTTTTTTCTAATATTGTGTTTGCATTGCAGAGTCATATAGTACTTCAACATTTTTCAGTGATTTTAAAAGCAGGAACAGACTTGCTCCTCCCAGACACCTCCCTCACTTAAACCACAGTAAGTATTTTGAGCATGTCCAACACTGCCAATCTGAAGTGCATGTGTGGAGGGCAACTCTTTAAAACTTCAGGTCTTGGCCACCCTGAAGTTATCTAAAAAACTTCAGAAGCTCATGGACGAGGAGAAAATGAAAAAATAAGGTATCTCTGGCTTTTCACTTTGAGGTACAGTACAAAAAAAGTGTGTAATCTGCCATTTGGTATGCACAATCAATAAGCCCTCTTGACATCTGCCTTAGTTATTGGCCTGGGAGACCTGCAGGTGATTTCTGTTGTGGTCTCAGCCTTGCTTGTATTGTGAACTTGCTTCCAACAATGCAATAAACAACACCATAACATAACATACAATATTACTGCTGACTCTGATATTCATACACAGACTTGGGTATACAGCATTATTACCACAGCAGAGCTAGGCTGAAGCTATGGGTACTGCTGCAATGCATCCTGGTACATGTAGGCTATGCAGCCATTAGCAAGAGAGTTTGGCCTTCTTGGTCAATTTTGTGTGCAAACAGCAATCTGCGGCTTTGATTGACTATTTTTAAAATCATACTGGATTAACATGTTGACTGAAACTGACAGAAATTCTCTTCCACATTAGACATGGCAAACAGTTAGTCATGGGAAATCACAACAGACTTGTTATTTAGTGTATAAAATGTCTTTCTTTAAGATGGCATTTGAAATAAAACGATCTCTAATGAACAAAAATCAAGCACTGAATGAACACTTTGGGGTCATATAAGTGGTGCAGCTCGCTCGGTTGGAAGTGAACCTTCCACCAAAGCGTCTGCCCCCTGGTGGCTGGCTGCAGTATAGGTCAAAAACTCTGTCTCCCCATTCATTTGAATGGGGCTGCATTCAAACTTTACAAAATAAATCCACGTCGTACGAATGTTTCTCACATCCGTTTGCTGTGGTGATATGTAGTTATTATTTGACTGTTTTGTGTTCAAGGCCTCTTTTTTCTGAAAAGTTTCTTTTTCGTTAGTTGTTAGAGGTTAAAAAAACGGGGTTTTACTTCCTTATTCACTTTGATTGACAGCTGCTGTAGAGGGAAACTCCATAGGATCTCGTGACGCTGTAGGGCGGAGCTCGTTACCATGGCAACACAGAAATTCTCTGCAGCGCAGACTCTGGCTGCACAGTGGCTGCACATTGGAACAGTGTTTTTTGGCTTCAAAACCGTACAAAGGGAAAAGGCGGAGCAACGCTGTCCATTTTATTTACAGTCTGTGGGTCATATGCACGACAGCTCTGATTCACTTTACTTTATGTGAATGCGCTCCTACTAGTCTACAGGTGTTTTCTTAAATGGTCCACCAATAGAGCGAGGATGTTTTTCTGTGGTGTTAAATTGAGCAGAAAATGTAGTAGAGACTGAACTAGGACCTCTGATTCATGAGATATAAGTGCTTAAAGAAGTGAAAAAAAAATGTATACAAGCTTTTATAAGGTGCTTTGTTTAAAATGAAACACAAATGGTCCCAAAAACTCAACACATGAGCTGCAGATGTTGGTGGTTGCTTCAGTTTCTGTGAATCTCTTTGGCCTTATTTTGAAGATGGAGCTCTCAGAGGGCAGCATTGATCTCTAATCATTAGTCTCATGGCTCGGTGAAATGGATCTAGTGCAGCAAATGAGGCCACAGCTTGGGGAAAGCATTTTAGAGAAGAGAGGCTCGACACTGATGAAGTGGACAGCACACGTCTGCCGTCAGAGCCTTAGGGGCATGGAAACACAGGGTCAAGAACACTTTGTTCTTTTTAAAAGGAAACAGCAATCTCATACTACATGTTAAAAGCAAGGTGAGGGGGAGGATATTGCCGGAAAAGACAAAAATCTATGCTTTGAGCTTCATAGTAGATACGATAATAAGGAAAATCTTTGTGCTTTTCTTCCCACTGGAAACTGACCTGAACTGCATGAAGCTATTAAAGGTGAGAGTGTAGATTGAAGCTTGAAATCATCAAAAAAACATTTCAGTGAGAGGCTTTATAGGTGTGCTTTACTGTCTCAGAGACAGCCCTCATTCTGCATGAGATACTCACAGTACTCTATGCCCAGGATGACGTCTCTGAAGTATAACCTGGCCTGCTCCTCCGACAGAGGATTGTCTGCGGGCACTTCCATCACTGGACTGGAAATCAATGCAGGTAGGTCAGGCAGAAACACACAGATAGAGAGACAGTAAGGCAGACAAATTCACAGATCAACAGTTGAATTGGTTATGCAGAGACTTATTTAGACAGATAGAGATGTCTGATTAAACAGCTCTGATAGTCAAAACCTGTGACTAAGATTTTGTTTTTCTTGTATAGATCATAGACTGTATTATAAATAGACGTGGTATCTGTGACGTCACCCATCTGTTTCTGAGGCACTGTTATGAAGCCATTCGTCAGTGGGTGCCATATAGGAAATACTTAACTCAACCTAAGATCTGTCGAGCTAGTGTGAGGTAAGCAGTTTTTTTCTAAATTGGTACTTCTGGAGCCAGCCTCAAGCGGACACTCGAGGAACCGCAGTTTTTAGCACTTCCACATTGGCTGCATTTCTCGCAGCCAGAGGTTTCCACCCGGTATAGTAGGTCCAAAAAACCAACAGCACCAGACAGAGCTTTGTTTCTATTCGGATTAGACTACAGTGTGTCAACAATCACTATGTCATTATTTCAAAAGGTTGTGTGAAAGGACGGCCCCTAATGATTACAACACATTTAAAGTGATTATTGCTGTGTTTGTTTACAGCAATTAACTATGTATACACTTTATAAAGCTGAACAATTTAAACAAACTTAAATTGAACTTCAAATGCCTATACAGCTTCTTTTTTTTATCACTTAGATTTTATTTCCATTTGTTCAATTTAAGCACAAACAAAAGACAGAGGAAACAAAAAAACCCAACAAATTCAAAATAAAAAAAACCCATCAACATTATTGCCATACTTGTAATATTCACATTTTCCAATAAGTTCCATAGTCATAGGTTTTGTACAGTTAAATGGAGGTTAGTAATGTTTTCAACAGCAAGAAGGGGAACAGCCACCACACACATCCTCTATTCCCAAAATATAGTGTCCATTGTTCCCACATTGTAATGTACAAATCTTTTCTTAATCTTGGCAGGAAAGTCATTTTTTCCATCTCGTGAATTTCTTTGATGATTTCAAACCAATTTTGTACTGTGGGTGGATCTGCCTGTAACCATTTGTGGGTGATTTTTAGCAGCGATAATAAATATATATTGGTCTAACAGGTCCCCAAAACATGTCTTTAAAGTTTATGCTCAAAAAAACACTTCACACACAAATCAGATTCTGGTCTGCCTGAAAATCCCTCTTCTTCAGTCCTCATCAGAACACTCTGTTTTCCCTCTGACCACGCCCCCTCTGGAAGTGGATGTGCCTCGGCTCTCCAGCACGTTGATCTAATGTTTACATGTTGGCTGAATATACACGGCTGCTCAGAGATCGCGTTACTTCAACCCTCTGAATCTGATCCAGAACCTGATCCTGACGGAGAGGCGCCTGTAGCAGGACCTTTCTGACTAGATTGATCTTCTAGATCTTCAAATCTGCAGACGTGGGGAATAAAACCGACCTCTGCCAGAAAGGCAGCGGGACCTTTTCTGAAGGATTGGTCACAGATTCTGTGTTTCTTGTTTTATTTGTCAGTATGTTGACGTGTGTCTTGCTACACAGCTACAGCTACGACATGTAGCTATGTAGCTATGCTAACTAGCGCTAGCACTTATCCATGATAAATAAAAATCATCCACTAGATCTTCAAATCTGCAGACGTGGGGAGTAAAACCGACCTTTGTGTTTATTAAGACAGCCTACAACTAGCATGCCTCCCTCCTAAGCTCCTTGTTAGCACACATGTGTGCAGGTAATGAAAAACGGGGGAGGGATTCAGTATTAGTTTATACAGTCTATGGGCTGAACAAGCTCTGAGCTCTGACTCCGTGACAGATATTGTTGTTACGTAACAAAAACACGGAAGTCTGAAACGGCTCGTTTCACACACATTTACAGAAAGGTGTAGAAATCAAAACAAGGGCAGAATGGATTTTTTTCGTTCTCAGGGGGTTTGTAGACATGCCAGGGACACATATTTCAGGTAAAGAACCATTAAAAAGTCAATTTTGCATATGTCACCTTTAATGGAATTGACAATCCCAGAATTTGTTTCATAATATTTGAAATATTTAACCAAAATTGTAGTAACTTTGGACAGTTCCAAAAAATATGGTGGTGATCCGCTCCTTCGCTCCCACAGTTCCTCCAACATGAATGACTTCTAGATGCAGAATATTTTCCCATTTTAGGAGTAATGAAATAACGTACAAGATTCTTCCAACCAATTTCATGCCAATACCAAGAAGTGGAAAAGGTGTTTTGACATATGTTTTCCCATGCTTATACAGCTTCTAAACATGGTTACAATTAATTATTATAAAAGGGTGTTGTAAAGCATCAAATTCAATTCTGAATTGTTTCAGATTAGCAGAGTAGAGGAGGAACAGTGGGAGAAAACAAGAGACACACTAACACAAGAATGACTGGACTTTCCAGAACCATGGGTGTCCACTTTGAATCAACATTAGAATCTGTTCTAATGTGGACTGCACAGACTTGAGGGAACTTAAATGCATGTTCTGTTTAGCAGGAAGGGCAGAAAGTCAATCTCTTGACTCCACCAACCAGATCGCTTTGGCTCTACAATGTGTCTACAGCGTAATATGTCGGTGCAGTATTTTGGCTTCACTTTGGGGGGAGATGGAGGTGTCAGCCATAGTATTATATCTAAATAATAATGATGTCTCAGTTATATTACTGAGGTTAGCCGTGGTAGAATCTGATGCATTAGAGGAAAGAACAGTTAAACTGATTAGATTTTTTTTTTGCTACATATTGTATGCTACTATGCTTATAATGATATTGAAGACTGGCCAAAAGGTCATACCATCATCTATCTTATTCTATAAAATCAGAAGCAGGTAGGAAAAATAGAGTTTTATGGTAAGTACTATCAAAATGAGGCAGCTGTTCTGAATTCATCAGCGTGACTGTCTATCATTTTTTTTTCCCAGGGGCAACACGAGAGCAAAAGTTCTCTCTCATTCTGAAAAAGCTAACAAATAGAGCAAACCTTCCAATTAAAAGGAGAACATCACTTATTAATGCTGGTATGTGTCATGATACCAGCTGCCCCCTCCCTCCTCCAGGAGCTCAGAATAACAAAAGGTGTACGATTATTAGATCATCACAGATTTGTGAGCGGTGTAGGAAGGAGCAGCTTGTGCATCAGGACGCGAAGCGTCTACACGGCCGACTGCCATCGGTAATAACTGTGAAAACCTAAGAACATTACGAAAGCCTTTGAAGCCTGGGATGAAACTGAAACCAGCACTGTGTCAGCTCTGAGTAACGAAGGAGAGGAGGAAGATGAAGGAGAGGAGGAGGAGGATGAAGGAAGATGAGGAGGACGAAGGAGAGGAGGCGGACAAAGGAGATGAGGAGGAGGATGAAATGCAGAGGTGAAGGTAGAGGAGGAAGAGCAAGTGAGCGTTGAATTATTTAAGAAAAGGACATGTTCTCTACTCACCCTTTACGCATCAGCTCAAAAACTGTCAGGAAACAGGAAGGAGAAAGAAACAGAAGACAACAGTTTGTCCATTCATTTATTCAGCAAGGTCTGACCACTACAAGCATCACATTATTATTTCACAATAGCGCTAAATTAACTCCCTGTTATGTTGAAATGTCACATTAAGTGCATAAAGAATTTGACGTTTCATGCAATGTGTCCTAACTGTGACCTGGCTCTGCTGATGGAAGATCTCTGCATAATGTGCGAGCCCTAAGGTAATTATTCAAGAGATGGTCTGAGTTATGAATAAGTTATATGAACACTTGTCCCTGGCATATGTGCCACAGAGGGCAAAAACAGAGAGAAAGATTTGGACAAAGAAAGAATGGCCATGCATACCCATGTGAAGGTTGTCCTCTGCAGGATCATCCAGCACCTGCAAGAGTTACATAACATTAATGAAGAGAGGCTTACAGTTAGAAACCTCAAGGTCCTGAGTACAAGTACCTAAGATGTGAAAACTTTTAAACTAACACATATTTATTCTCAAGAGGATGTAAAAAGATGAGAGGATGCATTCAGGTAGAATCTGTCTTTTCTTTAACAAGAACCACGCAGGAATTCAGTGATGACAGAGTCCTTGATGCTTCAAAGACTGGTTGAAAATAACCTTTTGCGTTTATTTACATCCATATGAAAGCGTTGTGTGATTCTAAATATTTTGGACATAGTGGAAAGTTAATTTTGTAGACTTTTCAAAGTTGGTGCAAATTTGAATCTCTGTAGTCAAAAAAATGGTCACGTTCATGGCCGGCCAAACCTTCTATAGGGACTGTGATGAAAGTAAGCAGTGGGGCCCACTAAGCCTAAATTTCTTTGTCTCTGCCCAGTATCATTACAGTGGATTGGGGGCATTAGCTGTATACAGGGAGACAGTCCACGAGGAGCACAAAAGAAGAGGAACACAATCCCAGAACCTATTGACTGTCATCTAACAACCATTTTTTAATTAATGTCTCACTTGCATACACATATCTACATGCAAGTACATGCAAGTGCAAGAGCAAGCATCTGCTCTTAGGATGTCTAATGACGAATATTTTTAATCACGATTAGTCGCATGATTTTCCAGAGTTAACTTGGGATTCATTACAAAATAATCACATCTTTTCTATCTCTTCTAAATGCACCTTAAAAGGATATTTTTCAGGTTTTTAATACTCTTATTAACTTGTATGTCTATTAGTGCAACAATCCAAAACAATGACTAACACTGTCCAGAAAATCCCCCAGAATAACCTGAAAGGTACTGCATGCTCAAAAAATATGCTAGAAGCATAAAACAGCCAACTCAGGCTCAACAAGCAACAACAGATGGGCAAATTGACCTGAATAGCCTATGGTGACAATGTTCTTGGAGTGCTTTGCTGAGTTGGATGAGTAATTATTGCCAGCGTGTATGTTGGTATTATTCAGCTTATTAAGCTGTGAGAAGTTTTAAAAACTGATAACAATTTATTGGCATCAACTGAGCCTCTTTGAATCACTTTGTATTACATCCTGTTTGCCTGTATCAATGCCTGTCAGAAAAAATGGATGACATGACAGCTTCCATAAAGTGAAGCCAAAATATCTGGACTTTCTCCTACTACCTGGCTGCAATGTAGGTCATTAAGCCCACCTCCCTCATTTTAAGAGATGGGTCAAACTGTATAATCAAAATTCACACCTTTTTTTCCTAAAACATGATGTCAGTCAGGATCATTCTCGACAAAAGAATGAGATAATTCGATGTACTTGCTGGTATGGCTCTGTTCTGGGAGCTCCCTGCCCTTCCACGTGTTTACGTGGAATTCTTATAATATGAGACAGGTATGAGAAATGTAACCCCCTTCTTGAACTGTACATGTGTCCTGTCAGATTGTTTGGTTATCATCTCATCAGTTCTACACAGATATTAAATGAGCCCCTGGAGCCCCTGGAGTTCTTGGCTTTCTGTCAATTGTGTGTTATGCCCTTTCAATAATCCATCTTTGGCCAGGTAATAAAAACAGGTGTTCCCACCGGACTACACGGCCCATGCTCTGCAAGGAAACTGCTCACAGCTCAAGCCAACCACAGGACGCGCAGTCCATCTGGAGCTGAGCTTTAAACACAACATGCTGGTGAATTTAAATGAACACAATGAAGGTAAACATCACACAGAACACAGAGTGCTGGGAATGCAAGGATAGAAAACGTCCTCCGTAGAGACAGACACTGTTTACTCATGACAGTAAATAGGAGAGTGTTTGTTTGTATTGTCTTAAATCAACAATGTTCTTTTGCATCAAACACTGTTTTGCTCCTTTAACGTAAAAGCACAAACTAAAACATTAAATGAACTGTCTTTGTATGCAGAGTAAAACCATTAACAGCCTGGTAATTTTCTCTGCAGCTGTCAGCTAATGCACTGACTAAGATGCATTAAAAGGTGTTGAAGGCTTATGTTGAAGTGACATTAATAGAGCTTGGTATATTCAAGAGTCCACACTTAAATGACTGCATGCTTTGGCAAGTAGGGAGCTAGTTTCACTGTCTCTCCCCCACCATCTGTGACAGATGACCACATCCCTCTCATCAGTTATAATCTGTTCCACTCTGTGTCTGCCTTAATGTTTCAAATAAGGGAAAGAGTCGATTCATAATTAGATGGACCGGACTGCAGTCTCACAGGATCAGTTAGAAGCAATAATAAAGCACAGACCCTTAAAATCAAGGAACTAAGAAGAATAGCGAGGAATGCAGGTTTCCCCATCACTCACTTTTCTCCATGATAAGAGAAGGAGATTAAATGAGTGTGTGTGTCTTCACAGCTGCAGAAAACACTAACCGTTGTACTTAAAAAATCTTTCGTATTTCTGGCACATTTTACTGCAGAGCAAGCCAGACAGCTTTCCCTCTGACTGCCTCCCTGAGCTTAACTCCCGACCGCGATGTCAGTGCCCCCGCCATCTGGCCGAGATTGAAGAATACTCTGATAATATCGCAGGGGAGCGGCGGGCATCTAGAGTCACGTCTTCAAATGGGCTATCAATTTTCACAAACAACCGCCTCTGCAGAAAGTAAAAGTCAATCCATCTTTGAACCTCCCCAACTCAGTTTAGGAGCACCGGCTGCTGTAAATAAGAGCCCATTCTCCACAGATGTCGTTTCTCCAGAATATATCTCCTAAACGTCAGAAATGTCCAGTGATAGAAGTGTGATAGATGTTTCTGAGGTTAAATCCATCTTAAGTACCCCACATGACAGCACATGTTATCTTCCCTCTCTTATAAGACAGAAACAAGAGCAAAGCAGGAAAGGTTATCTCGTGATAAAGGGAAAAAGCATAATCTTCACCAAAAAATCTTAAACCTGTTATTATAGTCCACCTGTGATGTAGGACATGTCCCCTGCTACCAGATCCCCTTGTTCATAAAAACCTGAATGCTAACAAAACATAAAAAGTTAAATAAGACGATTCCCTGATAATGAACTGCATGTATTTACCACAACAACAAAACAGAAAGGCTACGTCAATGCTAGCAGCTCTTGAGATTCTACTGAAGCACAGCAGCAAAATTATGCTCATGTCTAACTTCACCTTTCACACATGCTAACATTGACAATGCTAGCTTGTTTACCATGTACAGTACAATGTTTAGCAACTCCCTACCAAGTGAGTTTGATGCAGTGGACTACATATTGAGCTAAATAGTGAGCAGAATTAGTGAACCACTTTCAGACACTACTCGCCGTCTCACTGAGCGACATCATTGCTGTTGCACATTAAAAACATGCAACTCAGAGCCAGTCAGGGAGTAATAATAAATAACAGCATTGATTATATTGATTATCAATATTATACTGAGCATACAAAACAGTTTAAGGAAATAAATACAAAATAATATATTCTTAATAAAATAATCAATCCATAAAGTTTAATGCCACAACTTAAATATTTGTCTTGTGCAGTCTGCTGTCTCGTATCTATTATCATCACAAAACCAATGTTGCTCTGTCTAAATTGCACCACAGTGCATGATGGTATAATGCTTGGTTAGTGTCCATTGTTTGTACATCACTTTTTACACTGTATTATGATTAGAGCGTACTTCATGGTATAACTCTCACTTATAATTCAGACAGTGCTTGACAGTACAAATAGTTGTATCGTTGTATTGTGCACTTTATATTGAGTAGTGGGGGATTTTGGACTCAGCTTTGGTGATGGATAAGCACATACGCACCTCTTTGCATTGGTTTTAAATACCTGTGGAGCGAGACATCCAACTTTTTATTTTGCTTTTATTTATTGTGTTTTTTTCTTGTACTATCTATTGTGTTTTTTAAATATCTACTCTTTAAAATTATTTTTTTTAACTATTTATTTTTATTGATTGTGTTTTTAAGCTTATGCAGCACTTTGGTCAACTGCAGTTGTTTTAAAATGTGCTATATAAAGAAAGTTTGACTTGACTTGACTTGACTACAAATATAAGCAAATTACTGCTAAACACAAAGCACATCAGAATGGATGAATAAGGAAGCCTTTCATTAACTATGTTAAGGATTTAGATTTAATAGATGATCAAGTGAATGACTAAACTAAGTGGACATTGCAGTTTCAAAGCATGTTGAATCTTTCTTTTTTTCACTAGGTGCTTTTCAAATTCTGTATTTAATGTATTTATATACTCCAATTTGTATAGATTACCATCTATTGTAACAGGAGAAGTGTTCTTGTATTACTATTATTATTATTATTACTATTTTGTTTTGTTTTGTTTGTCTGTTTGTTTGTTTTTTCTTGGGGGGGGGTTTGTTTGTTTGTTTGTGATGTGTAAACGCAGCAGTTGTATGTCTTAAGTATAAAAAGCTGTAATTCATGCTGCTGAAAACTAAATAAAAATATTGTGGTGGAAAAAAAAGAATGGATGAATAAAGTGTGTAAATGAACTTAATGACAGTTGTACTTGTGTTCTTATAGTGTGTTTCTTCAGCAGTTATGGTTTTTAAAACATAAATACTGAAGTTGTTTTACTGGATTAAGAATGAATTGCAGTTTTATTGACTCACTGTCTAAGAGGGTGTAGCATGGTACTTGATGCACTTGTTAATAGCTTCTAAAAGCTAACATCTCTGTCTCATCTCTGAATAGTAATGGAAAGTAACTATTAAGTTGCAATGATGTTTAGATTTTAATATGCAGTAATTTAAAATGCAGCAAAAGGATTATGTCAAAGAACAAATGCTTATGGATTACAAATCAATTCCCTTTTCTTACACATTTGATGTCCTTCAGATCATTTCTTGAACCCTCATGATGTTAACATTGGCTGTGTCCCAACAAATAAGCAAACTAATAAAACTACCACATCATACTTGAGCAACATCCAGAGTAAATGTTTGTCCAACACCAACAGGACAGATGCAGTGATCAGCTGCTCAGTGTAAACACAGCACATTTAGGTTTTCTTTATTCTTTTTTAAATATAGATATAGGCCCGATCCCAATTTCTACACTCACAGACTCATAGACTTAGAGGCGTGTTCACAGTAAGTGTGCGAGTGTTTAGTGTTGTCCCACTGTCACATCATGCAGTGTGTGGGCTCTGATGCAGGCCTCACAATGCCAAATTACACACAGTCCCAGTTAAGTCTGCATCTCTGAGCTTGCCCAGAGGTCATTGCTTAACTCGACATGAAGGACATGATCATCCAGCCCTAGATCCAGACACTAGATGTAAACAAATGTTATTACATTTAAGTAGTATTCAATAAAGTTTGAAAAGAACAAAAAATAAATGTAAAGGGCAGGAAATAAACTCATTTATGATTCACTGCCCATAGTTTAATCTTTATTTTTGTCACTTATTCCACATTTTTAGTCAATAGTCTCACCTCCACTAGCTTGACAATGTTGACATGGTCCAGCTTTTTAAGGATGGCGATCTCTTGGTAGACCCTCTCCAGGGGTCCCAAGATCTTGGGCTGCTCTCCCTGGGCTGCCTTGGGTCCTCTCGGAGGTGGGCGACCTGCAGAGCCATCACACAAAACACACCAGACCATGATCAGATCTGCTATGAGTTACGACTCAACACAGCTGTTTTTACTTCCTTTGTAGCTGACAGATACTCACATTTACTGGCATTCGCCCTTACCATGGCAGGGTTTGTAATAGTGATTATTTCCAGGTTAACAGTCTTTGTAAACACTCAGACAAAGAGTGAGCTGTGTAAGCTGTTACTAATAGTCAAATCAAAGGGTGGTTTCTGAATGGCTCATTGTCTCAATTGTACTTATTTTGTTTTCCGTCATTGTTCTATCATTATTGTTCTATCATTATTGTTCTATTGTCATAGATTGCTAACAAGTGAAATTAAGCTATACTTTTTTCTAAGCAGGGGTGTGTTTACGCCTTTTTGACTACTGTGGCCTGACTGGGGCACTGACTTATGCAGGGTGGCATTTAGTATGTGTGCACACATGAACAAACAATAGCATTTGTTCACTCTTTCTGTCTCTACTAAACACATCTACTGTAACTACAAACATAGTATAATGCAATTTTTTAATTGTATTATTGATTCAATTTTCAATTTTTAAACTTAAATGTTATACAACTGCGAGGTAATATATATAGGGGAGAACGGGGTTGGTTGTCACATGGGTTGGTTGGCACACTTGTTATATCTCGCCACCAGAGGGCACTGTCTCTCAAATTGGGGTATGGACATTTCCAGAATTAGGATCAGTGCTCACCTACATAGTCTTCTCTGGAGTAAGACAGCTGAACTTGAGGTGAGAGAACTTTTTGTGTTTTTCATGTCAAATTGCAAATATTCAGCTCCTCAGTATTTTTCTTCTAGGCTTTTAAACGATGGGTTTATAACAAAACAAGTGTTACCCTTACAAAGTGTGAGGGGAAAGCTATAGTTTAGATTTTTATTAGCTAGCTAACTAGTTGTTAGATGGTTGTTAGCCTTGATGCTAGCAAAACATTCCAGTTGGGGTTGGTCGTCACATTCTCTTTGGGGTTGTTTGTCACATGTAACAACCAACCCCTATGTTGGCAAAATCATGCATGGTGAAATGAGTTAGAGTGCGCAGACCATACATTTGCCATCACTGTAACTCAGACAGTGACTGCATGTAGCCTAGTTGAGTCAGTCATTATTGTTAGGCCTACTTTTTTTGTTCTTTATGTTGTTATAAAGGCTGGCCTAAAGATGTGTTTCCTGTTCATGTTCCTTGCTCATGTTATGTTAAAATGCATTAAGTTATGTAGGCCTATCACTTGTCAGTGCAATTAAACTTTCAAATTTAGTTCTGCCTTCCTGCCTTTTTTTAAAAGATTTTTCCCATTAAAATACCATTGTGACAACCAACCCCATAGTGTGTGACAACCAACCCCATAGTGTGTGACAACCAACCCCATAGTGTGTGACAACCATTCCCGTGATGGGGTTGGTTGTCACAATGTGTCAGAGTGTCTTTGATAGTTAATTGCCTCTTTGTTACAATGAGTTGGAAAATGAGAGGGATGCACATTTCAAGCCAACACCTTAAGCTTCAATTTAAAGTAGGAATAACTATTGAAAGATGTTTTGACGATGAGCAATCATTAAAACAGTAAAAAGTGTGACAACCAACTCCGTTCTCCCCTACTGTATCTTCTAAGCTTAATTTTTTAGGGACTCAAAGACAAAATGTTTGTCCAAAGCCAAACAGTTAAACTGCTTTCTACAATAAACTTCACTGAAATGCAAAGAAAACTACTGGAGGCCAATTGAAACACAGTCTAATAATTGATTTTTACAGTACTATCTCTGACAAAGTGAATAGCCAATCATACTTTTGGAATTTGGGGTGGCCAATCAGATTTCAAGGGGGGGCTTATGCTCCCCCTGCTTCCCCTCTGGAGATGTCAGTCTTCAAATTCTTATTCAACAGATAAAACATATAAAGAGAAGAGTACTTACGTGGAAAGCCACACTGCTTCATTAACTTCTTCTTGGAAACCACCTTCATGGCCTGGAAAATTGGAAAATATTTTTTGTAATAAACATGTCAAGTACAGATACACTATTCCGAAAAAAAAATTATAAAAATGATTGCATTCATCAATCAAAAGTTTTTAGTAAATGTGAAAAAAAGTTGACATTTTTAATTTGAAAGTTCTGTCACCATGGCTATGATGACTGTGCAGAAATATAGTTTGGCAAGAAAGTAGATCTTCCCCCGAAAACAGTTCCCATGCTGTGGTGCCTGTGTGCATTAGTGTGTGTAACCCTGTGGGAGTGTGACTCATCCACAGATTCACAACAGTAAAAAGTGTTCAAGTATTTTTGAGACGTAATGTAGCTTTTGGTTGTTTGGTTCATGTCACCATACGGGCACTCAGACTGCTCCAGTATTCATGAACAGCACAGTCTGAGACTGATATTTAAGTCTCAGTGAAAAGTCTGACTCTATATGTGTGAGTGCATCATCGCATTTTAACTAGCAGACAATGTATTATTACATTTTAAAATGCAGAAACTCTGTCTTTCAACAAAGCATTACAATAACTGCAAAAACATAGCAACAATATAAACAAAGGACTTGTTAGTTCTGATTAAAAAGTAAACCATGATGAGTTTTGTGTAGTTTTGATTAAACCAACATAGCCAACATGTTGGTCCCTCTCTCTCCTCTCTTCTCTGACTCCTTCAGCACTCTAATCTCTAAATAAACACATCTTTGGAAGATAGACAAGTCATTGGACTAGGAATATACAGTTTGCTCAGAGATTACAGTGTTACACAGTGAAACAAAGCTTAGCTGACCTTTACTGAGTGTTGACACAACTGGATTTACAAGACAAAGATAAGAAAAATCAGACAAGCCCTCTGTTGACCTATACGTCAGGGGGAATACAGTCATTTGAGTAAACACAGTTTTGTACAGGTATATGCACGATAATGGGTACAACGATCAGGATGTCTTAAAGGTCTTAACCGTGCGACTACAGACCCTTAGCATAAAGTTAAATCATAGATCACTGCAAGATGAAAAGCAGAGAAAAACATTAAAGAGGGTTTACTCTTGGGAATTGTTCCAAGTGACTCAGTTGTTTAAATGGAAATTTAAATTCTTAATGATGTACTGGTCTAAAGGTAAGAAAACACTCAGAAAACAGTCAAAGTTTAACACAATGTATTTAACATGGCTAAACACAGGATCACATACTCTGTGGGTAAACAACAATTGGTTTGCTGAGGGTAGCTAACATTAGCAGAGCTAGCACATCCACCCTTCAGTCATCCTTGCAGGTTAATGTCCACATGTCTATGCTGCTTATGTATTGCTCCTAAATGGTTATATGCCACTTTAACCTGACCTCCACCTCCTGAAAAAACAACCACACAGCACAACGAGATGCCATCTGTCATTTGTGTTTGTTTACATCAGGGTAGTAGAGCCTTATAGTAGCAGGTGGCTGCATTTAGCTTAGACACAACATATGACCTACATCTCAGATCTACAATGATAAAACATATTGCTAATTTGTTTAACCTACTGGCAATTCTGGTGCTGACCATCATGGAGGACCCTACCCATCCAGCACACGGACTGTTCACCCCCCTCCCCTCAGGCAGAAGGCTACGCAGCCTAAAAGCCAGAACAACAAGGCTAAGGTGTAGCTTCTTTGCAGAAGCTGTGAGACTTGTGAACTCTCTTTAGGTCTGTTCTCTGCACTTTACGGCTGTGACTGCATGCACACATTACTGCACTTTCTACGCTAGTTTTAAACTACATTTTTATATTTACTTACTGTAGGCTTAAGGTTATGTATTTATTTCTTTATTTGTAGAGTCTACTTTAGCTTGTTATCTATTCTGTATGCTGCTGGACCTGAGTAATGTGTTTCGTACCTTCATGTTTTTAAATATGACTGAATGACAATAAAATGAACCTTGAGCCTTGAACCTTGACTAATGAGGGTGACAAGTTTAATTGCTTAGCCATCTAAATACACACATCCCTGATTACCATGCTGTTACACATTTTCAGACATGTTTTATTAAAGTAGTTAAATGTAGGTCTGGGTAATCCCTCAGTCTTCCACACAATGCCAGAAGGAACAGACTTTCATCGAGAATATGAAGGAGGAGAAAAAACGAAAAGACTTAAATCTACAAATAATCTCCTCCAAGCTCTTGAAATGTGTCACTCCGCCAATTTAAAATGAGTTGATTAAATTTAGCTGAAATTAAGTTTACATCCCCCTCAGGTCAATAAATGATCTGTTTGATTAGTGAAACCTGCCAATCAAGGAGCATATCATACCACAGACACACATGCATGATTCAAGGCCTTAAATGATCAGCCGCTAAGAGGAGTATCGCTTATTATCATTCACTAGGAAAGAAAACATTCCTGAAAGTTTGTCTTTCTGTTATTCAGAAGTGTCACTTTCATTCATTCTAAAGCGGATAACTAGTGTTTTATTATCATTCATGATTCTCTGCCACACCTATGCCAAGGCTTGGAGCTAAATACATAATGCTACAACTCAACACATTTACAATGCTTCATGTTTATTGCTTTTAAAGGTGACATATCATGCAAAATTGACTTTTTGATGGTTCTCTACCTGAAATATGTGTCCCTGGCATGTCTACAAACCCCCCGAAAATGAAAAAAATCCATTCTGCCCCTGTTTTGATTTCTCCACCTTTCTGTAAATGTGTGTGAAACGAGCCGTTTCAGACTTCCGTGTTTTTATTACGTCACAACAATATCCGGTCTGTCACGGAGTCAGAGCTCGGAGCTTGTTCAGCCCATAGACTGTATAAAGTACAACTCAACCCCTCCTCTGTTTTTCATTACCTGCACACATGTGTGACAACAAGGAGCTTAGGAGGGAGGCATGCTAGTTGTAGGCTGTCTTAATAAACAAAAAGGTCGGTTTTACGTCTGCAGAATTGAAGATCTAGTGGATGATTTCATGGAAAAGTGCTAGCGCTAGTTAGCATAGCCACATAGCTACATGTTAGTAGCTGTGTATCAAGACACACGTCGATATACTGACAAATAAAACAACAAGAAACACTAAATCTGTGACCAATAGTTCAGAAAGGTCCTGCTGACTTTCTGGCAGAGGTCGGTTTTACTCCCCACATCTGCAGATTTGAAGATCTAGTGGATGATTTGAAATTTTTCATGGAAAAGTGCTAGCACTAGTTAGCATAGCCACATAGCTACATGTTTGTAGCTGTGTACCAAGACACACGTCTACATACTGATAAATAAAACAACAAGAAACACTAAATCTGTGACCAATCGTTCAGAAAGGTCCTGCTACAGGCGCCTCTCCGTCAGGATCAGATTCTGGATCAAATTCTGTAAGCAGCCGTGTATATTCAGCTAACATGTAAACATTAGATCAACGTGCTGGAGAGCCGAGGCCACATCCACTTCCTGAGGGGGCGGGGTCAGAGGGAAAACAGACCGTTCTGAACACAACTGAAGAAGAGGGTTCTTCAGGCATACCAAAATCTGATTTCAAAGTGTTTTTTTGAGCATAAACTTTAAAGACATGTTTTGGGGACCTCTTAGACCAATATATATTGATGAAAAAAGCGTGACATGTCACCTTTAACACTTTAGTCACCTGACTGGTACAAACTGTTACAACAAATGTCAGATACCAAATGTATATCAATTGTCATCTGATGAAGATCCTCAGACTTTATCCTTTCCCTTTATACTCAAAACCTATTAAAATCTGAACCTCTAAAACATACAAAGACAAACTTGAAGTTTATAGATGTGATACAAAAATGTCCTCAGGATCTTCTTCCATTCAGATATCTGACTTCCTGTGTGTGGTTTCTGTGTCTGTGCCATAACATTTGTGCATACTGTACGTGGGTTAATGTTGCAGATGCTCTGCATACAAGAACCCAATCCATTTTTGTCTGAAACCAGCTCCAATTGGCAGGAAATAGAATCACCCATCCATGCATTCATTACTCATCTCCTCCTCTCAGAGTCCTGTCTTTCTTTTTTGCGCCTGTCATTCAGCCAGCCTGTAATGACCTGCAGTCTGTCCAGGAAGGATACAATTTACATCACCGTCAAACATTAATATCAAATACTTCAATGCCTACACACCAAGAATCAGGCTGGAAAACATATAGAGGACATGGAGACGCATGAAAGTTGTACACACTTTTGCACACACTGAAGAGGGAGATGAAACAAATTGAGGCAGATGACAAAAACCAAGATGCATTGGATCTTTTTTAATCCACATATTAGATATTTTGCTATTCCCTTCTCTGAAACTGCTCCAGTTAAGCCATATCTGAATTCATTCCTACAATGTGCACACGTGGAAAAAATGACTATTTGTATAGATTTCAAACGTCACTCCCCATCTTGCTGCCTCAGATCATCAGATGCCAATCTCCTGGCCCCTATCACCAAGTCCAAGCATTGCACCTTTGGGGACAGAGCCTTTGCCATCTGGAACTCTCTCCCTCCACACATCTGCAACTCTGACTTTCTCCAATCATTCAAAAACCACCTCAAGACCTACCTGTTCAAAAAAGCAAATAACACATGACCTCTACCCCTGCCTCACCTCTGTCCTTGTTCTGTTTTATTTTTAGTTTATCTAATGTAAAGCGACTTTGAGTATTAAGAAAAGCGCTATATAAATCCTATTAATTATTATTTTTCATTATTTGCTCAAAGCCAATCATAGAAAGATTTTTTTCATATAAAGCAAGATTTTACGCACCCATTGTTGCAGCTGATAAAACCTCAAAATCTCTATTGTGGGGCAGTCAAGCACAGTGAAACCCTTTCTGACAGAACTGGTACTTCAGCCTTGTTAGTTTCCACCAAAATCAACAAGAGTATAGCCATACTAATATGAATACATACATTAATAGATTCAGATTTTAAAAAATATTTGTTTCCTTCCTTTAAGACCATGAGTTAAGTTACACAACATCAACCAATCCCAAGTTGATGAAATATAGATCAAAAGTCAGTTTATGTAGAATTTCAACCAAGAAATGAAATCCACAGCTAGTGAATATTTTCCTAGTATGTTCAGAGTCAACGCTTTAATGAGGAGTCAGGGTTGTGTTGTGTGTCTGAAAAGCTGTGCAGGTACACATCATTTAGAGCTGTATGTCATTATTCCACTCCAGAGGGAAAGGTTATGTATATAAATTTACTTTTTAATGACATTTCCTTCAGGGCACAGGGCTCGGCTGTGTCCTCACATTGACTTCTATTGTTAACATTTCTGCATGGGTCTGATTTAATGCTGCATTGTGTTGAGCCACTGCGGGCTCCAGATCAAAAGTACATCTTAAACCCATGCAGGGTTGGCAGCTTATGTTGTCATGACTCATCCAAACAATCTCATTGTTGTTACTGTACGGTGTAGCTTAGTTATATTAAAACATAAAAATTGCTTACATTCGGAGGGGCTGGGTTTGCTGCAGGAACAAATCACCTTGATGGAGACTGAAATGACCCTCTCTGAGCGTATCGGCTCATATCCAGAATCTCCCTCATGAACTAACCTCAAAGCAGCTCTGCAAAAAGAAACAGCAGCAGCAGCAGCAGCTTTGAAGACTGGTAATAAAGTCTGGGATGCACTTTCAGAGGGCATTTTCATTTCTAAGTTTATTCCAAGGCGACTGATGCAATTTAAGGGGATGGAACTTGTGACTTGAAAAGAAAAATCAATAGCACAGTTGAGAGCCTGAAAAGCTTTTCTGTAGAGACAATAGAGGCTGAGAGGACTGATGCTGTGTGACAGAGAGGCTGCAGCTCCGTTAGTAATCAGGAAGAAAATGAAAAATGATTGCACTGACTTACATAATGTTTGTCATCATCCTCGTTGTAGGCGAGTTTGACCACACCATAGGAGCCCTGTAACACCACAACAAAGAGATTATTCTTTATATGTGGAAATATTTCACAGCAAGGAAAGACAGATCCATTTATATAACACAGTTCAAACACAGTGACAAGTTAGAGGAGAATAAAAGGCCAGAAAGCACACCATGCCTTAGAACTGTAAAGAAAAGAAACCATAATAAAACAATGATTGACGGAATACAAAACTGATGAAGACAGAGAAAATGAATCATTTAAAAAAAGGATCAATTCAAGAGAACATGTTATACAAAGTGTAGATTAATGGGCCAAAAATCGGATGTAAGATGCTTCTGTTGAAAAGAAGAATATAACAGTGCAGAACAGAAACAGATTAATAAAGGGACAGAAGAAGACAGATTTTTACTTGGATTAGAAGCTTTGGGAGTATTTATATAATCAGGAAGTTGATTTAAATAATTTCCAAAAAGTAGCTAAACCAGCTGCACCCAGTTTATTTGTGACCTGCAGCCTGTTGCACCAACTGACTGTAAGTTTAAACGTAGCCTAGTTTGAGCGCAATTTCTCATTTAATATGGAGTTTACACTTTACTAACGTTTTGTGAGTTGCAACAGCTGAGATAGTTCCGTCAGCCTAAGTTACAATGTAATTCTTACACTTAGCTCCTAGAAGGTGTAAATACCTTCGTAGAGTATATCGGCTGCCATGGCTCGTTGTTGGGATGATTTGGAGGATGAGGAGATACAGAGGGTTTTCCCATCTATATTACGTCGGCAACGCGATATCCGTGAGAGATTACACACTCGAAAAATATGATGACCAAGATTTGCCATCCTGAGTATTAACATATGTTGTAGTTGATCATTTTAACACTCGATGTCACTGTTATTGGCTCTGATTGGCTGCTCGAAGTGTAAACGTCATATCTGCGACAATGTTTTGGTTAGTTTGAACATTAAGGTCTACTAGTTAAGTTGAATCTTACGTCTCCATGGTGCAACCAAACAACGACACAACTTAAGTTACAAACTAACTAGTCTCAACGTATGGTTTAGTGTGGACTTTACACCCTAACTTAGGACACAACTTACGCACAGCTGGTGCAACAGGCTACTGATGTTCTAACAATTAGACCCTTTGTGTAAGGATCTTGTCTAACCCTGGTTTCATTCCTTTGCATAATGCCCTGCTCACTATTCATTATCCACCTTGTTACTCCACTACCAACTAAATGTAAAAACTAGTTGACACTAAGAGTTGATCGTAAGATGATTTCAGTTATTCAAAAATGATTTATTTATAAAGCTAAAAATATTGTTATTTAGATTTGACTCTTTGATAGCTTTTCCATGGCCATGGCGTTAATATATAGCTGAAGCTAACTTCGGTCAAAAGCTATTAAAGATGTTTGGTTGCATAAAGAAATCAAAATGAAGGGGTTTGAGGCGGACTGCTAGATGAGTGAAGATAAATGTGTCACCTCTGCTGTTGTTCATGATTCTGATCAGTGACTAGTTTGGATGAGAGAATGGTATTAAATGTCTGCTTTAACATTGTTTGGAGTGGTTGTGTGTTCATGCTCGTGTGTGCACATGAGTATGTACTTCTGTTAAGGGCAAGAAAGAGCGCCCAAAAAATGTAGCCCTATCACAGTTATGTTACACTCTATGTTCTATGTTCTTCAGGAGCAGAATCAGTCTCGGTAAAGGATTATTGATTGACTCATAAAGTAGCAGCAGCATCTATTCTTTAAATAAGTGAAACCTGTGTAAAAATTTTGGACCAGGAGTAAGGTCTTCAATTATCTCTAGTCTTGTTAAAAATTCTAACAGCAGCATTTTTATTCAGATTTAAACAAGTTGTTCTAATATAAGTCCAAACTGAGTTGAATTTTTAACCTCTGATTCTTGCCCTTAGGTTTTCACCTTTAATTTGCTGTTGTCTATTAAATGTTTTGTCTCATGGCTTTGGAAATAGACAAAACAACAGATTAATTATTTCCCTGCATGTTGCTTCAATTTATTTCTGTCTATTTTGTTTCAATTTGAAAAATCTGAATGCTATTTACTTGCATTACACATTGATCCAGTTCACAGCTTCACAACATTTGATGCAAATACAATGGTATAGCTCAGTTTTGTGCTTCAGCTCCACTTTAAACTTTTAACTGGGTCATAAGCAGAACCGCTGAGGGATTCTGTTAAGAATCCTAAAGCATCACTTTGAGAACAGACGGCAGCACCATACTGACAGAGTGTTTTGAAGGCAGCACAATTTCCACTCAAACACAACATTCTTATTCTTTGGCAGCAAACCGGCCCATCCCACACATGTAAACACACAAACACACACAAACACACACACACACACACACACACACACACACACACACACACACACACACACACACACACACACACACACACACACACACACACACACACACACACACACACACACACTGGTCCAGGGAGTGTGTGTTTCCCATCAGTCCTCTGTTTCTTTTTTGTCTTATGGACTGAAACAAATCGGTTGTGAGTTTTAGTCACCACATAAGACTGTAAATTTTCTACAGTGTATGTTGCAAAGTTATACTAATGTCAGAGCTCTGGCTCTGCTTCAAAATACAAGTTTTTCATGTTCCCTCTCTGGATCATTCTCTGGGGGGGTTTATCTGAACGCCTACCATGTTCTATTTGTAAAGGAGATGGTTTCAAGCCACTTTTTATTTCTGTCCTTGAAAATTAATGACTAACTGTATGAAAATGTATCTGCAACTTTTTATTTATTCTACCTTAATGTTTCCTTTTTTAAAAACATATAACAATCTCCCTTACCAGTGCTAATAAGCCATTCATGAATACTTTTCGACTGGGCCTGTGCTTGTTGCATAAAATGATGTGCACTCCCCTTTATTCAATCGACCGGTATTTCAATATTCATCTGTTTTGCAGCCAGAATGAATTCCCCTGGGTGTGCACTTAAGTGCTTCTCTCCATCCTCTCCATCCCATTTTGAAATAAAAAAATTGAATGGATCTGGTGTATTGTCAGAATCAGTAATAAGACGTATTAAAACTCATTGTGTCTTCTCATAGCAAAGCAAATTAAAGATGAGGTCTTGTCAATGTCTACTAAACAAAGATGAGAGCTAACCAAGACCCAAAGGAGATTTTGTCCATTTTACACTTGTCTTATCTGTGTGATAACCATGGTTCGGTCTCACACCGAGCCCCATGTGAGATCTCTTATATTTCTTATAGTGGTCTCAGTCTTAGGTCTCAGCTGAAAGAAAAATAAGAGCAGTGTCATCTCTAGAATTTGTCTAAATATGACAAGTTAGTCTCACAGTCAAAGTTCCTAAATTTGTCTTACAGTTGCTCCTCCCTATTCTCAGCTAAAGATGAGCTTTCAAGTTTGTCTCAGCATGATATCAGCGACATAAACACCAAAGTTATGTCTCATACAAGTCTTATAATAATCTCACCAAGTTACCATAAATGAGACTTAGAGCAGTTAATTCACAAGATATATATGATCTTTATATACATAAAACCAGTCCATTCAATACACATTCCCATTGTTGAAATGATTAAATTACTGCATAATTTATTTCACAAGCAGAAATGCCAACAAGATTATGAATCCCCCATAGAGGTTTTATTGCCCTTTTCTGTTTTATACCACTGAGAAATAAGTAAGCCTATCTTTAAGCAGATCATCAGGTTATGTTGCCTTTTGCTCTGCCTGAGGGAGACTTCATAGAAAACTTTCAAAAGTATCCACCTTTTACATCTAACTATGATATTCTTTTGTAGTATAGTCAGGTTTGGAACATTGTGGTTATCACTGCTGCCCTAGAAACAGAAGACTCATGGTTCAAACTGTGGCTTGAGATTGCACATCAGCAACAAGAAAGTCTGAGGCAAAGCTGAAACATAAGAGAAACAATGAGAAGATCTCAAGTAAAGATGTGCAGTGAGAGACAAACAAGGCATTAGTCACAAAAAAGACAGAAGTGAGTTTCACAAAAATCAGATTTCTCCTTTTTGTCTCATGAGGTCACAACAAGCAAAACACAAGATAAATACTTTTTGTTATGGGTTGTTTAACGTTTGAAATATCAAAGCTTCCAGCACTAATTATGCCCTTAACACAGTGACACTGTCATCTCTGAATTTGGCATTTATACATTTAATCTCACAATGGATTTGATTTGTGCTGTTAGCGATGCTAACAGCGCAGTGTTCTTCATGGTTTTCTGAATGTTGTTCTGCTGTTAACTTTTGTAATGTTAATTAGCAAATTCTGCAATGCTACAATGCCAAAACAAGATTATGAGCACAGTTAACATCCCCTACTAAACATCAATATGTTGGCATTGGCATTTTGAGCATGTTAGCTTGATGACTTTAGCATATAGCTAAACACACTGCCACACCAAGGTATCACAGAGCTGCTAGCATGGCTGTAAAATCCTGTCTTGTTAGATAGAGGGATATCAGCATAGTGTATTTCAAGACAGAAGAAGTTTAGTTAAAGGAAGATGAAACAAAAATTAGAAAAAAATATGAGTCACAGTATGGGATTCAACATGCTAGAGGACAAGTGTGTATGGCTAAAGCTAGCAATACAGTGGTTTAATTGGTGTTCATCCGAATATTTCCCAAAACTCTAAAAATAAAAGAAAATCAGTAGTACATTTTAAGAACCTGAAAGACCATAACGATGAAGCACACTCACTCTTTGTGTGCACCTGCTGAAAATGATCTGGTGCCCAATTTTCCCTTAAAAGTTAAATCGAGCAAAGAGCCAATCTTCTCCACTGCTATTTTCCCCATATCCAAACTGAACAGAGGCAATTGATAAAAAATAGACAAGCTCACCTTTCCAATCTCACTCTTCAGCTTGTACTGGTTCAGCTGGATACAGTCCTGTGAGAGGGGAGAGAAAAATCATAACATCAAATACTAAATCCTCAACTTTAGCTTAACACAAATGCAGAGAATGTTTCAATGTTAAACATAATGTTTCTTATTCTGTTCTCTGCATTCTTATACAGTTTTTTCCTACATATGGTAAAAATACACTGAACAGTCATAATATTCTAACCCCCAGCCAAATATTGTGAAGGCCCGTCTCCCATCAATTCAGTTCATAAACAACCCTGACCCGATGAGACATGGACTCCACTAGACCTCTGAAGGTGTGCTGTGGTATCTGGCACCAAGACGTTATGAGAGTTTTGGAAGTTGTGAGGTGGGGCCATATGGATCAGACTTGGTTGTCCAGCATATCTCGTACATGCTCAGCTGGATTGAGATCTGGAGGATTTGGAGACCAAGCCTCAATCCCAATTCACCACTTGCCACTACCACTTAGCCTTGCCCCTATATATGCGCATTCACGTCTAGAGGTAGGGGGGGCCTGATTCTTGTTAGAATGGAGGGGTAGGATGAAGTGTTAATAAGATCTGAAAGTTACAATAACCATAGTATTGCCTTAGTTTAATGTTGTTTCAATGCATTATGGTTATTTTCTTTAGAAAAGGCATGCTGATAAATGACGTGTGTTTGATTTTTGATGTATCAAGGTCTTAAAAGGTTGTCCCCTTTTGTAGGGAAAGGGTTCGCTACTACTACTTCAACTCTGTTCTGAAGACAGAGCGCCACTCAAAAACAAAGGAGTAGAGGAAAAACAAGAAATGGGGTTGTCAACATCTTGAACTTATCATGTTTCTCCTGCCCACCTTCTTCTACTACTCTGTGGTGCAGTTCTGATGCTCACATGTCCATTGTTGGAACTTTTGGTGGAGGATAGGGGTCACTAGGACACCCTGGATGGTCTATCGCTACAGAAGCCTGATACACAACAAACTGTGATGTATTGTGTTCTGACACCTTTCTATGAGAACCAGCATTCACTTTTTCAGCAGTTTGAGCTCCAGTAGTTCTTCTGTTGGATTGGAGCATGCATCTCCCCATGCGCATTAATAAGCCTTGTCCCCTCATGACTCTGTTGTCGTTTTTTTCCCCTTCCATAAGGCCCTGTCACACCTTGACGATTTAGCCAGCGTATGCCTGTGCATAAAGAAATTGGCGAGTACCCTGGTGCACGTCGCATAAGTAGGTATGTTTTGTTTAAGTTAGGAGCACGCTGAAGCCTGCTGGTATACGCTGTAGTACGAGTACGTCGACTTACTGCAGAGTATGGATCATACGTCCGACATATGCCTGCCATTAGTTTTAGATAAGTTATCTGGTTTTGATACATGTTCACACACTTAGAGCTGTGTGTCTGCTCGTGTGTGTGTGTGTGTGAGAATCCTTGGAGCCAGAGGTTGTGCTAGACTTTTTCGTTCTCTTTCTTTTGCCTGACAGGGTCATAAAAATCCCGTCATAATCTATTTTTACCTGTCACTTTAATTTTTAAAATGATAATAATGAAATGTTCAATAGCATTTAATTTTGATTCATTTTTAATTAATAATCAGTCCGAACAAGCTGAACAGAGAATCCACACCATGCCATCACACATCAAGCTGATGAATACATATTACTTTTTCTCTGCAGTGACAGAAACCACTGACTGTGGCCCCAGTAGCTACATATGAACAATGAAATTAAACAATTGCACTCAAAATATGAACAGTTCACCTGCTGTGGCCTGTATGCACAGTCTCACACCTTCCTCTTGGTCCGCATGGACATGAATGCAATCTTTTAATGGCATTTCTTTAGAAGTTATCATCGCCCAAATGGATGAGCAGATTTTTACCATCCAAACTGTGTTTGAAACACTCATCTTCCTTTATCTTTTATTATTTACAGATTCTCAAAGAACACCCATACCAACCAATCGCCAACCTCTGGTCTTAAAATATGAGTCCAATGCGGAGGTGCTAAAAGCTGCAGTTCATCGAGGATCCGCTTGAGGCTGGCTCTGGAAGTACTGGAAGTCACATACACATGAATGGAAAAAAGACGATCTTTACAGCAGAAATAAACATGTTTACAGCCTGGTACAAAAGACGAGTGTAGCCTGGGTAGCTCATTTCTCGATCTGGTCTCACTGTGAGGGGGGTGAATTTTTTTCGATTGGCCTCAAACAGCGCTTCAGAAACAGATGGGTGACGTCACAGATCCTACGTCCATATTTTATACAGTCTATTTTACCAACCCTTGCCAATTTCCTACAATGTTGGTGAACATGGGGATGAAAAGGCTTTCATTTTCTACAGGGAAGAAAAACAAGACCATCCCTAAACAAAACATTCCCACTGTGTGTGTGTACATGTGTTTAAAGTCATTTATTCCTGAGCTGTAGGTAACAATGAAGTCCGTAGTTTCTGTTTATCGTCTGCAAATCCATTAGAGTGCTACTGCTTAAATGGCTGATTTGCAATTCCATAGCAACCACCCGCTACAGCACAGAGTCAGCCAAGGGCAAGGCGGGTGGAGGAGAGAGACGACCACAGCAGGACAGAAAGAGGGGGGAAAAGATGGAGTGAAGGGCTGGGGGGGTTCGAGATTTAAACATGAGGTTCAGAGACAGGAAAATCAATAAGACAAAAGTGAGTGGTGTGAGTGTGAAGGGGGACGAAAACATGGATTGAAGCAACTGTCTTATTAGCCTAAAAAAGGTGTTAGTTTGTGTGCCAGAGCCAGACCAGTGCCTGAGGGCTGATGCTGTGTGCAGGATGAGAGGAGGCAGTAGATGTAACAAAACGCAAAGTACCGCACCAACTCAGTGCAGGGTAGAACTCAACTCAGCAGCAGGCAGGGTATTTTGGAAATATAGTCAATTACATAACACTCCTGGTTATGTAGCTGATTCTGAACATTGCTTGTGGTACTGCAGGAGAGGCTTTGTGGGGTTTGATGGTGTGAAGCACTGTGGGCAGGGATTATGACAAAGGGGTAAAGACAGAATAGTAGATAGAGTTTTGTAGTTGAAGCAAGCAGTGGAATTTAAAAAAGGATTTCTTTGATTGGATGGGGAGACATGAAAAGAAGAGAAAATAGGGCGGTGGAGGATAAAGGGAAAGTCAAATGAGGAGAATCAAAAGAAAAGAACAGTAAGAGGGACTGTAACAGTTAGCCTGCACATGCTCAGTGGGCTCTGCACTGCAGTTAATACTCTGTCAGGACTAATGGATACAGAGGGCCATGCAGAAAGCATTAAATACATCCGCCACTCATGCACAGCATGCATGCACACACTCAAATGCTTCCCTGGGCTGCAGTAAGTCTTCTGAGGGCTCTTTTGGTCATCCTGTCACATTGGACCGTTGTTTCAAATTTGCAATGCAGCCTCTGAATGCAACACATCTCTCTCCTCATCCTGTGTCCATTCAAATCTCCCTTTGTCCTCCATTCTGTCTTATTTGCACCAAACTCTCCCTCCATTACTCAGAGAGTAATCAATACAGGTCTAAGTCTCATAGATCACTGCCACTGCGCCATTCAAAATCAATGACCATGCATTTCCTTTTTATAGAGGTAGTGAGCATGCTACCCTCAGGAAGTATGTAGTAACCAAAAGGAACCTGTGTTTGATGGTATTTACAGCCAGTTACGGTAAACTCCTTCCTCCTTCATTCTCAAATGAAAGTTGAAAAATTGTGAAATGGCTACAAAAAAAAGAGGATCCTTTCAGAATAAGATGGTTGTTCTGCATCGTTGTTAACTCTCACGTGTCTTGTGCAAACGGAAGAAACATGCAGAAGTGACTCATAACACAGGAGAGGCTTTACTTTTTAAAAGTTGAGATATTAAATGTATGCATACAGATTCAGTCCTGTATGTGTCTGGTACCAGCTACTGGTGACAGTGGAGGAGTTAAGCATTTTAAACTAATGTGCTGTGATAAGGAAGAGACACTTGTATCAATCTGTGCTCAAAGGACTGCCTAATATTCTAATTACTCTGATGCAAAATCAAACATAGACCTAGGCAGACATAACAGATGTAAACATTTTAAATCTGAATCTCAGAGAAAACAGAGAATCTTTCAGAACAATATTTCCAAAGAGACTGATCAGTCCCAGCTTTTTTAATGAACACTAGCAGTACATATTTAACAGCATCATTTTAATGGTACAAGAAGCTGAGAAGCTGCAGGCCCTTAGTACAAAGTGGCCTTGAGTTCAGATACAAACAGAGAAGAGGGGACTCATCAGAAAAGAGCTGCATAAAAATCTATTTTGCAAAATGACCCTGCCAAGTGCTCTGATTTGGTTTCCTCTCTACATTAATCTTTGTGTTTAATATTTATTTCCCCACTCTCACAATCCAATCTGACCACACTTTGGAGAGAAGATTCTCGTAAAAATCAGCCCTTCCCGATATGTCCTTCTTTTGTTTCCCTCAGAGTATTGGTTAACTTTTATTGAGTCTTATCCTAAAGGAATTGCTCACCAATTCTGAACCTTATCTCTTTCCTCCCAACTAAGTATTAAGAGTAAAAAACACCTGCGAGTGTTGCCGGTGTTATCTGTGCCTCTGGAGCACAGTGGGGCACAGCAGTAAAAGCTTTTGTTCTTCAGATACTGACACTGTTTGATGTAATATATGTCCTAGAAGAGCTGCAGGCTGTTTCAGCGTGGATCTATAGTCACTGCCTTTGGTTGTGCTTTAAACTGCTAAGCTTTCTACATTACCATTAAACAAAAAATAGACCCAATTTTATAGAGGCATACGGTTATTATTAGAGATCATTTTTAATAGACTTAAATGCTGATATCCGGATATTTTCAAACTCACTTAGGCTTACACCAATACCAATACTGATACAGATGTCGATACAGATATTGATACCAATACCAATAACAATAACAATTAAAATGCATCACTAGTCTGTGGGGCTTCTTTTACCTCACTTAAAGGGTTGATCAAGAGCAATGGATGGGTGAATGCTGCTCTATTTGTTAGCCTTTTGAATGACTGAAGTGGAGGCTGCTGATAGGTTTTCACTTGCCCTGAGGCTTCTTCGTTCTTACTTTTCAGAGAGTCTTGGTGCTTAAGAGAGACAGTCCTTAGGATGTACAATGAAATTGGTAGTGTTCATAGACCATAGAAATAATATACGTAGTATATCCGTGACATCACCCATCTGTTTCTGAAGCACTGTTTTGAAGCCAATTATCGCAGGTGCCATATTGGAAACGCTGAACTCAACCTAACTTCTGTCGAGCTAGTGTGAGGTAAAGAGGCAGGCTTTGAGACTCCTAGCCAACAGCTATTGTGTTCCTGCCTGTCAATCAAGTCAGCTGTGCCTCTCATAATGGAAGACATGTAATCTTAATATCTTGGAAATTGCTGAGTTATGAAAAAATCACCCCCGTACAGTGTGTGCTGATCGAGAAATTAGCTATCCAGACTACACTCGTCTTTTGTACCAGGCTGTAAACATGTTTATTTCTGCTGTAAAGATCGTCTTTTTTGAATTTGTGTGTATGTGGTTTCCGGTACTTCCGGAGCCAGCCTCAAGCGGACACTTGAGAAACTGCAGTTTTTAACACTTCCACAGCGGCTTCAATTATCGTGGCTGGAGGTTGCCTCTTGGTAGTGTAACAGGAGGGCTGGTTTGCTCCATCTCACATCCCTTATACTTTACAAGCTTTGCTAAGCTGTTTTTCTGTTTACGACACTTCAAAATACCTCCATATAGCCGACATGTTGAAGTTTATTGGTGTGTAAGCTGTTACTGCGTGTAAAATTATCACATCTGCCGATATCAATAATTTACTCTTTGATCTTTTATCTGCTGATACTGTGCCAATCTCGTGCATCCCTGGTTGTTATGAACAATCATACTTGGCAGTTTTTTCACTGACTGGATCTTGAGGCAAATTTATTGAAGCCAGACTTAAGACTAAAGAGAAGCAACACAATACTGTGGCTGGTTGCACACAATGCAACTTGGTACATGTAGGAACTGGTTGCTTGGCTTACAAAGAAGGAAGCTTAACTGTCTTGGTATTGCACAAAGCAGGAAATACACAGCTTATATTCATGTAATTTACAGTAAAACTAAATGGATGTTGCAAAAAAAGGCAAAAAATCCCTTAAAAATAACCTTGCAGTACTGTATGTGTAGACACACAAACGTGAGTAAACAAGATTGATTTTCCCTCTCCGTCTCCACCAATCGCATCTACTTTGATAAATTATAATCAAGTATTACTCAGTGTATTATTTTATTATTTAAGTACTTCCATGATTAGCTGCACTTAGGAAACACTGACTTTGAAATTTGGTTCAATAGATTCATCTGTGTTTGATCGACTTTAAATACTGAAGCCTCATTTCAGCCTTGACTGAACTTGAGCCTTTTTTGCAAATATAGATATAAGACTAAATTTTCCTCTTAATTTAGACTGAACCGTCTCATTCAATTTCATACGACATCGGTACGGTGGCCCTGAGCGCTCACAGCACTGCAACTTAAGAAAACACATACAAAAAGACAAAACACAAGCAAATAAAGAAAACATCTTCATCAATTGGACAACACATACACAGCATTTAGAAAATGCGCTGCAAATAGACTGCAGCACAACGGAAGTGTTTCCAGAGGACACTTAAAAGTGATGCACACGTCCGGACGATGTTAAAATAAATCAAAAACACTTACTTTTTTATCTCTTCTTCCAACACTACTGAAGGTAAGAGAACCTTAATAGCGCTGTGACTCAAAATCAACCACAACAAGCATTTCTGGACGTGTGCATCACTTTTAAGTGTCCTCTGGAAACACTTCCGTTGTCTTGCGGTCTATTTGCAGCGCGTTTTCCTAATGTGTTGTGTTGTGGTCTTTGCAGGGCGTTTTCTAAATCCTGCGTATGTGTTGTCAAATGATAAAGTTGTTTTCTTAATTTGCTTGTGTTTTTTCTTTTTGCATGTGTTTTCTTAAGTTGCAGTGCTGTGAGCTCTCAGGGCCACCATACATTGGGTTTCTGACAAATTATAATACTATGGGGAAGAGCATTTTACCAATTTTTTGTGTCCACTTTCTCAGGATTGTCTTAATCCTTACTACGTAGATATTTGTTTGAGTTCCCAAGGGGAGGGAAATTATACTCACTTTGTATACAAAACAGAGTGTCTGACTAAAAGCAAATGCAAAGAGAAAATCAGGCGTGAGAATTCAATGAGTTTCCTGAAAAAGGCTGTGAAAACTGAAGATGTGAAACACTTCTGTGCTTCAGTAACTAAGCTGTGCACTATTTCCTCCTGAAAGGGAATATGGGATTTCCCAATTTTGTGTGCCAATAATTGTGTTGGGGATATGATGAAAACCTAAGATGAAATCAATCACTTGTCAATCATTTATATGCTTTTCTACTGTGGTATCTGCTTCTATATACAGGCAACTCAAAGTGTCAGTCATAGCTGGTATTTGTGCAGCTAGAAATGTCTCTCTCTCTTGGGGCGCTGGTGGCCTAGCGGTCTAAGCGCCCCACATACAGAGACTACAGTCCTCGTCGCAGGGGTTGCCGGTTTGATTCCCGGCCGGTCAACCATTTCCTGCATGTCGTCCCCCACTCTCTACTCCTCACATTTCCTGTCTCTCTTCAGCTGTCCTCTCAAATAAAGGCAAAAGGCCAAAAATATAAAAAAAAAAAAAAAAAAAAAAAAAAAGAAATGTCTCTCTCTTTCTCCCTCTCTCCTTCTCTCTGCTGTGTCATGCTGTAGCTGTAGAAAGAGCGAGAAAATACAATCAACATGACTCCTTTTTATGGCTCAGTGATGGAGCTTCAGCTCCGTTTGCAGATAGGAAGGACACAATGACAGGTCTGCCGGTCTGTGGCAGCAGTCTGTTAAATTCGCAGGGGTTCCACATCCTGGCAGATGTCATGAATTTTTAATGTTCACTCTGAATGGAGTGAGAGGAAAATGGAGGGGAAAATTTGAGGAGTCACCCACCACTGCAGGATACTTTTTAGGGGTTAGCACAAACAGAAGCATGTGTATTTTCAGCTGCATGTTGACTGTCTTATGTAAGCCATGACGCTCAGTGTTGTTCGTAAATAATCTATCTCAAAAACTATCTCCATAAATGCAGTTTAAGTAATAGCTCAACATTTTGGCAAATGTACCTTTTCACTTTTTTGCTGAGAGCTAGATAAGCAATATTTCTTACACACATTTCAATCAATCAATCAAGCATTATTTATATAGCACCTTTCATACAAATAAATGATATTCAAAGTTCTTTCAGTGATTGAAAACAAGAAAGAAGCAGAAATAAAATAATGCAAAGACATATTAAAAAACAAAAATGTATTTTAAAATAGAGACTACTACATTTAACATGAAGCTACCCCCTACAGCATTTAGCTTAACTTAGTACAAAAATTAGCCCTGTCCTACCAAAGTGATCAAATCAAACTGCCAGCAACATTAAAGCTTTAAGCTTCAAACTTTAAAACTTGTTTGTTTATTTGATTAAAGCTCTGAAATGTCAAGTAAAGCCATTATGTGGGGTTGCAGGATTTCGTAGGAGATCTGGGTTGTTCATTAGTGAGATCTATTGGTGCTGGTGTTTCTGGGATTTTGTGGTCTTTAAACAGATAAAGGCTAGCTCAAGCCCAGAACAAGTTGTTGATTCTCAATAGCAAAAGCGACACCAGCCTCAGATGTCAGCTGTCATACAACATGTGTTTTAAATCAATATGATCCTCTTTAGATAAATATTTTAAGTCAACTCTGTTTGGTGTTGGGGTCCCACTCACCTTGTCTGTGTTATAATTTCCACAACCACCTGTTCACTTAAGCTCTGCATTTGATACAGTTGATCATAGAGTACAGTCTGTGTTAAGGATACAGCTCTTAGCTGGTTTAGTCTAAATATTTGGTGTGCATTTCCCTCATCCCCTGCTCCCCTAACATGCTGTGTTCCCCAGGGTTCAATGCATGGTCCATCCTTATTTTCTGCTTCTTCTTGGTCAAATCATTCAGAACCACAACATGAACTTTCATTTCTATGTGTGTGACACACCTCAAACACTTCCTCTCTCACTCAGACCTTGAAAAACACAGCCACGTGCTCATTTCATCATGTCACAACAACTGTAATTTCCTGTACTCTGGTCTCAGTCATGAATCCATTTCTCGCCACCAGATGATTCAAAACTCAGCAGCCAGACTATAAACAAACACCAAGAGACAGGATGTATCACCCCAATGCTCACATCTCTAGACTAGCAATTATTTACTGGATAAATTATTTAGTCCAGCTGCACCCTATGAGCTTGCTTTGTCACTAAAGGTGACACAGCGTTTTCTATAAAAGCCCCCTGCAGCTTTGAAAATCTCTACTTGTGAGGTCAGCTCCACCAGTACCTTTTTTTAAATCACTTCATAAAACCTAATTTTACAGAAAGGTTGTTTTATAGTAAACCTGTCGATTGCCTGTTTTACATCTTTATTTCACCTGGTTTTATTGTGCATACTGTTTTACTGACTAAATTGTTTTGTTTACTTTTCATTTCACGCACAACCTGACTGTATTGTATCTACATTATTAACAACTCAAGTCCTACACCTAATGTTTTTCAATGTTTCTTAAGGATATTTTACCCTGCCAGTTAGCATTTTTTATCTTTGGTGTAAAGCACTTTGTAACTGTGTTTTGAAAGCTGCTACAGTGCCTTGCATAAGTATTCACCCTCCTTAAACTTTTACACATTATGTCACATTACAAGAACAAACTTAAATTTATTTCATTGGGATTTTATGTCATAGACCAACACAAAGTAGCGCATAATTGTTAAGTTGAAAGAAAAATAGACATGTTGTTAAAGATTTTTGACGAATATAAAACTGAAAAGTGTGGCTGGAGAGTCTGTGAACAGCAAAGTCTTGCCACATATTCTCAATAGGATTCAGGTCTGGACTTTGACTGGGCCATTCAAACACATGAATATGCTTTGATCTAAACCATTCCATTGTAGTTCTAGCTATGTGTTTAGGTTTGCTGTCCTGCTGGAAGGTGAACCTCCGCCCCAGTCTCAAGTCTTTTAGCTCCATCCATCTTCCTATCAACTCTGACTGGCTTCCCTGTCCCTGCTGTAGAAAAGCATCCCCACAGCATGATGCTGCCACCACCATGTTTCACGGTGGAGATGGTGTGTTAGGGTTGATGCACAGTGATAGGTTTCTGGCACACATAACGTTTGGATGCAGGTCAAAAAGTTAAATTTTGGTCTGATCTGACAAGAGCACCTTCTTCCACATGTTTGCTGTGTCCCTATATGGCTTGTGGCAAACTTTAAACGGGACTTCTTATTGCTTTATTTTAATGATGACACTCCATAATAGCCAGATTTGTGGAGTGCATGACTACTATTTGTCCTGTGGACAGGTCCTTCCATCTGAGCTGTGGATCTCTGCAGCTCCTCCAGAGTTACCGTTGAGCTCTTGGCTGCTTCTCTGATCAATGCTCTCCTTGCCCGTCCTGTCAGTTTCAGAGGACGACCATGTCTTGGTAGGTTTGCAGTTGTACGCTTTTCATTTTCAAATGATGGATTGAACAGTGCTTTGTGAGATGTTCAAAGTTTGGAATATATTTTTATAATCTAACCCTGCTTTAAACTTCTCCACAACTGAACCCCTGACCTGTCTAGTGTGTTCCTAAGTCTTCATGATGCTGTTTGCTCACTGATGTTCTCTAACAAACCTCTGAGGCCTTCACAGAACAGCAATATGTATACTGAGATTGAAGTACACACAGGTAGACTCTATTTACTAATGAGGTGACTTCTGAAGGCAAACCGTACCCCCTGATAATGTTAATCATCAATAATCTGTTGCAGTAAGCAGCAAACTAGCCCCAAGATAACGCTGATATACACTGAATAAATACTCATTTTCAAAATAGAAATGCAAAAGCAAGCTACAATGAGGAATTCCTTTGACCAAACCCGAGAAATAGAGGTGACAGCCTGAACAGTCTGAATCTATTGAGTACAATACGAAAGGAAAGGCATCAAGTGTCACTAATTTTGTCCAATTTATATGAACAGCCAAGCACACATGAAGAAAAACAAGTCAAATGTTCTTCATGATCATTACAAATTGTTTTCACCCCTACTCCTCCAGTCCTTTATGGTTTATTCAGCACTGCACAGCACTGCACAGCACTGCACAGCACTGCCCAGCACTGCCCAGCACTGCCCAGCACTGCCCAGCACTGCCCAGCACTGCCCAGCACTGCCCAGCACTGCCCAGCACTGCCCAGCACTGCCCAGCACTGCCCAGCACTGCCCAGCACTGCCCAGCACTGCCCAGCACTGCCCAGCACTGCCCAGTATGCATTTCACGTCTGTCTGAAGAAACAGTTTGAAGCGCTGTTGTGAACATCAGATCATGAATGCAGTCACACATTAAAGGGAGAGTTCAGTTTTCTTAGGTAAGGCTCTATGAGATACTTGCCAATAGTAAATGTATTAACCACAGGAGATACCAGTCAGCTCGGCCTTTTCGTTGAGAAAGAAGAGAAGAAGCTAGACTTCCAACTGCTGCATGTGGGGCCAGGGCGATCATGTAATTTAGCTCATTTCAACAAACTCCAACCAGAGCACTATTCGGTTCTAGGGTATGCACTATTTGCCACAGTTATTTGTATTTATTGTTAATGTGAATTGAGTTTGCACTGGAGCACATCTCTAATACCACTCGCTAGCTAAGCTCACCGCTGATGTGCCCTCTGCGTCTGTTGTTATGTGAGTTGAGACACAATTTCACTGTGTGAGTAACTATTTGCTTGACGTGTTTAGGATCCAGGGAACGATATTTGAGTGATGTAAAATTGAACTGACCATTGAAGGCTTCTTGTTGTACAGTCTGTTGTTGTGATTCATTTGGTCTATTGTTTTGTATTAAAGCTAGGTTGGTAGTCACGGAAAACTAGCATGAATTTGAATGTAGCATTTCCTCAATACTCCGTGTAGACCCTTCCGAGCTCCTCCAAAACGACACCCCCGCTCACATGCACGAGCGCCGTTAATTCCAGACCATATGATCGTGACTGATTCAAAACCGGTCCTCAGCACATCGATTGTATTTTGCACTACATCAACTCATGTCTCACTCAGCGGTAAACAGCGGTGAAAGTTAAAAACACAAACAAACATGGCTGTTGTTAGTACTCACAACTCACAGCGAGCCGGAGAGAGGAGAGACAAGAGGAGAAGTTTTTCATTCATTCAAACATTGATTGTTGCTTTTTTGGTTGGCGTGGTCACGGCCGACAGTGAACGGTTATTAAAGATCAACGTGTTCACGAATCGACTCGTCATCCCTACAGCATCCGTCGGACGCTACAATGTAAATTTCTGTAGGACTTACTGAATGTCATTAATTCTTTTACTTGTCAGAGCCCCCGTGGTGAGAGCTTTTTAGACTCTGATCCGGACTTCAGTCTTGAGCAAAGCACCTCATCGGGTCAGATGGGACAGGCCCGAGGTTGAGCGAGAGTGGCAGTCAGTAGAGTCAGGGGACGAGGAGTGCACGCTGGGGAAATGTATGTGCAGGAGGCGGGCAGAACGGCAGGACAGGATTTGATTGGTTTCATAAATGGGCCCTAAAGGCAGGGATTGGTCAGTGTTTTCCCAGGTTTACTCCGGCTGTAGATAGCAGCTTTTTCACTCTATTTTAAGAAATGGGATATTTAGTTTACAGCTGTAAAGTTGGACACAACATGGTGTTAGTATCATATTAACTACTATTGTTACACTCAGGTCAATATGCTCATCTAATGTTGCTTGTTGAGCTTGAGTTTGCCACAATATGTTTTTAAGTTTATTTTTGGAGCATGAAGAACCTTTGAGGTTAAATAGAGAATTGTCCGGACAGTGTCAGTCATTGTTTTGGATTATTATAATAATAATTATACATTTTCATAATGCAAGCATGTTTTTCAGCTCTCATGTTAGTGAGAGAATATCCCTTTAAGTTCCATTTACCAAAGATAAAAAAATGTGTGATTAATTTGCGACTGATCACAAGTTAACCTTGGAAATCAAGCAATTAATCTTGATTTGAAAATGGATTGTTTTACAGCTCTGCCTTTATCGTAATACACATCTGACAACAGTGCAGGGCCTTTAGAATTACATATGCTTTACATAGTATGTGACAACAGCTTAATAATGCATTATCATATTATATCAGCTAATTTACACATGTTCCCATGAGAGGTGCTAACATGGGACTAGTGTTCACACCTGCTCATGCTTCCTTCTTCCTTTCATGTTGCACACAGGCCTTCTGCTCTCCTTTCTTTGGTGAGCATGAAGAGATATTGAGCTACGTTTGTAGTGACCACTGCTTTTATGAACACAATGGAGCTGCTTTCTCTCAGTTTGTGCCTCACTCCCCGCTAGGATACCACCTGTCACACGCAACTGCAGAGATTCATCAGCCAAATGTCCTAATTCAGTAGATGAACAGTGAAGGAAAAAAACTCGGATTTTTCTGTCTTTCTATAACTCCACTTCCATTTACTGCCTCAATGTGAAATATTCAGTGGCAGCTTCTTCAAATTTTTGATGATCAATGTAAAAGAATTGCATCCTCACCTGGGAGTCTGAAATGGACACACGTTTCGATTCCACGGTGGGCTTGCGAGCCACTCGGGGGGAAACATGCGTGTACCCTCCTCCAGAGCCTGACATGTAAGTGCCTTTCTCCTGCAGTGATAACTTCCTCCCAGTCATTTGAGGCCGCAGTGGTTGAGTCCTCCTGCCCTGAACCCCATCCTTTTGACCCCCGCCATTCTTCACGCCATTTGTGGCTGAGCCGCCCGAGTCTTTGGTCGTCATGGCTGACAGTGTGTCTGTGAGACTGCTGGTCTGTGTGTCAGAGTCGGGGCCCAGCCTCTCACAGACAGGGTCACTGCTCATAGCCATGGCTGGTGTAGAGGTGGGAGGAGCAGGAGCAGGTGGTGAGGAGAGTACTGGACAGCACCCAGCAGCATCAACGTGACCCTGGCCAGCCTGCGGCCGACTGGTTCAGGGTCCTACCAGAGCTGGAAGACAAAAAGAGAGAGTACGAGCTCAGTCAGATACAGGAAAATGACATTATCTAAGATGACCAGTTTTACATTTAAAAACATTTTAATGGTTACAAAAGTTTTTTGGATTGATTGGATTGGATTGATGAGCATGGCACTGTTTTCTCCACATACTTACAACTGGGGTTGTCAGTGTTAATGCATTAATCCCGATGTGATTAAGGTAAACCATTAATACATTTTATTCTTTAATTACATGCTATTTTGTTATTTTGGCACACAGTGCTTAAGCTGCAGTAAATTCTGAGGCTTGGGATAATAAGAGAAAACATTGAGACCTGATAACGGCTTTCAATTAAAACTTGAAGCTCCTGTGAGGAACTTTTGATTTGTATCAATTTTGGTGTCCCCTGTGGAAAATGGGTACATCTTATTATTTTGCTTATCTTGTACGATACATGTCTGAGTAGTGTTTTCTGTCAAAAAATTGATTGTGTTTCTTTGAATGGCCAAATGTATCACTCACTGTGAATCTTTACTGTAGAATATTATGTAAAAACAACTTTTATCAGCTGGGTATCTTTTTGCCTGTGGCAGTGATTTCAAGCATTCCAAATAACATTATATAAATGTCCAGTCTTTTTGATGATAGTCTTGTTTGTTTTTGTAGGTCTTAGAGGCATCAGAATCATTTTCACTTAGTTTTATAACCTGCCAAACATTCCTCACAGGAGCTTTCAATGTAATAGACAAGTTAATCCAAAACAAAATCTTAATTAGGGGTGAGTATTGCCAAGAACCTCACGATACGGTACGTATCACAATATCACAACATTGTGATATATCGTGATATTCTACACAGTTAACTAAGAAAAACATAGAGATGGTGTATATGTAAGTCACACAATATTACTCAAAATTGAAAGGACGAATTAAGTAAAAATTATTTGGTTGAAAACAACCTTTCCACTTTATTGTTTTTGAAATACTGAAGTTGTATTTTAGTTCAAACTCGACTAAAATGTGAATTTTTACTATTGCAAAAATATCGATATTAAGAGTTGAAATATTGATATCTTAATTGTGTTTTTTTTATTACCATCTTCCAGTAATAGATACATCCAACTGTTAAAACACCTAAGCCACCAAGTAAGACTAGTTTAACTTGAGGAAGAGTCTGTTAGGGTATACGGTATAGGATGGGCAGGTAGGAAAATGTAGATGAGCAGGTTAATCAACTTTACAAGGTCTGTAACAACCACTGAACTGTTGTTTAAACAATGGTTTAAACAATTGATGCTATCAGGATATTGAGAAATGTGACCAATTAAAACAAAAAAAGCTTCGAAAAAAATTCCCCCCTTGCTTTGAATGGATCTTTATATTATTGGTTACCATACCCTCAGTTCATTATGTACATTGTTTTTAATGGAAAACCAAGCGTCAACCCCCAGTGCAGTGTAAATTTCGATAACAAAATTATGACAATAAATGTTCGTCAACGACTCATTTTTTCATGACGAAAACGAGACTATGACGAGCTAAAGTGCTTCCCTGATAATAAAAAACTCTGACAAAAATATGTTTTGATTTTGTTGACGAGACGATGACGAGATGAAAACATTAGTGGCGGATCATCGGACATTAAGAATCCATGTTTCCCCCGCTGTGCGTCTGATCTTTAGAAATAAAAGTGATGCCTTCCTGTGACAGGCTGAGTTATTATCTGAGGGGGGCAGTGTTAGCTTGGTCTCTACCTGCAGCAGGTGTGCTTTATGAACCAGCTCTCCCCGCCTCCATGCATCTGTCTCATCTTCATTGAGGATTTTTACCCCCCTGGTGTGCGTTAGTGACAAAGACACAACCGGGGGACGTCTGTATAATATTTGATGTTTACCGCCATTACCGTAAAAAGCTCCGCGTCTAGTGCTTGATTTAATCCAGTTTGGTGATACATCAGACCCATTTAGTAAGTTTTGATCAACTCCTTGTCATCAAAGATGCAGATGCATTTCAGAGTGCCGTGAACTGACTGTCTGTCCAGTGCGCCCGTCATTAAAGGACCGTCGTAAATGTGCAAGCAGTCGGCGGGAGAATCAAAATACAGTCATAGTGGTAGCATCAAGAATGTCTTCTTTTGACATTTTAGCAGAGCCAGGCTGAATCATTTAACTTAAGATATTACACAAGTAATGGTTTAACCCTGTTACCAATATCTGATTGACTACATGAATTATTTAAAGAGTGAAGTTTTTTTGGCAAAAATCAAAGACTAAAATGTTTTGAGTTTTCGTCGACTAAAACTAGAGTAAAACTATAAAGGGCTGAAAAGATTAAAATGTGACTAACACTAACAGGCATTTTCGTCTAAAGACTAAGACTAAGACTAAATCTAAAATAGCGGCCAAAATTAACACTGCCCCAGTGTGAAATGAAACTAATGCAGGGTGATAAAAACTTAACTTCCTTGAGTGTCCACTTGGAGAAAACCCAAGTGGAGAACTAGATGTGTGTATTGTAGCTGTTTGCCAGGAAGCCTTAGGTCCACCTCAGCTCCATCTCTTCTTTGCCTGTTGTTAGACTGATCTGAAAGTTAGGTTGAGTCAGTATTTCACATATGCTATTGTTTGGCTTCATAGCCCCTATTCAGAAACCAATCAGAGATGTGATTACACTGTGATTACATCTGTGTTTTCTACAGTCTAGGTGCAAAACATTACAGTTGTACTTCCTAAGATTTAAGCCTTTGCATTTAATTACAGATCTTTGAAAGCCCTACTTCTTTACAAAAGCGCCAGTGAGACTGACATTTAATCAAGCAGTCACAATATGTGCAAATGCCATCTCTCCTCGGTGTGGGTAGTCTGGTGGGTCAGGTTATCTACAGTAAGCGTGCGCTCATAATTGAAATAAATGTCCCTCTGATAAAACCAAGCACAACTGCTGCAGAGTTAATTATGCTTTCTGCCTTTGGCCATGACTCCCCCGTGTCTTTATAAAACGCATGTCAAACTGACACACACAAAAACACACATACAAAATATTGAAAGTAACGTGTGAATACAGTTTGTCAGTGCACATACCCCGACATTTAGTGAGATTGTTTTTTGTACTCCTTCTCTTTCATCTACAATGAAAATCAAATCAGAGGGAGATTGTGATAAGGAGGTAATATCAAAGCTGTCTATTACATCTGCTTCAGGTTTTGTTCTGCAGATGAAAGAGCACAGAAATGCAAAGTGAGTGTGTGAACAGCAATCAAGAGGAAGGCCACTTCAATCTCATATCCTTTAACAGCATCGATGTAACAGGTACCGGCGGGAATCAAGAGGAGTAAGTGTGATGGCTGTTCTCTCCTGGGTGTGTTTGGATCACATCATAAGATACAGACTGAGGACAAACAATTGAGTCAATACAAAGGAATTTATATTAAAGTTAGATCACAGTGTGGTCAGTAAATGGGACATCTTATGCTATTCCTGAAGTGTGTCAAAAAGGTAGAGCGTCATATTCAGAAATAACACAGGTGGGTCACAATACTTCATGCACACAGCTCACTGACCTCAGTGTATGCTAACATGCTAACATAGCTCCAGGTACAACATCAGTCACTTTGTCAGATGCTCCAATCACCAACTGGTTTTCCTGGAGATACCTTTAGAAGCCCAACAATGGCAGGTACCACGTTGAAAATGATGACCCAACCTAACCTAGAATCTGCCACAGAGGTTTATTGATTTACCCAATTTTGATTGGCCAAGATGGGCTGCAAAAGCCAGTCAGGAGGGTTACATACCTTCTCCAGTGTTTCCTCAAATTAGGCCCAGAGAGCTCAGAGTGGCTTAACTGCCTTGGCGCCCAAGAGCCATCATACTCCATGCCAGCCCCGACTACCCATCATATTCACAAGCCCTTACATTACCACACTACCACTACAGCATTGCCACCTTCAACAGACCCAGGCTCTTTTGATGCAAGCTCAAGGTACAGACAACAAAGATACTACCTGCCCCTAATTGCCCCCACAACCAACAACACAGCAAAGAGAAGAGTCTGCAGTGGGATGAATTCCCACCACTGCAATTTGCATTGTCTTAGCTCATTTTATAGCATGATCATATTTGCTTACTAGCACTCAAACAAAGTTTCTCCAATGGCAGAGTAAGACTAAGTGTGTCATATTAGATAGGAGACTGGTGCATAAATCAAATACAAAGCTGACAGGTGTGGAAAATGGCTTGAGGAACTCTGCTTAAGTGTTTTACTTCCTCGTTGTAAAGGAACCGTCTTGTCAGCTGTAACATGATAATAATAAATGGTAACCTCACATGCAGGTGTTTTGGTCATAAAATCAAAGGTTTCATCCATAACTACAGAACTGTTCTTGAATTCACTATTCGCACAGAGAGAATGGCTTTTCATTAGCTGGATAACTTGTAACCTATAACACACACACACACATACACACACACACACACACACACACACACACACACACACACACATATATATATACACACACACCTAACCCATCATCATTTGCCCATATTTGAATATCCCAGATGACTGTTATTCAATTTATGTAAATTGCGAGTGCAGGAAGAAACCTTTTTTACTGTCACAGCGAGGGGGAATACATTGTGTGACTCCTGACTCATTCCAGTAATAAGAAAGAGGAACTGTCATATTTTTTAATCTCATCAAAACCAGTAATTATTAATCTCTTGGTTCAATCTCTCTGTTATTGCAGCAGTACTGAAATGATCGCATGTATTCACAGGATCCTGATTTGCAGACCCGTAAAATAATCTTTAGTTGCTTTGAGACTTTTATGGGTTTACAGATGCAGGTGACTACACCTTTGTTTTCATATTGTAGACACTTGGTAATTTTTAACATTTCATTTCAGATAGTCCTATCGCCTGTATGAATCGTCTTGTTGACGAAATGTTTAAAAATTTAAGGCAGTGTGCTTATTGACAAGGAAGTCTTTTTAAGACCTAGGAGTTGATTAGTGAACTAAAAGCAAGGCTGTAATAGCAATGGTTTGTTTTCTTAAAAGGATCTCTAAACTTCACACATCAAAATTGAGATCCAGAGGTGGGTACTAGGAAGTGAGTTCGACATAACACAGGTATCTTTTGGTTATCTGGCTTAGCAATTCCTGACAAATGTGAAATAAGGCTAAGTGGTCACACAAGGCTGGATATCAACTTGATAAGTCACCCCACAGTATTCATGAGCATGTTCACATAAAAGAGGAGGTGACAGGCTAGCAGCATATGACCAATCACAAACATGAGCAGATATGCCTTCAGTCATATTTTATGCAGAGCAAGCTATGGTATGATAAATAAGGAGTTAAACATGCTCCAATGCAAAATGCAGAAAAGAAAAGTGTGGATGAATGCACATGTGTTATATCAAATTACAGTCCTATTTCCCACAGAGCAGGAGACATCAGTGTAATTAGATTTATTTGTTGCACAAATATATTCACCTAGCATGTATGATAGTCTTAGACGTAGCTTAATATTTCAGCTGCAGTCTCTGTAATATCAGACGGAGTGATCTGAAACTAACAATAATGGATTTGAATATTCAACAAAAAGCTATAGGAAGGTTCACTTAATGTTACATTTTATACATACAACTACCAGGCTTCATTGCTTTGGTCAATCTTTCTGTAGAATGATATCAGTAAAGCAGATTTATAACTTTCTTTAGACTAAGTGTCCTGCAGGTCTCTCTCCCTGCTCCCCTCTCTTGGTCAGGACATAGAGCTGAATGGATGAGAGAATTGAATTGTCAGCAGGCAGAACATTTACAAACTCTTATCTTGAATATATAAGGAAATATAATCAGCTTCAGAGAAGGTTATTGTAGAGCAGAGGGCTACTTTTCTAATCTTCCCATTCAAGATAGAAAATTGGCTTATTGAAGCCTACATTATGACATTTTGCACATAACATGTTCAACTTTTTTATGACTTTATTCTTATAAATGTACTAATTTATTCTCACAATCTCACATTTTTGCCCTCTATAATGTGTTCCTAATACTCTATGATTGTGCTGCATTGATTATCCAACATGAGCCTGACAAAGGGACAGGACTGCAGTGATTAATCTGTGGAATATTTTCAGAATACCAATTTCAGTGCAGCTATACCTGACCCTCAGACTGACTGGCTTAATTCAAGATTTTTGAAATAGTTATGAACGTATTCCAATTTTGTTTCTTATTCTTTGTATATAATCTTATTTATGAGGTATCGGGTCATCATTATAATCAATTTACTTTTAGCACATTTGTATTCTATTAATAATATTGTTCATTTAAAGTTTTATACATTCAGACGTTTGACCCAGACAGAAGGGTCTCAAAAAGCTCTGTCTTGCAGCACATTGCTATCACATACAATAAGAACTTCCCTCCCTGCTACTTTTAATGAATCAAAGGCACTGTAATTATACATTTAATCTAATGTTTCATAATATATGTGAAATTAGTAAAGTGGGATAAGCAAGGAACAAAATTAAATTGAGCTTATTTGGAGATTCTTGTATTGCGCTGCTAATAAAAGCAATTAAGAAGATTGATGCTGTCTCCAAACAAAACAAGGTTCCAGAGTGAGCAAGCTTTAATATTTGAACAAAAGTAATTGTGCCACATCTTTTTGTAATGAGAGAAAAAAAACATAAATAAATAAATGAATAAGTTAAAGCAGTGAGAATCTGGATATAATGTCTTCTGTGATGCTGCCATCTTTTCATAGTAACGCTGGAAAGAAGCTTCAGCAGAGCCAATTACAAGAGGAGGAGGAGTAGGACAGAGTGGGCAGAGAGGGTGAACAAATGAATCCATCTGGCTCCATTAGTAAACCACTTTCACCCCTAACCTGGCTGCTATTTGTCTCCGCCACCATTTTGTTGTGTGCGGAGAGCAAACAGAGACGTGCAAGGCCAAAACCAAAATCAAATCCTTCATTTTCTGGCAAGAAGGGCCGAGAAAGTTTGAACAAGCTTAACTAATGCACACAAAGACAACCATTCATCAGGTGGTTTCCTTTAATGTGTTCCCGTGTTCAATTATGTGTTCACACTTTCACTGTGGTCCTCTGAATTTAAGGCACAGCATATAAACATTGGAAAGCTGAAACACCCGAGTTAAGTTTAAAAAAGTGCCTTACCCTGCAGACCTGCAGTGATGAAAGTTTTCTTCAGAACACAGTCTTTATTGATCTGGCTGTAGCATACAAAATGTCAAGAGCACAGTCCAAAACTGCACCTCAAAGAGTGTGTTTGGTGCTTGTATCCCTCTGTCTCATTCACAGTAATCATTGACTGTGAAATGGAAAAGTTGAAGCAAAGTGCTTCACCTTGCTCAACAGGATCAAAGGCAATCAAGCTCTGATTGTTCACTGATTACAATGACAATCTGCATTGTAGCAACGTTTCATCAACTGATGTTTTCTTTTTGTATTTCCATAATAGATGAACACACTGAAATGTGTAACGTGTGTGTCACTGTGTCAGGTTTTTATCTAATGTGTGATAATGTGTGTTAGGATGTGAGGCATGTGCTCATATGATGCTCCTGACAAATTGAACTCCTGATGTGATACCAAGAGGCAACCTCCGGTCTCAAACTATGAAGCCCATGTGGAAGTGTTATAAACTGCAATTCATCGAGAATCTGCTTGAGGCTGGCTGCAGAAACACTGGAAACCACATACACACCAATTAAAAAAAGACGATCTTTACAGCATTAATAAACATGTTTACAGCCTGGTGCAAAAAACGGCTTTGGTTTACTAGCTTATTTCTCTATCAGCACCATAGACTGTAAATAGACTTTGAAGTTTCGTTCTACGGCGGCTGTGAATCAAAGGAAACCCGGAAGTAAAACCCCGTTTTTTAAACTCTAATAACTAACGAAAAATAAACTTTTCAGAAAAAAGAGGCCTTGGACACAAAACACTCAGATACTAACTACATGTAACCACAGCAAACAGATGTAGGAAACATTCGTACGACGTGAATTTTTTTTTAAAAGTTTGACTGCTCCCCCATTCAAATGAATGGGGGAGACGGATTTTTTGACCTTTACTGAAGCCTCACCACCAGGGCCGTATCCGGCACGCTTGATCAGCACACACTGTACGGGGGATGAATTTTTTCTAAAGCGATGGTTCAGAAGATATTAAGATTATGAGTTTCTGCCCAAATAAGGACATGACTGACTTGTCTCCCGGACGGGAACACATAGCTGTTGGCTAGCAGGCTCAAACTCCACCTCTTTACGTCACACTCTGCCTGGTTGAGTTCCGCATTTCCAATATGGCTGCCGCCGTCGATTGGCTTCAAAACAGCGCTCAGGAACAGGTGGGTGACATCACAGATACTACGTCCATTATTTATACAGTCTATGTGTGACACCCATATAGGACTGATGAATTTGGTGTGTTTTTAAAAAAAAAAAAAAAAAAACTTGAAAATTTAGCAACAAAATGTTGAGTCTTGCAGAAATGCTAATTTATTGGGTATGGTTGGATTTTTGGAAGTATTGTTTAAAAATACTTGTTAGCTTCTGGAGAGGTTTTTCACATTTAAAGGCAAAACAAAAGATGAGGACACAAATACAGATAAAATAAAAAAGGGTTTTAATATTGAAAGCCAATATAAAAACAAAGCAAACTTACAACTAACAAAATCCAAGTCAACAAGAAGCAACAGAACACAAGGAACACTGCAAAGCGCAGCAGAAGACGCAAACAACAAGACACAAAGTGAGAGGTAGGGCTGTCAAAATTGCTCCAAAATGACGTTTGAATATTCACACACACACACACACACACACACACACACACACACACACACACACACACACACACACACACACACACACACACACACACACACACACACACACACACACACACACACGCACACACGCACACACGCACACACAGAAGAGCGAGAGCTGGGTATGCAGCATGGTAGCCTGAGCACACCGTGTAAATGTCACCTGATCAAAAGAAATTAAATGTCTTATCTCACGGCTAAAAGAACAAACTGAATCTTTGAGCTTTGATCCCTCCTGTTCCTTACCGAGGGCCAGAAACATTTACAGCCAAGCTCCTGCTGAGGCTGTGTGCATACATTGCTCTGCTGGATCTCTGTGAAGTCTAAAGCCTGGCACTAGGCAAGGTTACCATTTCTATGTTGATTTAAATGTTCATTTCAGGGGGAGTAAGAACATAGAGGCAGACTTCTACATTGAAGTGAACTGCAGTGGCTGAACACTGCATCACCTTTCACAGCATTTAAAAGAAAGAGAGAATTGAAAGCTTATTTAAAGAAAATGTCAGGGGTAATGGTTTGTCTAATTAAAAGGCCCTCCTGTCTGATCTACAGTATTAAGCAGATTAGTGTCACAGTTTGACAGTAACAATATTTTTAATCAGAACATAAATGTCACAATGTTAAATATCTTGTCTTAATTTGTGACCATCTTAATGTCAAGTTAATTGAAAAGTAACAAGGATTCAATGCTCTTCATCTGCAGTCATGGCTGTTTATCCAATAAAGTGCTAATTAAACCTTCGCTGCTTAGGTTTTCAAGAAGAGAGCAACTTATTCATCTTCATTAAAGACAACACAGATTAACATCAGGATTTAACAGACTACATGCACCACCTTCACTGGCTCAATATATGAAGCTTCTTGGGACCAAAATTCCCCGTAGCCTGATATCTCAGTGTGTGATTTCAGGTTTTATGTAAATAAGAATTAGCATGTAAAAAGTGTTAGAAACTTGCTTCAATGCAGATTCAAATATTGTCATTTTAATCTCCTGTTATCTTGCTGTGTAAACTTCTCTCATGCTGTCTCTCTCCTCCCCCCCGTCTTAATTAATAACTATTGCCAGCTAATTAAAAAGTCGGTTAGCAGATTTTAGTTGATTACATCTAGTGTTCTGTTATCTTCAGTCCAAGTATCAGGCAGCAAGTGTTGATTGTTAACAGCTATTTTCAGCTGCGAGTGTTCTGTGAAGTTTTAGTTTTTTATTCTAATATAACACACTCACACAGAGATCTCATTTAGAATGGAATTAGAATATTAGCATCTGAGCTAATGTTGGATGTTTATGTTATCACTAGTGATGATTTGGATAGCAGTACGATTTGTGGCCCACCATTCCATGACCAACTGATAGTTAAATTTTGAGTTGCCAAGGCCTCTGCTTCTTCTTATCATTATTTCATGAATGACAAAAACTCTCTGTTAAAGGCTTAACTGATGACCACATTGGCCATAACTGTAAAAAAATTTAAGCCAAATTATGTTAACAGCATCTTTTACAAGATGCCTGTTCAAGATTGGACAGTAACACCCAGAAGTGCTGCACCATTTATTCCACAGAAACTCCATACCAAGTTGCGACCTACACTGTTGAGAAAAGAAGCAGAAAACTGCAGTTCTTCAAGTGTCCACTAGAGAGGCTGGCTTCAAAAGCCAAGGAAACTCCATTGGAGCTTATATTAAAATGTTCATTTAGTCCGGAACTAAATTGCTTTTGGTTCTAGTACCTCATTCTTGGTACAGGGTGGTGTAGCCGTTTGCCAGGTGGTAAGGTTATGGCCTCAACTCAACATCTATGCCTGTTACTCTATTAAGGCTGATTTATATTTCTGCATCGCCCCTACGCAGCAGTGGCTGACGCGGACATGAGCAATTAATACCTCTGTGTCGATGTGTCCGTGTCGCGCAGCAATTCTCAGCCGGCAGTGAGTCTCTCTGATAGCCGGTCGCCTGCTTACGGCCCCGCTACGATCTCTGTTTACTTTTCCACAGCGATTCAGAGCGTGTTATGTTAATCTACAGCTGATACATGTTGCTGTTTATCATACAGACATGATTACATGAAGAAAAGAGAGGAGATGAAATACACGGCTGATGTGCGGCCGATGTCTGGGATCCCAGAAGTGCTGTAAATGCGAGAAATACAATGGTGCCAATCCAATCCAATCACATGGCTTACGGCCCACGTCCATTCTATGGTAAGTTACATTTTGGGGGCGGTGCTACGTCAGCTACGTGCGTAGGCCTCTGCGTAGCTACGGGAGCTACGCGGACCCACAGCGTAGGCTACGCCGTCAATTCAACGCAGAAATATAAATCAGCCTTTAGGGGGAAGTTAGTTGGTAAGCATTTCCAATATGACCTCCACCAGCTGCATCAAAATGCCCCAACAGACGAAGTCTAAGTCAATGTTTTAAAATACCTGTGCTCCATACAAAGGCTTTTTGTGCTCCTATCTGCATTGACAGACAAAATTATTTTTGTCTTTATGGGCCTCTCTTGTGTTCCAGCCCGGTTTACTAGGTGCTCTTTATGAGTGAGGCAAAACAGTGTCTCAGCAAGCATCAGAGCTAGTAGATGCACATATGTGAGGATGGCTCATTTTTTTTACAGGAAGCACCTTGATTTGTGTCTACAGCTGTGACACTGTATAACATCCCACATTGGGACATTAATACCAGTGCTGTTTAGTTTACACTCTGCAGTGTAAAGTACAAAGGCAGAGTAATGAAGGATCATCATTGTTGCGGTGTGACAGACTTTCCATGTAAAATGTACGGTGGCTGACAAGGCCAACTGATCTGCAACGGCCCAACTTGTCTTTAGGAGAATCATGCTGCAAATTCAGAAACATTGCATATGTCAAAAACAGATGAATAGACAGAAAAATGCTGCTGATAAAAAACATGCTGCAAAAAGATGAAACACTTCATTAAAAAGAAAATGTGCCGCGGATATACAAATGATGCAGTTTAAAAACACACATATTGGAAAAGAACTGCAAAAGAATCACACACCAAATCCAGACATGCCCACAGAAGTGCCTCAGACCCCTCAGGGTGTTCAGTGGAACAAGTTAAAGAGTGAAGGAGACTGGAAACTATTTCATCCCCTGGTTTAACCTGACAGCGGATGAAGTAATTGTTTGGATGAGACAGTGGCATGGTATAACAAGGAATAATGTTAAAATTACAGAGGCTGCAGGGCGAAGTGAGCAGTGAACTCTTCAAGAAGCAGCGCTACACTTGCTGACTGAGTGTCCTAGCACTTGGAAGCAGTACTTCCTGAATAGCTAGCGGTCCATCACAAACAATCTCTCAATTGTAGTTGTATGTTTTTTTTGTACGTGTTATTAAGTTGTATTTTTGCACAGTAGTCAGTACGCCACAGCTCTCAGACACTATTTGTCATGTCTTGATTTGCAGAGATTTTCTTTTGCATTTGTTTTGTGTGTTTGTATATTTTAGGATTGGCATTGTTTATGTATTTGCATAGCAGATTGGTTAACCTTGTCAGCTACAGTAAATGAAAAACGTAAGTGATCAGCCATGCTCTCACAGTCTTGAGTAATGGTCTAAACAGATAAATCAGCAGTTTTATATCAAGGATTTTGAATAATTTTTAATGTAAATTTTCACTCAGATTTGATGGGTGCTTAACCAGAATCTCAATACAATTTTGTCCGGAAACTTTCTGTGGCTTAATTTTTGGTCACAATTAGTTCAAACAAGCACAGATGTGGCCTCTTAACATTAAATCCCTATCATCAAAGAGTTTTCTTCCAGCTGCTCCTCCTCCTCCTCTTCCTCTCTCTTCCTGAGCCCACAGGTTGATCGGGCTTTCTCTCCTGTCTTCCCCTGTCACGTCTCATTTGCCTCACACAGAGGATATAGGTCACGCTGACTGCCGGGGAAACAAAATGTGGGAGAGGGCAGGGCGGGGGACCCAGCAGGAACAGCGACTGGCTGATCCTGATGGATGATAGAGCGAGCCTCCGGAACAGCTTGGATTTGCATGCACACACGCACACGCCCACTCAGACAAACACACACGCACACACTGACTTGATTTTGTTTTTGCAAGAGGGATTAAGGGCGGCATTTCATCCCATATTTACAAGCCTCTACACACCAGAATAAGCGCTCCCTCGTGTCCTTCCTGTTGTGGTATCAAACTGTTAGCAGTGATTATGCCGAGTCATCTTTGACCAAAGGAGTCTCATTCGTATGGAATAGAGAGTTCAGCTACTTGAGGAAAACAAGAGAGAGAATAATGATCAGATATTGGCTGAGATTAAAGGAGATTCATCCACTCAACTCATCAAAGTATTCAATGTATAACAGAAACTTATTCCACAAATAAGACAACACATCAGTCACAAAAATAGAGATTCTGCATCACAGCAGCCTGCAGAGTGGACAACACCACCCAGAGCACTTTGGTGATCCATCTCGCTACAAACAACACATCCCCCCTTAAGTGCCTTTTTGAGACCTAATAGGAACTGACTGGAAAAAGAAACACTGTGAGGTTTAGTTCACTCTCTTTTGCAGAACTATTCAACAACAGGACGGGAAATTAGTAAATTGTCTAATCTGGAATAAACAAATCACCTCAAATAATTACTTTGACTGTGCAGACACCATGATCTCCTCAAAGCTATGATTTGTTTGTGCTGGGTGGCTACTTTCCAAGAAAAATAAGATATCTGTTTAACCAGCCAACATCCACTTGTAGAATGTGTTTACATTTAACCAACGGCTTGCAGTAGCCAGAGTTAAATAGATTCAGGTTCATCTTGAGCGAAGGAGTAAACACAGTGATATTTTTACAAAACCACAACATGCGGCTGTTTGCTTCCTGATTCATACCCACAGTCTATGTTGGTTTCATTTCAACCGCACAGGGATCATTTCCTAACTGTTACTAAGTGGTCAAAGGTGCAAGCAAAATGTTGAGGGTCCCTTAGCTTGAACACTTCACAGAGCATGATATGAGATAGGGAAGGCAGCGTTTAAAGGCCGGTGACCAAAGACCGATGAATATTAAAGGAAAAGTCACAAACTCTGACAGTGACAAGGCAGAAAAACTCAATCAAGAGCAGAACTGATTCATACAGTCGTGTTCACTTAATTTTACTTCACTATCAGTGAAGATGTTGAGTTCAATGTGACTCAAAGTTAACTGTTAGCTGCAGCCCAAACTGTGAGAGTAACCCTCTGTGTCTGGGCCCTGCTCAACCCTTCAGGGTTCAACTCTGCTACAACAACCTGCTCACTTTACATGATCCCCTATGTGGCATACCATGAGTATACAACAGAAACAATGCTAATACATAGTGCAGATGGAAGAGTGGGAGTTATTTTTTTGAAGATGGAGGTAGTGGTCACAGTTTGGCAGGTACAGGCACCAAAACAACTTGGTTGGGTTAAGGAAAAAGTTGATGGTCTGGGGTTAAAGAAGCACTTTCGTAAGTCAAGAAACCTGCATAAATAATTATTTTATTTATTTAGTTATGTATGTGACAGTTTTCAGACTGTCTCCACAGTGTCTTCCTCTTTCTTGCTGCTGACATGATGGAAAATAGCAACTCTATTTGAGCTACCACCTATGAGCTAAGCATACAGGTGCAGCTAATCAGACTAATGTCAGCAGGCAACCCCATCCCAGCTTTTTGGACAAACATGCGGATAAACTTAGTCAGAAAAGTTAACTGCAGCACTTGCAGGCCAGTTAACAATGGGGAAGACTCTGCGGTTCAAGGGACATAATCAGGTTGGCATGATTTGCATTACATTGTTTATACTTCAAAACTATTTTGAAATGTAAAATAAAGGCATTTAAACATGCGATTAAGTGTGATTAACTATTGGAATCCAGCAACTAACTGCGATTAGGAAAAAAGTACTCACCTTATGCTAAGTACAAAGTAAATGAGTCCATTTGATCTCACAGCACACCGGGGCAGGGAAGTTTCCTGGGTATAATTTGTGTATGCTGATCAATCCTTCTACCCCGACCAAACCACTGGACTCATCTTCTCCTCATGCTCTTTATTAGGGATGCACTGAAAATTCAGCCACAGAAAATTGCCAAAAGTGCATTTTCGGTTTTCGGCCGAAATACTTTTATCACTGAAACAACGCGGCCGAAACAGAATGTTGTGATGATGCAAGCAAAAAACACGGCCAGTACTGGGCAGACTGCTTGATTGGATAAGGGCCAACATGTCTGCATCCGTTCCTCCTTTAATTGCAGCACTAAAGCGTCTTCTAAGCAAAGAGGTTGAGACAGACCATGGAGTGAAAACAATGAAAAGTACACTGTCAGCACACGTTTCACTGAGATCTATTCGGATCCTCTGCACTTCATCGTGCCTGTACTTGATCCGCGTTATAAAGATCATTAATTCGATGAGGGAGTAAAGCAGCGCGCACGAGAAATAATCCAGGCCGCAATGGATGCGGAGACCCTGCTTGGAGACAGAAGCGCACAGCGCAGGAGAAGGAGAACAGAGCTTAGAAAAAAGGACTCGTCTCTCTGAACCAGATGAGGGGCATGCACCCTCGTTGTCTGATATGTTCAATGAGATCCTTGATTTTAGTGAGGTTAGTACACAGTCAGAGCCATAAATGCAATGGTAGGGAAGACCGGGGACAGTTATAACATTTTTGACATTTCTGTCTATAACTTTGAGCTCTTTTAACCCAGTGTGTTCAAACTGCTACACAAACTAGCTTCAAGTGTCTGCTAATAAATGGCCTAGAAATTGCCTGTGCAACACAAACAGAAATGCATGGCCTACTCCCTACTAATAATTGACATAATTATTTATTTCGGTGTTTCGGTTTTCGGCCAAGAATTTTCTTTTCAGTGCATCCCTACTCTTTATACAACATCACAGCACTTTCTAAAGACTTGTTTCCCGCATTAAAAGGATGGTAATCTGTATTGTATTTTCACTATTTATGTGTTCCGTGGTTTGATTTGAAGATGTCATGTTCTTTAATCATGCTTCTTTGAGACCACACCAAATGTACTGACGTTTGTTCACATTGCAGTTTGAAGGTTTGGATGAAACGAAAAAATGGATTATAGCCACATGCTTCTGCCACAAGCAGAGATAAGAAGCAACTACAGAAGTCTGTTTGAAATAACTTTTTCATTTCAACCCCACACCCCCAGATTTGTTTTGTTTACAAACTTTGTGCAAAGAAAGATTTCAGATCAGCAAAAAAGTTTTATCTCTGAAAGGTCCACAAAGTTGTCCTGATTATAAGGTCGTCAGAGTACCTAACAGTCTACATACTTAAGAGCCTTTGCAGCCAGTGCTCAACTACTAACAAAGTACGTACAGATTTAGTCTTGTTGTATTTTTAGTGAGCTTCCTGTATATCTTTAACAATGGATCAACTTTATATATGTTTATTTATTTAGATATAGTCCCATTTAAGACAACTGAGACAATATTATGTATTTGGTGCATGAACATATGAAAACCAACAATGATTGCCTTAGTTTAAGTACTTAATACCCCAGCAAACACAGCCCAGGTCCTGTCCCACACACATATTTCACTTTCCATAAAGCTGATGACAAACAATAAAAACTGACAGTGCAGGAAGTTCATATCTGTCAACAAAACCACCTCCGCAAATGGTAGCCTTAAGCACACATGAACTAGAACTATAATTGCAGCACTTTCCTTTCCAAAACAATTTTCCTGTGTGTTCACCTGTCACAGACTAATCCCTGGAACTCTTTAATTCAATCCAGAGGATTTACAGGCAACTGTGTGAGACACAACTAGCTCTATCTGTAAACCTGTTAAACCCATTCTTTCACAGTCAATCAATGGGAGGTGATGAGAAAACTGACAAGTCTGCTCCTCAGGACAGACACCAGAAACCGTGTCCATGAGGGGCGATCAATCTGACTAGACAGAAATACTCTCAGGGACAATCCCAACCAAATCCAGGGCCATCCTCTCCGAGGATGGCTGCCTCAGGCAATTATAAGCCCAGGATTACACAGGATATAAGAGTGCAAAGTGGCAAGTTGGCTGAGCCAATTATTTCTCCTCCACTCACACCGACAATGAGTCTCCAGTAGCTTCCAGCATGGCTGACCTTCCCGGAATCTAAAAAATGTCACCTGACAAGGGTCTCTCAAACAAGAAGAGACCGCCTACCATCTACACAGCAGACACATAAAAACCCAGCTGAAAATTTGGGTCATAGAGGACTCTCAAAAATATGTTCAGGTGGGGGCTTCATGCCAGCTCCACCCTGTCTTTTTAAGACCACTAAGGCTGTCCGGTATCAGCTGCTCTATTTTTAGAAGGAGTTAGTCTGGAAGAGCAAGAGAGGCTGATAGGGTTAATATATGAAGAAACTGAAATCCAGCCGCCATTCACTCTGAGAAAATCCCATTCAAAGGTTTCAATACAGCCATGCTGGAAATCTGTGATGATGTGAACCTGCAGAGGATTATCTGCTGCTGCTGAAAATGAGAAGCCATCCATCTTTGCCGTCAGGAGTGGTACTCAGTGCCCTCTAAATCCCTCAGAGAGCCACAATATCCCAACGATCTCTATCCCTGCTTGTGGCTGTTAGAAACCAGTGGTAAAGTGGCGGGCAGGCTGCCAGGTCAGTCCTGATACACCAAGGCCGGATCCAGCTGTAGCTTATACCTGTCTAGCTTTCTGGTTTAGCCAGAAGCAAGTCCAGCTTTTAATATAAACTACTAACATAAATATCTTAATTCATAAAAAATGAAATATTTTATATGAAACAGTGTTTCATATTCAGAATATTGTTTTCAAGATGAGGGCAGTCAGTTTCAAAAATACCAGAAATGAAACCCAGCATGAATTTAGGGGTGTCCCAACTGTTCATCTGGTACACATGTATGATGTACCATATGATGACACCATATGATGGGGACTGATTCAAAACTGGTCCTCATCACATCGTTTGTGTTAAAAACACAAACAAACATGAA